>NW_022196891.1:78429765-78454385 GCF_008632895.1 Mastomys coucha | reverse complement strand
GAAGAAGAAGAAGAAGAAGAAGAAGAAGAAGAAGAAGAAGAAGAAGAAGAAGAAGAAGCAGAAGCCGACAACTATGATGACAACGACGACGACGATGACGCAGCAGATCTATGCTCAGCTCCTCCAAACCCTGCCCTAGGATCTGCTAACTCTACTCCTTCCTGTTGCTGAACTGAGAGAATTCTGTAGACCTTGGGGACAGAGAGGGCTATGCGATAGGAGGAGTCTGGGTCTCTGCTTGACTGGAAACTCACACTTAAGTTACAGACAAGCCTCGACTGAGTTTGGGATTTGCCTGGTGCTGTGCTTGGCCTCCACGGCCTCAAGGGAAGCTGATCCAACCCTGGATCCATACTCTGGAGAGACTGAGGAGACCACTGGGTATACAACACTGGGTATACAAGAGAGGCTCGCCGCTCACATATAGAAGCTCCCAGGAGGGCAGGGCAGACCCTCAGGCAGACTTAAAGATGGCTCAGAAGGCAAAATGATGCTGGAGTCTGATTTTCTTGTGCTTAGTGGGTAGAGCCTGGCACGGATGGATTCCCCCACACAACTAGAAGTTCTGTGGTTTGAACTTCTAGATGGCATAGGAGAAAAGAGAGAAGGAGGGTAGTGAGAGTAATGGGACTTGAAAGCTGTCGATCCTCAAACATGTAGTCAAACTCTCTTTTATTCTAAAGATAGGACATCCATATTTAGCATCAAAACGGAGCCCATTATTTTCCCCTAAGCCAGTGGTTCTCAATCTTCCTAATGCTGCGACCCTTTAATACAGTTCCTCAAGTTGTGGTGACCCCCCCAACCATAAAATTATTTTCACTGCTATTTCATAACTGTGAATTTGCTAGTGTTATGAATCATAATGTAAATATTTATGTTCTCTGATGGTCTTCGACAACCCTTGTGAGAGGGTTGTTTGACCTCTGAAGGGGTCACAACCAACTGGTTGAAAGCCACTGCCCCAAACAATTTATCTTTCTCAAGAAATAGCCCCCACATGGTCACTAGTGGTTTCCCATGCCTCAAACCCACGCACATATGGGTAGAGCTAATTGAACTCAGGGTGTGATCATCGCTTTCTGTAGCCAACAATCAAGGCCATGGCCAAAAGCAACTTAGGGAGGAAAAGCATTTATTTAATCGTACAATTGCCAGGTCACTCTCCATCACCAAGCGAAGTCAGGGCAGGAACTGAAGGAAGAATCCTGGAGACAGGAGTAGCAGAGACTACAGAGAAAGCTGCTTGCTGGTTAGCTTCCCTCAGCTACCTCTTACATTACCCAGACCCTATCTGCCTAGGAATGGCACCACCCACAGTAGGCTGGGACATCCTACATCAATTAGCAATTCAGAAAAATGCTTCAAAAGCAAGGGCACAGGTCAACCTGATCAAAGCAACTCTTCAGTTGAGGTGCCCTCTGCCCAAGTGACTTTAGCTCTTTAGTGTTAAGTTGCCTTCTGACATGACCGGGTTACTATAACCAAAAACAGGTGGCCATGCAGTAGGCAGGGAGAGGGTGACAGGCTGAAGGGGGGGGGGGGCAGCTATAGGGACACAGTGGTGAGTGGAGATGATCAAAAGATATCTGTATAAATGTACATTTTTTTAAAAGATATATTTATTTATTATATGTAACTACATTGTAGCTGTTTTCAGACATACCAGAAGAGGGCATCAGATCTCATTACAGATGGTTGTGAGCCACCACGTGGTTGCTGGGAATTGAACTCAGGACCTCTGGAAGAGCAGTCAGTGCTCTTAACCACTGAGCCATCTCTCCAGCCCATAAATGTACATTTTCAAAAAACAAAATATAATATTTAAAAAAAAGAAAGAGCCCCCAAATCCACAAAAACATCCCCTTTCAGTCAGGCCTCACCATTTCTATCCTAAAATTGTCCTTTCTATTCCTTCTTCCCTGGGTCAGTCAGATAAACACCACAGGAGCCACAGGCTCAAGCCTGAAGCCTCCTCCCTGAAGTTGAATCGTGGACACAAGTCTACCTGCTACTAGCTTGTCATCAGCTAGGAGAGTAATTTAAATCTCCGCCATTTCAGTTCCTCGTTTGTTAAGTATGGGATAAGGTCGGTGTCTACCCCATGGAGCAACAGTGAAGAGATAATGAAGTTCAGAAGATGTTCAGCCTACCGCATGGTGCACATTAAGTGTTCTGTAAATGCTCAATCTACACACACACACACCTTTGTAATGAGTCTCGCTCAAGTCTCTGCTGTACTTTTGACTATCTCCCAACCCAGCAGCCACTCTGGAGCCTGAGTAGGCTTTTGGGTAGACTTTTGGACAGATAGATCTACCGTCTTCCATTGTTTTAGACATTAGGACACTCCAGCCCTCCCTTACATGGACTCTGACATCTCTACATCATTCCAACAAATGCCCCGGTACACTGACCAGCCAGAGACGCAGCAGACCCCAGTGCTATCTATACATAGCAGCTAATGCTATCCACACATAAAATAAAATACATGAAATAAAAGCAAGTGGGCATTCTCAAATCCAACGATGACTGAGCTTCCTGGCAGAACCAGCCCAAATAAAATAATCTTGACAATGTTTAAAACTCTCTCCCATGATAAGACACGTGAGTTATAAATTTACCCAAGAATTACTTCTGCGTGATAACCATGGAAACTATAGAATTTGATATGGATTGCCACCCAAAAATAGATCTGGTAAGGTATTCACCCTTGAGCGAAAGGTCGGCAGGCTGAGAAAGCACCCCATCATAAACTTGTTATTGTCTAGCATCACTATAAGAATTTGGGAGTGCAAAGTCTGACTCAGGAAATTTGAACCTAGTGAAATCAGTGGCTCCACATAAAACTCACAGCGGCAGAAGCTATAATTTTAGAAACCTGACTAATCTTCATGAATTTTGCACACAGGATAATTGATCTCCGTGAAAATAATCTTAGGAAACTGATAATGGAAAGATTTGGGACTGCCTTAATGAAGTTATGAATTAAACCAGCCGAACAGAGCCCACCACAGAAATAGTTTTCTCAGTAAAGCCATCAATATGGACGAGGCTCTCATTTAAGGGCTCGTATTTTTAGACATGGGTAAAAACACTTACCTCAGGGGTAATGTCAAACTACAGTGTCAGAAATCTCGGTGTCCCCATTGCCTAACAGACAACGGGACAGTCTGCATGCCAAGAACAACCTTTTTATCTTCTCCTGGCCAGTCCTCTCAGCCTTTCATTCTAATGGTTGATTTAGTTTATTAGTTATATATTTAATATATTGATCTAGAAGCCTTTGTGATGTGCTATCACTCAAGTCTCTGCTGTACTGTGACAATCTCCCAGCCCAGCTGCCTCCCTAAAGCAAGAGTAGACTTGACCATACAGGTCTACCAGGTTCCTGGTCACCTTCTAATGCATCAGTCACACTGGGACCCCCCTTATCCCGACTCTGACATCTCTCTTCTGTTCCAACAAAAAATGAGTATAAAAATTATGCATTAGTTTTTTTGTTTTTTTTGTTTTTTTGTTTTTTCAGTGCTGGAGATGAAGCCAGAGCTTTGCCCATGCAGGGCAAGAATTTTACCACTGAGCCACATCTACAGCCCTTAGGGTTGATGATTGAAAATCGTTGTAGAAAAACTCCCGCTGTGACTACTATATTAATCCCTCATGTCTGTGTTGCAGAGTCCACTCTATACGTTGATTTCATGTAAATAATTTTATTCAAGATAACCTTCAAAAACCACTCATTAGTGCCCCACCCACCCACACACACAGCTGAGTGAACTAAGGCTCAGAAAAGCTAAGAAATGTGACCAACATCGAACAGCCAACAAGAGGAGGAGTCGGGTCCTTCCTACATCAAGAGTAGCGCTCGTTCAATGATGTAAGAGTTTGTAGATTGCCCGATCAACCACATAGCCCTGGTTGAAAACTAAGCATAAAGTAAATATCTGGTTATAAATCCAGGGCCCTCATCACTCCTGGTTGCCTTTTATCCTGTTGTTAAGTCTGAATCCTCAGCTGGGCAGTGGTGGCACACTCCTTTAATCCCAGCACTTGGGAGGCAGAGGCAGGCGGATTTCTGAGTTTGAGGCCAGCCTGGTCTACAGAGTAAGCTCCAGGATAGCCAGGGCTACACAGAGAAACCCTGTCTTGAAAAAACAAACAAACAAAAACAAAATAATCGGCATCCTCAGGGTCTGTGCCAGCTCTGGCTGCTCTGGAGCAGTGCAGGTGAAGAGACCTGGGTTTGAATGAGTCCAAGATGCATCTCTTTCCACACCTCCAGCCTGCCCTTTTTCCTACCTCTCTGATTTAATTGATCAGCAAGCTGACCCATCCCCCAAACGCTGACCACCACAAAGACGGTTAGAGAAGAGGCTAAAGTCGTTCTCTAGGACGGCTCCTGCCATTTTTTTTCCCTTTCAGGATTCCTGTATCAAAGAACTGCCACCATGGGCTGAGTGGGACCCACAGAGCTTGTTATGTCCAGAGGCACCCCACAGGGGCCAGCTCTGCGAATGACTCCAGGCCACTTGGTGGAGAATTAAGCATAAGATTCTTTATGTTACTCCTCAAAAAACAAAAACAAAAACAAAAAACAAAAAAAAACCCAAACAAACAAACAAACAAACAAAAACCAAAAAACATTGTCTGACCACCAGCCAGACTCTCTCAGGCCAAAAAACAATATCCGAAGGCTCTCTTAGGACCAAAGTTTCCTAAATTCTTCTGCACCTGAAAGATAATGACCGAATTCCCCAGTAATCACTCTGGGAGCAGATGTCTGCTCCCTTAAGGCTGTGACTGGAAGATTCTAGAAGGTTGCACTGATGAACCAGTCTTTTCCATATACCTCCGCTATGTGCTACTGAACCCAGAACGTTCCTTCGTGTGGGCCACAGGTGGCCCTCCCATAGTTGAAGCTTTATCCCTCTGCACTGGTCCCTGAAATGCTAATGTGTTGT
This sequence comes from Mastomys coucha, assembly GCF_008632895.1. NCBI lineage: Eukaryota > Metazoa > Chordata > Mammalia > Rodentia > Muridae > Mastomys > Mastomys coucha. The sequence goes on along the minus strand of NW_022196891.1, from coordinate 78,449,421 downwards.
GGATAGCCCAGGTCTTTGTATTTTGATGCTAATTCTTCTCTCCTGGGAAGCACTGCAGAGGAGGAGCAAATCGCTTATCCAGGTGCCTTGAGAACCTTCTCCCCACCTTAACTTTTCAAATAAAGGCTAAGGCCAATGATTGGGCAGCAGGAGGAGCTGAAAAGTTTCGGAGAGAAGAGGAGAGAGGAGACTGGAGGTGGTGGTGGGGAGACTGGGGAAGAGGATGACGGAGGAGGAGGTGGGAGGAAGATGGAGCTGAAGCATGTGGCTTAGAGAAATTGCAAGTCATATGGGATCTCATAAATGGGAATAGAGTAGTGTAGTGGTAGATCTGCCCAATCTAGGCGAATAGCATGTATGCTGATTAATTGAGTTGTGAATTCATTGATTTGGCAAATTGGGTTAAAAATTTACCGCAACACTAATGGACACAGAATTATCAGCCTCTGCAGGTTCTCAGAGTGATACAAAACTCAGTCCAACTCTACCTGTTGGGCCTCATGAGGACAAAGGCCGGCTCCTAACACAGATAAGCATCTGTCTCCTAATTTCCAACCCCTTGGGTCCAGAAATCAGCCCTTTCTATTGATTCTGCCCTAAACTTGGCAATGTGGCCATCAGGAGCACTGTTGTCCAGTGTTGGCCTTGCCTGTCATTCTTTATGGTACTCCTGATGCTGGGGTTCACCCACGGAATTCTCCTTCCATAGCGCATGCTAGCCCTCGGCTCTGCTATCCATCCCCAGAAGGTCTGTCTCCAGCTTGTCCCCGTTAGGCCTCCACCTTCCTATTCTTTGAGAAAGGCCCTCCAAGCCTTTCTGCAATCCTTCTTTACATAGTCCCTCTCCATGCTTGTGAATGGGACCCTGCTGAGCAGCTGGGAGAGCTGCTGTGGGTGTGGCCCAGCCCTCCACCATTTTGCAGAACTTTCGACAGGAGGCGGTTGCCTTGATCTCTTACAGAGAGGAAAGAGGAGTCCAACTTCTATTTTCTGCCCTCTTGGAACCTTTGTTTCGAAACCAGTCTTCTAGATGCTTCTCTGCATGATCTCATGAACTAGAGATACCAGGCCCTGGACAGGTTCACAGTTCTCGGTGTTCCGAGCTCCAGATGGCAGCGACTACTACGCCACATTCTCAGCATCTCTTCTCAAGCATAAAGCTTGAATTGAACAAGCTCCTCACAGTGAGCTAGTGAAGCAAAGGACCCCAGGGACTCGTTCCAGCCTTTTAATAAAGAGTGTGTGTGTGTGTGTGTGTGTGTGTGTGTGTGATTCTGCAGTACTTGAAGAAGGCAGACGGCACTTTTACGTGCATGAGCTGTGTGTCTATCGATACACCCCACTCCAGCCTCCTTTAGTCCTCAGACTTTTGCACGTTACTACTTCCTTTAAGCTCAGTTTTCAGACCTCCTGTTTACAGTGTCCTATTTCTTCAAGTACACCTGGGCTTCTGACATTTTTCTCATGCCTCCCTTTTCCTGGCCTGATCTAATCCTTGCCCTGTACCGACTGGCTGTGAGCGGGAGAGGTCAAGTGCAAAGCCCAGTGATGTCCACTCAGGAGGACTCTTCACCTTAGGGTGAGGCTGCACTTCGAGACTGCACCCTCGAGTCACCTTGGTTATGTATCCCGGGCAGTGCCAACATCCAAACGCTGCTATGCCCGAGTCTAGCATGGGTTCACCCTCCTTCACCTGTGCCACTGAAAGCTTATGTCGTTTCCCAGTAACCAACCCAGAGCAAGGTGTCACGAGTCTTAAATGCAAAATACAATCTGTGCTCTTTTTCTTATAGTTAGACAGGGTTGGTGCCAGGACCGCTGCTGAGTCTTATGGGTAATTATTTTTGGCACAGATGGGCAAGTTCTGGCTCTTACGGCTTGGTTGTTTTAATACAGTCTTGAAATATTCCTTAAGAACAAAGCTGGCTACTCCAGGCACAGTACTCCTCCCATCACCTTCTGGGGATCCGATCCACCTGCTGGGTACCCCCCCCTCCCCGCTTCTTAGAGAAGTTTTATGGAGTTTAGGAAGTTACCTCAACTTAAGGATCATTTCCCATTCAGCTATAGGAAAATAAAACAGTATCCTAAGAGTTGCCCGTAAGGGCAGAATTCCCCTCAGCCTTTTGCGGGATCCAAAGCCACCATCCTGGCTCTGGGCTGACATCTGAGTCTCATCACTGTTTACTGTGGGCCTGGCATATCAACTGGGATCCCAATTCATTCTCTTTCCTTCTCTTGCGATGGAAGAAGCACACGTCATCATCCCACCACAAAGGTGACAAGATTTTGTGGTGCATCAAGCGTTTCTGAGGAGGACAAGGGTTGACTGTTCATACTTCTGGGGATGTTTGAATGGGGAACTCGGTGCTGGCATTTCAGCCTGTCTTGCTGGCTTCTCAGACAGTCAAATTCCAGAGCGCATCATGATGTCTGAGACCATGGCATCTCTGAAGCACAGGCAGGTGTCTTCCCGGAGGCACCTGGGGTTACAGGACGAAGACTGAACTGAAAGAGTCTGTGGAGAGAGCAACACCCTGGAACCAGTTGAGGGGGGAGGGGGAGCAGTGATGGGGATTAATTTATGCACCAAGTACAAGACTGGGTATGGTACCTTACAAAGCTTTCTCTCTGCTGGTTTGGACCACCCAGGGAGGTGGACAGCTGCCTGTTCTGACTGTCCTCCAAGCCAAGCAACTGCCCTGTTGCTCCCTTCCAAAAGATTATCCTGACTGGGGTTGTTGGCTGCACACACCCCGCTGGTGGACAGTTGGGGGAAGGGTCAAGACTCTCACCTGAGTACCCAGCGGCTCCTTAACACCTATTACATGTCTTGCTGCCCTAACTGCACTTGGCCTCGGCAAGGAACTAGTTAAGCTAGCATAGCCGAGATGGGGGTATTGGGTGTAGGTTGCCGTCCATGGCTGTGGGGAAGCCCTCATCCCTGGTAGACAAAGGCTTTCCAGGTGTAGCATTTTGTGGGTGGCGCACCCATAACCCTGGAAGTAAGCCCTTACCTGTGCTCTTTCAGGAAGCCCAGTGAAGTCATTGCTTTCCCAGAGTACACTTTGTTGAGAACTTGGGGGGGGGGGGATGCTGCTTACATCTCCCCCTGGGGAGATGTTTTCCCGATGACACCCAGCAGAATATGAATTCTATTCACCCCAGTACCCCAGGAGGAGGCATGAACCCCACTTGCATGGGGATGCTGGAGGCCCTGGAAGTGACATGTTTCAAAACAACCACAAAAGCCCAAAGTTAGCTTAGGGAAGTGGAACTAGGGTCTGCGGATCAAAGTGATTCTATGCTTAGAGGAGAAGGTGTCCCTGATCCTACAGCCCAGGCCCCTCTCCCTGCAGTGCCAGGCACCTTAAAAGGCTGCCCTCCTTAAATGGCTGCCTTCCCGCCGCTGAACGTGACTTCTATTCAAAGGCAGGTTCTCACTGTGTAGCCCAGGTGGCCTTGAACTCATGGTTCTCCTGCTTGTGACTCAGATACTAAGCAAGTGGCATCATGCCTGACCTATAAGGTTGGACATTATCTCCCCAAGGTCCCCAGAGATGGCACCCCCATAGTGTGCCATCATAAGTCCAAAAGCCTGGGATCAACGAATCACATACAGAAACTTCTACAGCCAGGAGACAAAAGTAACCCGTTCTCTTTATAAGCTGGTACCTGCCTGTCAAATCCACAGAAAGCCGGATGACAGCCCCACAGGACTTCTACTGAGCAGCAGCAGCAGCAGCATTACTGTTGTCATAGTCAGAGTTGATGACAGGCCTGGTCATGAAGGCAGTGCCATCAGGTGCCCAGACCCCCAAAGCCACCAGCCACTGCACACCCCACTGCTGGGAAGATGCAGCTACAGTTGCCTTGGTTACTGGCTCCCACGCTGTGGTCATACAACTGCACCAGAGTTAAGACCAGGGTGTACTAATGAGGGCACTCCAAGGGGCGGGGGGAGCGGTCCATTTGCCAACTTCTGTGATGTAAATACTTGTATCGTGGGCAATTTTCCGGTACTAATGACATCAGAGAGTGAACTTGAGGCTAGGACGAAAGACTAGGATGACACAATCACTTGGCATTCATATTTCTACCACAGACATGTCAGCCATGACTTAAAAGGAAACATTGAAATGCACGTGTTAAGAAGTAGGCTTGTAACTACACATTTGTCTTCCACATCATTAGTCTATACCTATAGAACTTTGGTTTTCACAGTGGCTGCACTTAACAACTGCTGGCAAATCCCTTACACGTCAGGACAATTGGTTCCTGTAAGCCCTGATGAGCCACTTCAAACACACGGCTCACTGGAAAAGAAGAAAACATGGCTGCCAGATGGTAGCCAAGAGTCCAAGGTCAGGGCCTAGAAAAGCTTCTCCGGGGCATCCAGGGATGTTGGGGAAGAACTGCATGGGGTGTGAGAGGCAGCAAGGATGGCCACAGAGTGACCCAGGTCTGGAAGTTGTCATTTTGTTGTGGCTGTTTCTGGATCATAGGCAGCAACTACAATTTGGGTCACTGAGGTCTCCTTCCGGTCCTAGCAGAGCAGTGAAGAATATGTCGAATGTTCCCATCATACGCGGCTCTCCATAAGGAAAGAGGACTCTTCTTCCCAAACATGGACCCTACCTTTTCCCCAAAAATGCTCTCTCTCCAGGCAGTGTCTGGAAGAATCTCTACCTTGCTTGGCTCCTTTCTCCATCCCACAGAGAGAGTCACGTTACAAGAGCAAACTAGGGATCCGTCCCTCCTTACCCATCTCCTGTGCTTCACTCTGGGGGCTCCACCTTAGAGCAGAAGCAATGGGAAAGATGGCAGGTTTGGCTCTGAGGAACGGGAGGCAGGGTGGGGGGGGGAGGTGCTACACAGAGTCACATGCCAGAGCACAGTGTGGAACTGAACAGGCCAAAGCCCCCAGCCACCCCCCCCAAAAGAGACGGCTATAGAACATATCTGCGTGATAGCACAGTGTGAGCACAATTAGTTGTTGTCAAAGCATTTTGCTGGCTGCGTTCGTCTCTTACGTGGGAGAATAAAACTGTCATAACGATGACAATTTTATTCAACATTGGTGCAATTACCAAGCCTAAAAATAGGGAGCGAAGGGGGTACTTTTCTCGAGGCTGAGCTGTTACCCCTGCTGCACGGCTGGGACAGAGACTCCCCCAACCCACCCCTGGGGAAGGGGAGAGGACAGGAAGAAAGCCGAGACTTGGTGAACAGTGCTCTGCGCTCTGAGGCACAGCTAGGTTTGTTCTCCCCTACCCCCACACCCGGGCATAATCTATCTGGCCCAGGAGGAGGAGCCGTGGGGGGAGGAGCAGTGTAGAGGAGAACCAGGGAATGAGATTTCCTGGGACAAGATGGCAGAGCCAGGCTCTCTGCTATGACCTCCCTGGACACAGTTGACTTACCACAGCCACGGGAGGCCGTACGCACCTCATGTGACAGTTGAGAAGCAGTCTTCATAAAGATGAAGCGCCACAAGGTTCTCCAGCCCCAGACTTTCTCATTGCAGCCAGGACCCACAGGTCATTTGCTGTGAGCCATGTGAGGCCCTCTGCTCAGCCTCTGCCCTGTCCACTCATTCCCTCTTTTGTTTTGTTTTTCCCTTTGCATCCCATCACCCCTGTTGCATGGCTGGGACAGAGACTCCCCCAACCCTGCATCGCTCTTTCGAGAACACAGAAACATCAAGGTCCCAGAAGCAAAAAGACTCAGGTTGTCAACTTGGCAAGTGTGACTTTGGCTTGGGGTCCTTAACCTCTGTAGGGTTTGTATCAAAGTGTTTAAATATTATTTAAAGGCAGCCACAGCTCCTGCTTCATAGGGTCACTGTGAGGATTGAATGAGATGTGCAGGGGTTGAGTGGCTGGCAGGAAGCTGAGGCATTGGGTAGAGTGTAGACAGCAGAGCACAGTTCCTTCTAGAGAGTACTCGCTGTTACCAGGCACGGCAGACATGAAGTCACACCATTTTTGTAGCACGCTGTCGCAGAGCCTGTCATTCTTCTCTCAACCTTGCCAAGGGAAATGTGACCTTGTAACTCTCCACCATGCAGGTCGCACGCAGTACAGCCACACAGGGCCCATAAGCCAGGCCGGTGCTGGCACATGCTATGTCCCTAAAGTACCCTGACCTATGCTTAGTAGATGGGTTCGAACTTGCTCAACAAAAACACTTCCTTTGGATTCCTGAGGCTCTGGGAACTTTAAGGCATTCCTTCTGCCTTGCTCCCTCCTTCCTTCCACGAGCTGCACAATGAAAGAACATTAGCCAAGCAAGCAAAATTCTGTGGGAAGAGGGCCATCTGCAGAGTTTTAAAGCCACGCCTCAGACCAGCTGTGCGTTATCTGCAAGCAGCTCTTCTCATTGACTGTGGCACCTGGCACACACCTGCGCTCTGCCAATAGCCCCCATCTTGCTTATTTTTTACCATCAGGGAAATGAGCTTCTCCTGGGGAGCCAAGGATCTGCTCGAACTCCCAGGAGATCACCGGACTTCTTTTCCAATCACAACATTTTTGAATATTTTTTCTTTCATAAAGGTAGGACCTGCCCAAGAGGCATCAGCAGTTCTTAAGGATTTCAAAGGACTAAGGGAAGGATCTCTCACACACACACACATCCCCCTTAAAGAAACCCATACCCCCAAGCACTTTCACTAAAGCTCTCCACTTTAAAATCTTTTCTCATAAAAGTCAAGGCTTTTTGGTGGGGACAGAAAGGGTATGTTCTCTTAAAGTCAGCCACCAGGTTCATAGCGGGTCTTGTAAACTCCTCCACTTTAAAACAGAAAACAGGAGGACTATGTAAAGGGTTCAGTGTGCTAAGGAAAGTGGTTTAGAAAATGCAAAGTCCTGCAGTCCGAGCTGGGACCATTTACTGCTAAGGGATGATGTTAAATTGATCACTCAGGAAGTTGGAACCTGATACAGACCTCCTTTGTAGGTTTGACTTTCCCAAGTCCACATTAACAATCTCTGATATTGGTGTCTCCTGTCAGAAGCTACTTTAAGCCTTTTTGGAAGAAGGTGAAGTGTAACAGACTCCTGGAAAAAGAAAAGATCATCCCCTTCCTTACCTTCCCCATGTCTGTTTTTCTTTTTCTTTTGCAACATGCAAGATGATGGTCGACTTAGTTTTGCACCTGACACCCAGACCCCATTGTTTGTTGATGTAACTAGCCATCCCTGGGAATGGTACCCAGCTAAGGCTGTGTAGCTTCAACAAGTCACCCAGCAGTAACAAGAGCTCCTGCCAAGGGAAAGCTTTCTTCCTGACTGGCTACAAAAGCTGTTGTTTATACAGCTGGCCCCTCGGGAAAAGCAGCGTTTTGTTTTTCTTCGTTCTTGCAAGTTTCTTTTTCTCCCTATTTTGTTTTCTGTAGAATTTTTGTTTTTTAAAAAACACTGTTTTTTTTGAAACTGATCTTCTACCTCCTAGTTTGCCAACCATATGGAGACAAATGCAGCCGGGGATGGGTTGAAATGAGATGAGGTGAGCCACTGAAGTTGCTGCTGCATCTTAAACATAGCACACAATGTGTTACACAAACACCATTCAAAAACCTGAGTCACAGAATTCAGATGGGAGCCAGTACATATATAAATAGCGTTTGTGTGTGTGTGTGTGTGTGCGCGTATGTGTGTGTGCATGTGCGTGTGTAATGGCAGAAAGCAAGATAGTTTGGGGAATCAAGTTAAAATCATTGTGCCCCATTTAAGCATCATAAAAGCTCACCCTTGTCAGTATTTACACTGGTCCTGCAACTCCCACCCAAAAGAGGAACAAAAGCCAAGTGGAAAATTCTAAATAAACGGATGTCCCCACATTGACTTGAACAGCACAAAGGCTGTGAAGCATCAATGGAAGTGATAATTGTGTTGTCTCACTTCCTGGCTGTCCATACCCACATACAGAGCAGCTCTCCGTTTCTGGGCTTTGTACTGTTTTGAGTTTTTTTTTAGGCTTTGGCTCATGCCAGCTAGCTGATTGGCATGTCATGACTCTGATGAATTTTTGGTACAGTGGCAGAATACATCTTGGGAGGGTGAAGAACTCACACCTGGGCCATGTTGCAAACATTTTTAGAAATCCATTTTCTCCCCCTCCCCAGTTCACACGGGACAGGACGTGCTGCCCACACCAAGCTCAGGAAGCCGTGGCTCAGGGTCCTGGACACAGAGCATAAAAGTGACGTGAGAGGTGGCTCAGGGCAGTCCACACAGCTTTCAGCCTTGCACTGAGCAAAGGGTGCAGCCACAGCTCTGGAAAACATATGACAAGAGTCTTGGGCAGTCCATGGTGACCTTGTGGGTCTCAGCCATCCCTGAAGATCTGGCCCTGAGCCATTCTGTCCCTGGATCGACACCTTCCAGCGTCTGGCGTCATGTCTGCCCTCCTGGTGAGCTCTCCATGTGAACTCGCATGGTTCTGCTGCTCAGTGGAGTGGATGGAAGAAGGCAGAACCACATCTCCAGAGATTGATTGTCTCATCAGCTACAAGCTGGCACCCCCCCATGCTCAGAAGGGCTCTGCAGCCCATGTGGGATGTGAAAGGCGAAGGCAGAAACACACACATGAGTAGCATGGCCCTGTCTGCTGTGTGACTCCTGTTCCTTCCATTTGGTCCCTGCCAGCTGGGTCTCTCCGTCATCCCCGTCTGGTGCTCCTCTAGCCACGGCCGCAGTAGTTCCCAGCCTTGGCCTCTCCATCAGCAGGGTCTGAATTAGGAGCTCACTAAGGTGTAGATCATGCTGGAATGCAAACAAGAGTAGGAAAACAGGCGTCAGCAGGAGTCTGTGGCTCTCAACGACCCCCTTCCAAGGATTCACCTCATTCCTGTCTCTGTGGTCTCCAACTCACCTAGGGAGGCCTTGCTACAGCCCACAATGTGTCTGTTAAGATGGCATCCCATGTCCCCCATGAAAGGTAGGTCGCCTCTGGATGCTTATGAGCAAACTCACTGGGAAGATCACTGTGGCATTGCATCACTTTTACTGCAATTATAGACCAGGTGCCTATGGGGTAAGATTTTTTCATACCATCTGCAGCCACATGCTTACAGAATGGCTGCATCCCTACCTTCTCTCTGCCCCCCACCCCTGTGATGCTACATGATGTGTCAGTTACAAGGGTCAGAACAAAGATCACTGTCAACTAGGGGCAAATGACATAAGTGAATCTTAACTGGGCACAGGGCTCCACATCTCCTGCTTTAGGGAATTAGTAGTGAGCAAGTCCGGGGACCTGCATTCCTGTGGCCTGATAAGGACTTCAGGCTAATTCTGCAAGGCTGACAGGTTGACCAGAACTACAATCTACTACTGTGTCTATTTAGAAGAAGAAATACATCTTTTGATATTAGAGACCCCCACCCCTGACTCTAAGAAGATGTCTAGGGAGCAAAACCAAATAAAAGAACCCGGACTATTTTCCTTCCGGCCCTGCACAACTGGGAAGCCAGTGAGCCCCTCTAAGACCTGGAGCCCACTTTCTAGAGCCAGACACAGCAGATGCACCCAGGCCCCACTGCCTATGTCTAGAGCTAAAGAGATGGATTTTCGCTGTACAGCTCATGACAGATCAACCACATTCTAACCCCAAAGCCAGTCCTCTGTCCATTGTGGATGGAGCCTAACTGTGGATAACTGTGGTGGTTTGAATATGCTTGGCCCAGGGAGTGGCACTCTTAGGAAGTGTGGCCTTATTGGGGAAGGTGTAGCCTTGTTGGAGAAAGTATGTCACTGTGGGGGTGGGAAAAGAGCGCTTTCCCCAGCTGCCTAAAGATGCCAGTCTTCTGTTTGCTTTTGGAACAAGATGTAGAACTCTCAGTTCCTCCTGCACCATGACTGCCTGGATGCTGCCATGCTCCCACCTTGATGATAATAGACTGAACCTCTGAATCTCTAAGCCAGCCCCAATTAAATGTTGTCCTCTATAAAAGTTGCCTTGGTCATGGTGTCTCTTCACAGTAATGGAAACTCTAACTTAGATGATAACTCTAACTCACTATAATTCTTTTATTCCACACTAACTGAACACCTACTATGTGCCAAGCACTCTTCTCAGTGCAGGGAGATAATGGTGAGTGTGTGGGCTAAGCCCTGACCAAACTGTGACAACAAACATCATGGATGCCTACTATGTGCTGTACAGGGCACTGCCAAGATGGAGTTGAGGGGAACAGATGAGTTCTCTGCAATCTAGAGAAGAGGTAACCCATAAAAGATGTAACAGATGAGAAGAAATAGATAATGAGAGACCAGTGTACCCCAAAGTAATGGACAACAGGATGGGGTGACTTGGCATCACTGAACAATGTGGGCCAGGGTCACCCTTGGAACCCTTCTAGGCAGGCCTGGTGGCACAGGCCTGTGATCCCAACTACTTCGTAGACAAGGCAGAAGGCTCAGGTTTGAGGGTGGCCCAGGCAATTCAGCAAGACTAGGTCTCAAAGTCAGAAGCAGAAAAGAGCCGAGGGCCTGTGACATGGTGGTAGATTGCTTGTCTAGCATGGGCTCTAGGTTTGCTCTCTGGGACAAGGAAAGAGGACTGAAGAGGGGACAGGAGGGGAGGAAAATAGGAAGAGTATAGAAAAGGGGTAGGAAAAGGGGGAACAAAAGAAAGGAGGATGGAAAGTGGAAGGAGAGAAAAAGAAAAGAAAAAGGATCCTTCTATTGAGAAGACAAACTGTCCACACCGGGCTCACTCACCGGGGTTACTATACATCCCTGTCACACATAACCCATAAACGTCACCTGCACCACAACGCATTCTGAGATGGCGACAGTGGTGAGAGCCACATGTGGTTAGCACAGTGCAGTAGAACTCATGAGTCTCCAGTGCTGCACACAGCTCAGAGGTCACTTGTAGGCAGCCGCTCGGACGATCAAATCCAAGACATGCTCGGTGGCAGCGATAGACGATTCTACTGCACATGCGCCCCTCCCGAGCAGGTGTACGCTAACCAATCATGTGCCAATCCTGAGCAGGTGCATGCTACCAAGCCCCTCCCAAGCAGGTGTATGCTAATGAGGCGATTGCCAGGGAACCAATCCAGGACCACGAGGGCTTGGGCATGGGTATATAAGGGGCGCTCTCCAGGCTGTCAGGCCATTCCACGCCACTCCACAGAAGCAAGAGCAACGGCTATTCCACGCCACTACGCGGCCACCACCCACTCCACGGAAGCAGGAAGAGCCGTGGCACCTAGAAGCAAGAAGCGCCATTCCACAGAGGCAAGAGGAACTGCGGCCCCTGGGAGGCGGGAGGAGGCGGTGACACCAAGAAGAGCCGTAACACCTAAAAGAGCCGTAACACTTAGGAACCTAGGAGAGCTGTAACACATGGGTACCTAAAAGAGCTGTTAACACAAAAGAAAACTCCTGAGTAAACCGTCGAGAGAAGAAGTCTCGGTGTTTGGTCGTTATTGCTGCCGTCCGGGCAGCAAGGCGCCGTACAGTCACTCCGCAGGCATGGACCTCCCTACCCTTAACAAAGCCCAGGCTAATAATGTTCTGCGCTCTCTGTCAGGTCTAGGTCTGGGTCTGGGTTTGGGAAAACAGAGATGGAAGAAGCAGGCTCCTGCAGGAGACACAAGAGGCGCACTGATGTTGTGTTCCGTGAAGCAGGCAGGCACACTGAGCTGGTGTGGAGGCCCAGGAGAGCTGTGTACAACCATGGTTTAAAGACGACTTTATGGGTGTGCTCTGAAACTAGAAGGCGGAAAGTTCAATGGATGGTGGGGAACTTGGTTATAGAATGACCACTCCCAGCTAAGGGCCCAGAGCCTCCAACATTGTCCATGCTAACCCTCTTACTCCATGGCTGGGCAGAGAGCAGTGTTGGGCTCGACAGCCCAAACTCAGAAGGAAGGGTCCTGTTTCAGTTTCCCAAACTAAGGTGGGTCCCAGAATAATGGACCAGGAGCCAGGGAAGGCCTAGCCATGTTCTACTGGTTCTAAAGAGAGGTGCTGCTGTCTGGAGACAGGCCACTCAGCCTATGGACTTCAGGAGGCCTGTGGCTTCCTGGCAAAAGTGAGGCTGAGTTCACTCCAGAGAGGAGACTCTGTGAGGGATATGGAGGCCAACCGTGTGAAGGAAAAAGTGGGATGAAGAGACAGGTACTACAAGGACTCTTTGAAGAGTCCAGAACCACCATACACGGCACCATTAGATCTAAGATGGCTCCCAGAACATCGAGGCCAGGGCAGTGACGGCTTCATCCGTCGATGTGGAAGTCCTGACAGGTGACAATGCTTCCCCCCACAAACTCCCACACGACCTCTCCTTCTGAGTTACCTCATCAGGCAGGGCTTTCGCTGGGGCCCAGTGATGGTATGGTGAGATACGATCGGCTAAGGATTTAGGGGTTTGTGATTGGCTCACACACCGTGTGTAAGCTTCTGAATGGGTGAATAAACTCAGATCTCCATCCTTGTGCTGGTCTCTGGAGTCTGATTCCCTGGATTCTTCATGAGACTCCATTGCTTCACACCCCCCGATCTCAGTCCCGTTCCCACGGCACTCGAAAACTCTCCAAGGAGTGGCCTCTGCCTTCAAAACAACCTTTCGCCACCCTCTGTAGCCTCCTGGGAGAGCACCCACCTTAAGGCTGCAAAAGCCTGAAGCCAAGAGAACTGGGGTGAACTGCTGGTCACCTCAGCTTCTTTGAGGGGGGGGGGTCCTACAGCTTCTCAGGTTTCTCAGGCTTCAAGTAGGAAGCATCCAGACCATTCATGAAGGATGAAACTCTGACGTTGGAATAACCCTTGACTTCATGAAGAAAGCACTGGAGCGGTTCTGTGATTCCCCCCCAACTCCTCCCAGTTGAGGAGGTGAACTATGAAGCTACATCTCCCTGACTGCTACATCTGCTGACCCTGGCAATCAAGGAGGGAATCTGGACCAAGCCAACCTTCCAGAATGCCAGTTTCGCCTCAGACACATACACCAGTATCGTCTGGTGCTCATGGAAAGTCTAGGGTTCTGGACAGTAGATCTATTCCTGCTGAAGGGTAGGGGAGCCATGACCCAGCTGCACTGTAATCAGCCACCTGTCTCTAGCCCCTGGCCCTTGTTTTCATAGACTTGTCTAGGGGTTCTGTATGCAGTTTGAAGTTCAGTTTTTTGAGTTATACCTGGTGCGACCATTAGCTGTAACCTTGGGGAATGCTTCGACCTTCGCAGATTCAATTTCAATATGTGGGCAAGGGCAGAATTTATCTCACAAATCCTGCAATGCATATGGAGTTTGTTTTTGAATGTCCAGCAATGTAGCCACTTCCCAGCCTGAACCCAGGGATGGCTGAAAAGGTAGCACCCCCAACCTTCCTTCCCTTGCCTCTGCAGAGAGAGCACTCGGGTGTCTGAGGACAGGCGCGACCCTGCAAAGATGGGGACAGGAGAGCAAGGTGACCAGGAAAAGGCCCCAGACGTGAGCACAAAAGGGATCAGAAGCCATTTCCAGAACAAGAACAAGTAGCTCCAGAGTGCAGACCACAGGATGACAGCTCCCAGCGCTCTGCTGAGTAAGGTGATGAGGTGAAGAAAAGGGACCCGGAAGCGAAACTGCAAAGTCGGCAGGACTTGCTCAATTAGGCCGATGTTATGAAACATGGAAGAATTGCAGTATAAGCACTTAATGACCCAATGTGCCTCTCTGTGGGGGTATGACTGCCGCTGTGGAGGGGATAAAGGCAGCTAATATGGTACCCAAGAATCTTCACGAACAGGCTGAGGGCAAGGGGTAATGATCCTGGGCCTCTCTGTTCACTGGTACCCTGAGGAGAGGAGCTGCTGAGTTCTGAAGGGCTGGAAGCCCTGCTAGTTAGAAGCCTGTGACGATCCCTCGGCTGCCTCCTAAGAGATGTTATTAGATGTTTCCTGAGTTGCAAAGGAGGTGCACGGAGGCATCTTTCTTTCCCAGAAACCCTTGCTCCAGAGTCAGGGTCAGACAGCTGGGATCAGATTCAATTAGCCATGTTCTGTCACGGGCCACCTCCTGAGAAGCTACTTCTCCGAGGCTGGCCTCCAGTATCCTTCTGCTTGCCCCTGAAGTCAAAGCCAGAAGGAGAGGGAGAGGGGGCGGGGGTTGGGGGTGGACTCACCAGTACAGGTAGTAGAAGAAGGAGAGGAGGTAGAAGGCTAGCTTACACCAGGCCTCCTTCTGGCAGTAGCTCAAGGTGTCAGCGTTCATGACGACTGGTGGGTCATAGGCTAGCTCTGAGCTATCTGCAGGACAGTGGAAATACCTGCAGGGAAGAGGACGTGAGAGCATTGTTTCCAAGGCTTAGGGTTCCCCATGTTGTCAGGCCGAGGTTCCCTGGCTTAAGATCGGTGCCTCCTGCCAAACTCAGATTCTAACCACTGCTAGAGTACAACTCGGCCACAACCTTTCAGCAGATGTTTACGACTTCCGGCAGATCCATGGTATCGTATAAAGGTGCTCTGGCTGAAGAAAACATGTCCCCCAGGATTATGGTTGGAATGTGTACTCTCCCCTATAGGCCTGTGTGTGGGCGCACAAGGTGCCAACCTAGTAGCCCTGTCTGGGGAGGACTCACTGGAGGAAGTGGGGGGCAGTTATACGGAAGCCCCACTTCCTGTCCCAGTTCTCTTCTTCCATCTACCAAGATGTAATAATGCTGTGAGTTCCTGCTGCCGTAGGCAGAGCCCCAGCCACCAGGCCTTCCTTCTCCACCGTGGTGGGATGTGCTCCCTTCAACTATGAGTCCAAATAATTCCTTCCTGCTTGAGGTTGATCCTTGGTAGCCTGGCATCTCCTGGCAGACATATGTAGGCATATGTGGAGGAGTTGTATGACCACCTTCTCCATGTCTATATTCTGAACACTAAGTGCTCATGACCCAGACTTTCATTTAAACTCCAGAATACCATAGAGAGGCATTTTAGAGTCATTTTTAGGGACATAGGTTATTGTTGTTTGTTTCTGTTTGTTTGTTGGATGGAGGGGCCCAGAAGAACAAACGAAACATTGGCCATCTCTGGGGAAGCTGGAAAAGAGAATTGTGAGAGATGAGTCCTCATTAACATCTCCAGCCACATCAACTCCATAAATGCTGTCCAAGGCGGGGGGTTGGGGGTGGCTTACGTGACAACTGGGGCCCTTGCAAGTGTCTGCAGCTCTTAGTTCATGTCCACCAACATCTGTAGGACACCGCTTCCCCTGGGAGCCCAGAAGCCCACTGCAGCTGGCCCAGTGTTGTGTTCCTTGGTCACTGTGGGGAAGGCTTCTAGGAGGCAGGAGTACATGTTGCAGCTCCTGTCAGGCCTAGAGCGGTAGCAGTTCCCCACCCTGAAGAAGCAGCAGGCACAGGCCTGACCTGAAGACTGCCGCGATGGCACATGCTCACAGAGCCAGCATCTCTGCCACCTCTTCCTTCCCCTTCAGAGAGTTGCGCTGGCATGATCTGTCACCAACACTATGCTAAGAGGACATCAGAAGCCAGATTCGATGACAGCTGCCAGCTCATAGCCCTTGGGCCATTCACCTCTCCTCTTCTCCAGAGCAGATTTCAAAACCTATCTGCTGTCACCGGGCTTTGTTCCCAGGTGACCTCATTAAGTGGAGGCAGAGGAACTGGGTGGCTGAATGGCTTGGCAGAAAGGACCACGTCTGACTCTTTTTGCTTGCCGCTCACCAGACCGTCCTTCCTTGGGTCAGTCATCAACTCACCCCTGGGCTCAGCTATAAAGTGGAGATAAAAATTACCCACCTCAAATGACAATTGGGAGCTGGTGTATGTTGATGTGTGCAAATGACCTCTCTGCACAGCCACTAGAAAAGGGGGACCAGGTCAGCTTCACTGAAGCAAACTGAGCGTGAGGGTAGAGGGGACCATGGTACTACCCCGACACGGAGGCAGGCAAGCCAGAGGCATCTGATCAGTTTGTGAAGCACTAACACCTGGAACTCTTGTTCTACTACTGGGTACGGTGGTGGGAGGCTATAATTTCAGTGCTGGAAATGCTGAGACCTGCGGCTCCCTGGGATTCACAGGCCAGCTGGCCGAGCCTACCTAAGTAAGTTCCAGGCCAAGGAGGGACTTTGCTCCCTCCCTCCAAAAGGTAGATGGCACCTGAGGAAGTACACTGGAAACTGCTGTCTAAACTCTACACACATGCACGCCTGTGCACACACATGTAGATGTAAACATACAGGGGGCGGAGGCAGACAGAGGAAAGGAAAAGGGACAGAAGGGGGTTGGGTCCCAGGACTGTAGGTATTCAAGGACTTCTCTGTCTATACTCTGTCTTTTGTGTTCTGATAACTTCCTAAGAGTAAGTAGGCTAGGCCATCAGAGATTCAAGAACCAAGACAATGAGTCTCTCTTTATAGGCATGGAGACCATAGCTGTTCTCCACCTACACACACACACACACACACACACACACACACACACACACACGCATCCCAGGTATGAGGACCATGCTGTCTCTCCATTTCCTCCCTTGGGACAGTGAAGCTCTGAGATTAGAGGACAAATCCAACTTCACAAAGCCAGTTGCCTTTTCTTTAATTCTGTGGGGCCAGAGAGAAACCCCAAGGCTGTGCATGTGCAGTTAAGTGCATGTCTCCCCAGCCACTGATCACAGTTTGATAGACAGATGATAGACGACAGACCATGACTTAAAGATCCTCGGGAGAGATTTCATCTTAGGGAGGAGGTGCAGCCCATGTGAGGTGGAGAGGACGCAGACGGGTTCTCACAGGTGAGCTGTCTAGCCCAGAGGTTCCCTCCCCTCACCTATATGCAGTCATTAGTCAAACCTGTTCTGTCTTTACTTCCAGTCCTGTTCTCTCACAGAGCCAACCTTCACGAGGCAGGACGGCTCCCCACTGTCTCATGACCTTTCTTTCTTCACCTGGAGTCCTGTCCTGTTCCTAACTAGATTTTGTCTTCGAAACATCTCCTTCTGGCCTGGTCTTCACGCCTCTTCCAAGATCACCTTCTAAAGCTCAGATGAAGTCATGCTAGTTTCCTCCACCAGAACCCCTCGTGGTTTTCCAGTCCACACGGGTTCCGGGCTCTTTATCAGCACTCGGTATGAGATTCTCAGCTGCTCATCTACTGCAACCCCTCCAGGAGGCCCCCATCCGACGATGCAGAAAGATGAATACTGTCCCCTAAACATGCCAAGTGCTCTCTCACTTCTTTCCACGTGCTTTTCTGGACTTTTCCACACTCTAAGGATTAATGTGTCTCTTTCTCTACATTCCTACACACAATTCTCATATATCTGATAAGAATATACTTCCTTCTGCTGCAAAGATGTTCCTAGGATAAAGATTCACACATATTTTCATCTAGGAAGTAGCCTCAACGCCCAGCAAGTAGTGTGTGCTCCCCATGTTTGTTAGTGAAATTGGCAGTGATGGGCCAGCTGGCTTGGGCGTCCAGAGCTCTGGAATTAAAGGGTTTGAGGAGGGTAATTGATCCACACAATTACCATCCTCACTTCTCTGGTATTTCTCACTTCTTCTCCATATCCATCCTACAGAAATCCCACTCAAGTGAGCCAAAGCACAGTCTTACATGAAAAATGGATGGCATCCTAACTTCCCAGAAAACCTAGTGCAACTGGTGGGTGTGTTTTAAAAAACTGAGACAATTTATACATCATATTGTTTGCCTTTTTAAAGTACACAAACAATTCAGTGAGGGTTAGCATGTTTGTAGAGTTGCACATCTATTGCTACTGTCTAAGTTGAAGGCATATTTATTACCCTTACACAGGGAGAGAGGGAAAGAGGGATGGAGGGAGAGAGAGAGAGAATGAGAGAAGGGGGGATCCTATACCTACTGGCAGTTGTTTCCTATTTCCCCTCCTCCTTTGGAAACTACCTGTTTATTTTTTGTCTCTATAGATTTGACTACTCTAGAAATTTCATGTCAATAGAATCATATAATGTATTGCTATTAGGTGTGATATCTTTAACTCATATTTTATTTGAGGCTCATCCACACTGTAGTACATTTAAGTACTTTCTGCCTTCTTAATTTCCACAGAGATGTTCTGTTGTATGGATCCGCACACTTTCTTTATGGATCCACCACACTTTCTTTATGGACGCATCAGCTAACAGTCATCGATACCGTTTTCATGTTTTGGCTCCAGTGAATAACATTGTAGCTGCATTTCACCCTCTCCTGCAGGACTGGGGTTCGGGAACAAAGCCAAGAGGGATTTACTTCCAGCTCTGGAGAGTCAGTTTGTTCTAAGTATCTTTGCTTATCAACTTGACACAATCTATCGTCATCTCACAGGAGAGTCTTGACTGAGGAACTGCCTAGATTGTATCGACCTTTGGGCATGTCTACAAGGGATCATCCTGGCTATTGATTGGTGTAGGAGGGCCCAGCCCACTGTAGGTAGATGGTACCATTCCCTAATTAGGTATTCCCGAGTTATATAAGAAAGTCACGTAAACATGAGTCTGCCTGGGAGCCAGAAAGAAAGAGTTTTCTATTGTTTCTGCCTTCAAGCACCTGCTTGAGTTCCTGCCCCTCAATAATGAGCTATAACCTGGATTAAATAAGTCTACTTGCTTTTGGTCAGAGTTCTTAATCAACACAATTGCATCTAGAACATAAAAGGGCATAAAAGAAGGCACCTGGTGGCTGGTCTATGTGGGCACACTGTCCTTGGGTGCAGAAGTGAAGGTGAATGGACCAGTCCCAGACAGACCTACCTCCAGAAGTGATAGAAAAGCAGAGGAACATTGAGCCCCAGGGTGAGCCACTCCTGAGCACACAGGAACATGATGCAGAAGAGGCTGTGGATAGAGTACTCTGGCAGCACCAGCTGGAGAGGAAGCAGAGACACACGGGCCTGGTTAGAGGGAGGAAGTGTTCCACCCACTCACTGTCCCCCCATGCAAACGTGCTCCCTGCAGCACAGTCACTTCCCTGGGACTGACCACTTTGGGAAGAGCCCCATGTTTTAGATTCAATCCCAAGTAGACACAGGCCCTCTGTACTTGCCTAGGGAAAGGGGGGGAGGTTGCCCAGCATTGGGGCTGTCTGAAGAAGATAGTAGTGTCCCATATCACCTTCCATCTGTTTGTGCTATGTCGCTGGCTCCTCTGTGCCCTCCGCTAGCTAATTAGGAGTGTTTGTTCCTAATACAGGAAGGTCAGGAGAACAGAAAGGCAGATCAAGAAGCGCACAAGAGAAAAGCCAGGTAGCAATTGTGAAAACAGGCGGCCTCTTTGAGAAGGGAGAAGGTGAGCTCAGACTCTCAGAAGGGAGATCCAGGGGGACAGATGGAAGAAGACAGACACCCCTCCTGGGTAGGCACATGTAGTATAAATGAAAACTGAAAACTAAAGATGACTAGAGGGTAGACAATCAACCCCTTCCAGTAATGAAAGCTGTAAGTACGGAAACACACTTGGGTAGGCAGAACACACACATACACACACATGTGTGTGCACCTAGCCTGTGCATCTCACTTAGACCATTGTGACTGCTGTGGTCCAACAAACTGTGTCTTTCAGGGGCCATTCTAAAGGAACTGCGGCTCATCCTCCCTGCTTCTCTAAGCCCCATACCTGACTCCTTTTATAAACTTACATAAAAAAGAAATACTTAAGTTTTTTTTTTTTTTGGTTTTTCG
>NW_022196891.1:78410537-78429267 GCF_008632895.1 Mastomys coucha | reverse complement strand
AGTCCAGAAGGAAAAAAAAAAAAACAATATATTTGTGTGTGTGTGTGTGTGTGTGTGTGTGTACACATGTGAGCACACATGCACATGCATGTGAGCATGCACACACATGGTTGGAGGTCTGAAGACAATTTGTGGGAAGCAATTCTCTCCTTCTACCATGTGAGTCCCAAGGATAGAACTCTGGCTATCAGACTTAAGGGCACTGAGCTCTCTCCCTAACCCTGCATAGCATGCTTTCTGACCTGCCCATAGAGACCATCCCACAGCCCACATGTGATCAAATGTACTGTTATGACCAACCAGATATGTCTGAGCATGGCTAGCCTGTCCGTGAGCTAGAGTCTGTCGTCATAGTGCTAGACTTCCATGGGTGGGAGCAACTGCTTCAGACCAGTCCTCTCTGGTAGAGAACAGGACTCTAGCCTTTCACTGTAAGCAGATGAGCTAGCTACCTGACCAGCTGGCCCCTGCAGAAGACAAGGACGTAGTCACGGGTTAAAAGTAAACACATATACAGGCATGTGTGTAAGAGATGCATTTTGTAACTGGGGTTTGTGTTTGTTCTCGGCATCTGGTGAAGAACACACTGCCTAACCCTAAGTTACTCAGGCTCGGCATAAGTGCCATCCCTCCAGGGTCATGACTTCAGTAGGTGAACCAGGCACTGCCTGCTTCTGCGCCTATGACTCTCAACCATGTGGTCAGAGAGGACATGCCCCATCATTTCTCCTTAGAGAACCTCAAAGCTGGGCTAGCCGGCTTCATCTGTACCCAGGCAGGGCATCACCCGGCTATCTCCCATGCATAGATCGAGCCCATGTTCCCAGAGCTAGCACACCAGCCCCGCTCCACCATGCACATCTCTACATTTTGTAGCCATCACTTCCAAGCACTTATGCCCAAGGAATGAACGTGCTCGGAGACAGCGACTACAGGCCTGAATCATCTGCTACAGCTCCATCTCTGTCTCCGGCGCAATGCCCAACCTCTGAATGATGACAGTTCAGGATTCATGCCCTCTATCCATCACACGGCTCCTTGTTCTCTGGACATGGTGGATAATGGAAGCTGTGACTGACAAGGAAGATCTATTACCATCCCCTGAGTGGAGGAAAACACTTAACAGAGGCCAGCACACCTTTTAGGGATGAGGGGGAAGCCAGCAAATCCTCCTGCTGTGTGGGTCTTCCCACTGCCTCTCAGTATCTAAGATACTAAGCAGACCTGTTCTTTAACCCCAGGAGACTTCAAGTGTCTGCAATGCCCTTGTGGTATATTTATTGTCCCTCTTCTTTCTCCAGGCATCCTATGTCACACTGATGTGGACAATGTAGGGACCTTATTCCTCTCAGACCAAATGGAGCCTAGCCAGGCTACCCCCACTGGCCTGTACCATGCCCCACCCTACACCAACCACACCTTTCCAGTACTTGGCCTTTGGAACATGAGACATCATGTCCCAGATCCCAGCAGCTGGTAGGGGCCCCATGCGCCACAAATGGAAACTATATGAGAAGCCTGGAACACTTAACGGCCAATGAAAAATGCCCCAAAGTCCTATTTTGTTTCCTCTGACATTGCAAAGAACAGTTATAACAACGGGTATACTTCATCATCCTGACACCGCTGGTGAGGAGAGAGGCCCCCAGGCAACCTGTGATGGGCAGAGTGAGGGTAAGCCATACACTTTTGTTGTTCTGAGCGACGGAGAGTCATGTGTTCCTTCTCGCTATGACACACTTTGGTCCATCCGGTCTGATGCAGTCAGAGCCTCGGAATGAGAAATCAATGAGAAAAGCAAAGCCGTGTTCTCCCCTCTTCATCCTCCTGAGCATCCTTCTGGATGTTTAATAAGCCACGGAGGCTGGTGAGACATGCTCCTGGTGCTGGCCGTGTTGAGCACCAGGTGAAAGGCCACCAAGCAGGCACAATGCTTATTCATTCTGATAGGTAGCCAGCTGGGTTGCCTCCAGCTCAGAGAGAATAACTGCTATAGAAAGATGACCCACACTTGAGCCTACCAGAGAAAGTATAGAAAAAGTAGATTGAAACTTTGACCATGCCCATGGCTGGTGTCATCCCTTATCGCCGACAGACACTGTGTCCCGTAACCGAGCTGTTGAATGGTACCTGTGATTCACTGCTGAATGAGTTATAAATAGTCACCACTTCATATAGACCACAGTCTGAGACCCCATGTCCTGCTTTCTGTAGTTATAAATAGGAAGAGCGATCTCACTACAGACATGGTGGGGTTCTGAAAAGGTGACAGTTAAAGCCAGGCTTGCCCACACATACCTGTAATCCCAGGCTAAGGGGACAAAGCTACACGGTGAGAACTGGTCCCAAAAAAAACACTACAAATCCTAACAAGCAATGCCTGCCAACTTGAGAATAGCTGAAGGCTTTGTGATGAAGGCAGAACCACTGTTAAGGAAGAATAAATCGAAATATGCATGGGAAAGTTGGCATTCCGTGAGACACGGCTAGCAAAACCAGAGGGGCTGAGGAGATTGCTCAGTGGTTATAGCACTTGCCGTGTGCGCACACACGCAAGGACTATAGTTTGGATCCCCAGAAACCCACATACCTATCAGGTAGGCACGGTGTCCCACCTGTAATTCCAGCCTCAGAAGGAGGAGACGGGGGATCTTCAGGGCAAGCTGGCCTACAAGACCAGCCATAAAGGGCAAGCTCTGGATTTGACTGAAAGACCCCGATGTCTTGTCTGATTAAGAAAGAAGGGTGTCTGAGGGAGATCTATGCCATCAACCTTGGCTCTCTACATATGAATACATACATGGGCATGTGTGCACACACATTTGCCCATACACATGTACATATTATGTACACTCACACCTCTATCATGCACACGTTAAACACGCTCACACTACACACACACACACACACACACACACAGAGCTAGAAAAAGAAAACCAACAACAATAAAACAAAGAACTCACTATCCTGGGTAGCGCGTTCACAAGACACTTCTTTAAGAGTGTTTAGGGCAGGCCTGATGCCAGGTAGGACTGGGGTCCCTGCCAAACCCATTACACTTCTGACTGACTGCCCAGATTCTAGTAGCCAGTTTCTGTTTGCTGGCAAATATTCCCATCTGGATATTCCTGCATCCCCACTGCCCCACCCCCGACGCCCTCATCACTGCATACCTCTCCTCCCCACCCCTGACACCCCTCATCCCTGCATACCTCTCCCGAGCAGAGCCTCGTGCCTCGAGTTTGTCCTAACAGCACCTCTGCTTCCTCTTCCTCATCTGTCTGCCTGGGGACTCCACAGATCTGACATGGTCATCTCTACAGGGCACCCTGCTCTGCTCTTGTTTTCCATTTCTATGGCTCCCCACAGGCCAGGGCCGCTGTACCGCCCCCACAGCTAGTGTAAGAACTGTCTAGCAGAGTTCTGTCCCCGCAGCCAGGATCCTTCTGTCCAGCAGAAACATATCTCCTTTCTCTGGCATCTGCCATGCATTCACCCCCATCCTTGCTTTCCCAGGAATTTTAAAAATTAAATTTATTTTTTTACCCATCAAAATAGGTAAACTTTTATGGGTAACTAAAGAACACATTAAGTACTTGGGTTTTTTTTTTTGTTTTTGTTTTTGTTTTTTTTAGCCATCTCAAGCATCTAAAATATATTATATAAAAATCAATACCAAGACAGACTAGAATTATAATCTAGAATTTAAAGCTCAACTTAAAATCAGTTTTTTTCTTGACGAAATTCGTTCTTAGATTAGATAATAACACACACACACATACACACACACACACACGATGCTAGATTCTAGGAGGGAAGGAATCGTTGTCTCCTTTTAAACGAGATTTAAGTTTATTTTTATTCGAGGTCTAAATATTTTCTCCCTGTCACTGTGGCTTCTCACTCATCTGTGGCCAACCATTGGCTGTCAGGACACAGGGATCTTGGGAGAATAATGCCACACGACAGTTTGGGGTTTCTTTTCAATGTGCTGGTACAGAGGGCAGTGTGTAAGGAGGAGAGACTTTTCTTAGCCTCACAGGAAGAAGAAGCAGAGAGTAGATGTCTATATCCCATATCAGAAGTGAGGAAGTAATATGTTTGGCATGGGGGGGGGGCCCTAAGGAATGGGGCAGATAGTGAAAGGTAGGCAATCCATATGAGTCCCATGAAGGCAGGATTTCTGGAAGGAGGTGTATGTGTGTGTGTGTGCATGTGTGTGTGTGCATGTGTGTGTGTGCATGTGTGGGTGTGTATGTGCATGTGTGTGTGCATATGTGTGTGCATGTGTATGCATGTGTATGTGCATGCATGTGTATGCATGTGTGAGTATGTATGTACATGCATGTATGCATGTGTGAGTGTGTATGTGCATGTGTGTGCATGTGTGGGTGTATATGTGCATGCATGTGTATGCATGTATGTGTGTGCATGTGTGTGTACATGCATTGTGAGTGTGTATGTGCATGCATGTGTATGTGCATATGTGAGTGTGCATGCATGTTTGCATGTGTGAGTGTGTATGTATGTGTGTGTGTGTGCAAGCATGAGATTTCACATATCTGTGTGTGTATGCATGCAGAGGCCAGATGGGGACACGTCTACCCTCCACTCTTTCCTCCCACCTTAAAGCAAAGTCTCTCACTGAAGCTTGAGCTCATCTTTATTTTTTTCTTCTAGCTAGGCTAGCAGGTTGTAAGTCCCAGCAATCCTCCTGCCTCCACTCTACCCAGTGCTAGGGTTACAGTTATCCATAACTACACCCAGCTTTCTCTGTGCTTATTGGAGATCTGAACTCGGCCGTTGTACTCGCCAGACAAGCGCTATCCTCCACAGAACCATCTCCCCAGCCAGGGGACCAGATCTCTAAAAGAAACAAACGCAGCCCAACGGTCATGGAAGGCACATAGCCATGGAAGGTCCACTGAAGATCTAGGTCTGAGTTCAGATTGAAGAGTGTGGGAAGCTGCAAGGCTTGTCTCCTCAGCTCTCAGTGTGGCCTGTGGGCTCAGACGACACGCTCTTCAGCTAATACATGTTGGTCTGCAATGATGAGCATTATGTAAATTCCTTCTGGTTACATAAGGATCAACCACATGATATGAAGAACTGCAGCTAACGACACCAGGCCCTAGTTCCCTTATCTGTAAAGCGCCACACCTGCTGGCAGAGGATGTAAACTGGACTAGAAAGGACAGTGCTCTCAGAGGGTGAGCCAGCCTGAGAGGACGATGCCGCTGAAACCATGAGGATGATCTTCATATTGTGAACTGCCATGGGCCGGCCAGTCTGGGCCTCTTTTAACCCCTGGGGGAACAGGGTCTTAGTCAGGTAGACAAGGCGTTGGCGAAGAAATGACAAACAGAAACAGACACAAGGGAGTGCTGTAACTGAATGCAATTTGTATAAAGTAGAAATTAGGCTTATATAGTATACAGAAAACAGGGCAAACTATAGAAGTTACATAGGCAGGAGATGGCTACATCAAAGTCAGTAAAATTAAATAGCCAGGTGCAAGGCGGAGGAGCAGTGGTGTCTTTCTTCTTGGGCTAGGTTGTCCTGGCAGCCCCAAGATAAACTCTTAGGGTCTGTCTGAGGCAAGTAGCTGAAGGTCGTATTTTAGCATTTCTTGGCTGTAACATAAATAATTAGTAGTGGAAGCCCTATAACTTTTAACTTCTCACTGGCAGTAAAATAGTTTTTGTGTGTGTGTGTGTGTGTGTGTGTGTGTGTGTGTGCGCGTGTGTGTGACTGCTCTGATAACAAGTGCCTAACTGCTATCTCTGACTCTTGAGACATCCTGTCTGGTAAGATAGCATTTTAGTAAAAATTTTCAGCTAATTATAGCTAGGAAATCTATTAGGATTATTGAAACACTGTGAAGGCCAGGAAATAATGTTTAATCTCAGTGTTAGCTATAGCGAAATATTTTTTAGGGGACTTTTATGCCTGAATAAAGAAAGCACGCAGATCTCTCCACAGATTACAGCAGAGACCAATCTGGAACACCTCTGAGTTAGGAGATGTCAGCGACTGGGCTACCTCAGGAGACAGACTCCCTGTGGAGTCGTAATGCCTCTTGTCCATGATCAGGTTTTAACCCTCATATTGTAGACCTACTGGGGTAAACAAGTATGTGCAGCAGTGAATAAATACCCTGGCGAATTTCCTACTCAGGGCGTAACTTGCCCTTCTTCCCTGAAAGTCAGTGAAAAAGCCTACAGCCAAATTTGGCTTCCTACTTCTCAATGGAGATAGCTAGGTCTTCTTTGATGCCAGCTTCCAGCCTCCCCAGGTGGGAAGAGAAACAAGCCGTGGGCCGCTTAAGTGGCTTGCCTACCAAGCCCATGTCTCCGCCAGTGCATGTGACCCTAGCGCAGAAGCCCTCCCGGGCTAAATAGAATCGGGGTGACCCTCTGTTGACCTGCAGCATGGGAATCCATCCCTACATGTCCTCAAACGAGCAATCATCTGCAGCAGCAGCCCTGGGCTCTGGCTGACTTACCAGAGCAAGGGGATGGCAGGATGCTGTTACAGTCAGATGTCCCCCAGAGGATTATGTGCTAAAGGCCTGATCCCCAGGGTGGCACTATTGGGAGAGGTGGTGCCAAGAGGGAGGTCTTTAGGGGACTGTAAGACACACCCTCCTCTCCTCTCCCTCTCTCTCTCTCCCTCTCTCTCTCTCTCTGGTCTGTTTTTTTTTTTGCTTGCTTCCTGGCTATGCAGTAAGCAGATCATCTTGCTCCATCACATACCTGCTATGACGTGGTGCTCCATCATCGACCCAAAACAGTGGCGAGGGGCTAGTGAGATGGCTCAGCGGTTAAGAGCACTGACTGCTGGAGGTCACAAGTTCAAGTCCCAGCAACCACATGGTGGCTCGCAACCATCCGCAATGAGAAACAAAAACAAAACAGCAAAACAAAAGAAAAAATACAAAAGTACCAAACAACCCTAACCCTCGGAAAACAAAACAAAACAAAACAACAACAACAACAACAAAAACCCCAAACAAACAAAACCTCCAAAACAGAACCAACTGGTGAAAGACTCTGTGAGCCAAAATGAATCTGTCCTCCTCATGAGCTGATCACACAAGTGTTCTGTTACGGTGATGGGAGCGAGAAGAGAAAGGCCTGCATAGATAGGAAACTCAGATTCTGCTGGACTGTGAGACCAGGACTAAGGATCTCTGGGCGCTATCAGGAAGCTGCACTCCGAAGCTGCCCGCCCTGAGGACGCCACGTCCATTTGGTTACTCCATGTGCTGACTGCCTCGGGAAAGCATTTGAGGTCAGGGGAGGCAGTCCAGCCTTTGCCCTGTCATCTCTCGGAAC
Organism: Mastomys coucha; assembly: GCF_008632895.1. Classification (NCBI taxonomy): domain Eukaryota; kingdom Metazoa; phylum Chordata; class Mammalia; order Rodentia; family Muridae; genus Mastomys; species Mastomys coucha. The sequence continues at coordinate 78,421,930 of NW_022196891.1, read as the reverse complement.
CGGGATCCCCGCCTCAGCTGGCCCCGGGGAAGTCCGATGCTAAGACCCAGGCTTGAGCTGACTGGAGTTCTGTCTGTTAGAGGACAGTTAGAGGTGCACCAAGGCTCACCAACTATTTTTAAGTGGGTAAGTCAATGTCGCTAAGTGGCAGAATTACAGCCTAGACTCAAAGTCACCAATTATATCTGCACCATCCATCCGCTACAGGTGTGGTTCAAGGCCTGCCACTGCCAGAAGCCCTCCTGAATGGCCAGGAAATGTTTTGATGTTGGCCACCCATAGCCAAAATCAGACCCTCATGGCTGACCTTAACTGGTGGGGACAGTCTTCAAGGACCAAAAATCCCCCTCATTCCCCTCAGAACATAGCAAGGAAATGTGGTACAGAGGCAAGGAAAGCCGTTGCCTGCCTGAGAGGTTCAGGGCCTGAAGACAAGAACTTCCTTTCTCCTCTATGGACTGCCAATGGTCATCAGAGCATGGAGATTCTGGGTATTCTTTGGGGCCTAGTGGGGCTTCCTCTTGGGATAGACTGTCTGGGCCTCTATTCCTCTACCACCCAGAGGCCTGGGTGTCACTCGACCCTTCTGGTGTTCCCTGCTTCTTGGGTTCTGGCTTACTGGCTCTAACTGACTTGGGCCCCTCTAGTCCCACTACCATCTCCCTTGGGAGCCTCACCACCTGCTCAGCCATGCACTGAGCACCCATACCGGTCAACCACCCGCACAAAATGCTGGTTCCCCAGGCTGCCCACTGGGGAAGTTCTCCTGTTTTGATCCGTGAGAAAAAAAAAACACACACAACACTCTGAAGAAGGCTGAAGAAGACATTCCAAAAGTACTCATGGGGGGTGGGGGTGGCTTTGTTGCTGGTGGAAGGCAATCGGGCATGAGGTGACAGGGACAGATGTGGCTCAGTGTCAGACCCCACCCTCCCCTGACAAAATGGGTCACATTTCTGGGAGCCTGCAGCTCTCAATAGCTCCCAGGTTTCAGGTGCTTCAGAATCTTCTGGAGGTTTTGCTAGAATCGGGGGAGGGGGTGCCGGACAGCCTCCTGCCCCGCCCCACCCCTGAGCTTCAGATTCAGCAGGTCTAGGGGACTGAGGGTCTGAGTGACATGTTTCCTATGAGCTATAAGGACAGTGCTCCTCCATGTGTGCTCTCTGGACCAGCCCTCCCACCCCCCACCCCCCACCCCCCGCTCCCAAACAACTCCCCCCCAACCCCCAGCACTTGGCAGCTTGTTAGGAATGTAGGATTTGGGTCCCAGCCCAGATCTGCTTTGGAAGGTTCCCAGGTGTCTTACGTATGCCCATCAAGGTTTGAAAAGCACTTCTTAACACGGATTCTCAAAATAGGGTTGAGCACCTCGGAATAGCACGCAGACCCCTCAGAAGTGCCGATCTCCAGGTCCCACCCTAGACCACAGAGACAGACGGACACCAGGCAGAAGCTGCGCCTGTGGACGTTTCCCAGGTGCGTCCGTCAGAATATTTATGCCGAGGTTACACCTCAAAGCTCTCACCAGACACACACACCCCCAACCAAGCCCTCCAGTGGGTACAAAGCTTCTCCAGAATGTCACTGGGATAAACTAAGCCCTGGGCACCCTCACACCGCTGCTTGGGGGCTGGGATCTGACCAGGAGCGGGTGAGTCCAACCTCTGGCTCTCTAGCACTACTGTAAGAGCTGACCCCAAGACTCCCTAGCCCAAGGCTGGTGGTATCTGCTTGGTATGGAAGTGAGCACCCTGGGGCCCTCCGGTCTTCCACAGTTCCCCCCTCAGATTCCCGCTGTATTCTCTCAGAGCTGTACTGACCATCTCTCCCTCTCCCTCTCCCCCCTCTCTCTCCTTCCCCCTGTCCTTCTCCCTCAACTAACTTCCATCTGTCTTGGTGTTTCACTAGATACTTTTTAGGTAAGACAGGTGACTAGCTCCTTTTAGGGCCAGGCTTTGGACTCTGGCCAGGCCTTGCCCCTTTCCTCTAAGACTACTGGGTCTGACATTTTGCATGCAGTAACGAGACACACTCCAAATTCAGTAGTCCTCCTGAAAGGCTCCTCACACGTGTGCTGAGTGACTGGCCCACCTAAGAACCATGCAGAGGGAGGTGGGGTGGGGCAGGGGCGAGAAGTGAAGTCATTCCTTTTAAAGTGCCACATTTCCAAAGGAGCAAAAATCTCCTACAACTTGCTAGCAATTCAGACAGAAGTTAGCTCTGTAGCTAGATACCAATCCACTCTTTGTTTTGTTTTGTTTTGTTTTTAAACCTAAGCTGGAGATGAGGGGAAGAGGAATTGTGTCCAGACTGAAGGAACCACTAGGAAATGTTTCTGACTGTGTGAGGGGGAGGGACAGGAACTGAAGGGAATGTTCTAGAAGGCAGAAGGCCATGGAGTTAAGGGCTTCCCTAGTTCGGTTCTGATGTGGAAGAGCCCCAAGTGTGAAACAATCAAAATTTTCACACCCATACCTACTGAGTAGTGAGCTCATACATGGCGTGTCAGTGGCGACAGGACAATACAAACATACCGTTGTCTACAGATAAGAAAAAGTGGAAACCCAGAGATAAAAACAGGCTACCCAGAGACAGCCTGATGGGAAAGAAGGGGGAAAAAAACCAACATTCATCATTGCTGGAGAACGGGCACTTGGGACAGCCTGAGCCAAGGATTACAGGGCTGACTTTCTTATGAAGGCAAAGGGTGTCCTTGTACGGAGATGGGAGAACTAAGCACTCGTTGCTGGGTCCTGGAGAGGAACTCTGCTCTGTGGTACAGGCTCTCATCCACAAATCCTCCGTGGTAGAGGCTGAACACTCTACCACGAAGACTTCTGGGAAATCATCACCCCTGCCGCACCTGGACAGGGGGACCCTTGGTGACAGGGCAGAGCCACGGGCAAGAGGACATCCTCTTCTGCCTCTGCCTGTCTGTTCATTTCTATGTTCTCCCACTGTGTGCAGGTGGAGGTCAGAGGGCGACTTTGTGGAGCGGCTTCTCCTTTTCCACCTTTTGGCGGGTTCTGGGGATGCAACTTAGGCTGTCAAACAAGCAGGGTCGCGCATTGAACCATCCAGGCTGCCCTCCCTCCCACTCCCCCAACACCCCCCCCCATCCCCCCCTCTTGGTCCACAAAGGAAGAAGCTCAGCTTGGGGGAAAGAATGTGGCAAACCCTAAGGCCATCTCCTCCTTGTCCGCAGCTTCCCAGTGTTCCTCCCAATGAGGTTTCTGAAGGAGGGCCATTATCCACACATGCTTCAAGTCTGTGCCTGAACAAAGCCAATCTGCTCTTCAATAGCTTCGTTGCCTTCCAAAGGTTAGCCCTTCCAGGATGAAAGCGGCTGATTATCCCACGTAACAGCTATTAAGAGATGTTAACTCCCTGTTAGATGCAGCAGGTTGGTGGAATGCTTGCTCAAAGCAAACAAAAGAGGGTTCACCTTACTCAGCATGGAGAGAATTGACACCTGAAGAGGAGCACACTTATGCAGCCATGTCCGTCAATTAACACTTGGTTTATTTGTTTGTTTTCTGCACTGCCAAGGACTTTGTTCATACCACACAAGCCATCTACCGCTGAGCAAGTCCCTAGTCCCTCAGCCTTGTTTGATGCAGGGTCTCGATCAGGCTGTAGACCGGGCTGGCCTCAAACTCTCATGATTCTAGCTTCCAAAACTAAACTCTCAGATGTGTGGCAAGACAAGGGATATTTATGGACCGGCCTAATGGTGCCTGTCCAGGGAAGTGTCTTTGCCCTACGCAGGAATGCTAAGGCAAGGTAGAGCCCAGGTAGACCAGCTGGAACAAGGCTGAACACCTTCCTAAGTGCTGGCTTCAAACCCAGCTATGCACACATAAGTTGGATGATGCAGATTTACCGAGGAATCTACATTTACATTCTGAGGTAAAGACACAATAATATTGTAACCACCTCTTAAAGAAAATGGCGGAGTCCATTTCATGTGGGCATAATGAGTCCTCTTAAAGAAAATGGCGGAGTCCATTTCATGTGGGCATAATGAGTGTTTAGAGTCAACGTGTATGAAGCTCTTTAAAACTGCGTGTGGCACACGGCAACCTCCATAAATAATAGCTACTGCCTTGGAGGAGGCATTTGACCTATGCCATCTCCATAGAACTTTTCAGCTCAAATATTCCAGTCACTTTGAAAAAAAATAGCAACTGAAACTCTCTTGAAAATTAAACCAGTGTCTCTTCCCTCTTTAATCTATTTCCAGGGCTTGAACTGTGCTTAAATCCTCTCTCCTCCCCCACTACTTTCCGTCCCCTGAAATGTCAGGAGTTTGTGAGAAACAACAGCGATGCTGAGTTGGTTTGAAGACAGATTGTCCCCTTGAATTTTTTCGAGATTTTAGTCTCTGGAGTCTTGTTAAAGGCATTCAAAGGGTAGAATCTCAATCCACTCTACATTCAGAGCCTCTGGGAATTGATCAGGTTGGAACACCAAGCTAAGAGGTCTGTCTCAGCTACTCTTCTATTGCTGTGACAAAATACTACAACCAAGGCAACTTATAAAAGAAAGCGTTTAATTTTGAGGCTCACGGCTCCAGAGGGTTAGGAGTCCATGACCATCGTAATAGGGAGCAGGAGGCAGGCAAGCAGGCATGATGCTGGAGCAGTAGCTGAGAGCTCATGTCTTGATCCTTAAGCAGGAGGCAGACAGAACTTACTGGAAATGGTGTGGTTTTTAAAATCTCAAAGCCCACCTCCCAGTGATAAACTTTTTCCAACAAAGACACACCTTCTAACCCTTCCCAAACAGTTCTTCTACCAACTAGAAACTAAGGATTCAGATATAAGAGCCTATGGGAGCCACCACATGCCCATCGCTCAACAGCAGTGGTTTCATGAGCTGAAACCATACAGAAACACTCACTCACTGCAACCATGACCTGATACAAACAGGGTCTCTACTGGAGCCTGCACCATGCTATATGGGGATACCTGGAACATGGGATGGTTCATCCTTGAGTTACACCTCCAGAACTGTGAGCCAGAATAAACCTCTCTTATTCATGAAGTAATGGGGAATAGTTTGATAGATCTCAGTCATAAAGCTCAGAACACGCCTATGCATATATATTTGCCTGGGGTGGGGGTAGGGCAGACGCCAATGGCTATAGCAGACATTGTAGGTACCAAGGGGGGTTACACCATAACTCAGGCATCCCCAGGAGCAAGTCTTCTAGCTCATAGCTTTATCCCATGCCTGTCCCAGTGGCTGGCACATGGTACAATTTTTTGGTTGAGGGAATGAATAAACTGATATTTAGGTCATTTCCCAACCAAACCTCTCATTGTCGAGAATATTTTTAAGTGTGAAAAGTCCTACCAGCCCTCTCGTAGTCTGAAAACTGAAACCAACCAAAGACTAAGTTGGTAAGTCTCAGGATCAGTATATCTGGCCCTACTTCAGGGTCTGTCTATCTCACATCCACAGACTATGGTAGCCCTGGCCTGGTTGGTCCTTTACAGGCATGTTTCATTAGGTAAGAAGGAGTCTGAGCAGATTCGATAAACTCTGGCTCAACATTCCAAGCATTCACCTAAAGCACTGGCTTAGACATAGCAGGAAGCCAGATACAGACATGACTGAAGACCTCACATAAATCAGGGAGGTTAGCTGAGCACATGAGTAACAAATATGTCATCCAGTGAAGAACATGGGGAAGAACAAGACAGCAGAAGCATGGTAGCTTCAAAGAAGGAAGACCTACCATGATGCTAGCCTGGAAACGCACTGTGATGGGTGAAGGGCATCCATCCCAGATCCCTGCAGATCCTGAGTGCCAGTGGAATAGTATTCAGTGGGGGAGCTCTGGGGAGTAACTAAGTCATGACAGTGGAGCTCTCGGGAATGGAACGGGCGCCCTAAAAGTCAGCATCGCTCCCATGGCAGAGAGAGCCACGTGGAACGGAACCAGCAGTCACCCAGGTTGAGGTACTTCTAGAACGAACTGTTTCCCTCTTCTCCATCTTCTCATCCTTCTCACTGGGGCAACCACCGCAGTCTCGGAGGAAGGGACCACCTGCAGACCTCCCTCCTGGATCTACAGGTCATTATGATAGGCCCACGTTTAAACTTGACGCTCAGAATTCCCTAAGTCCTTGGGAAGCTCTTCAAATCCCAAAAGTCCCTATCCTGCCACTCACCTGCAGCCATCTACTCCTGTAGAAGTCTCATGTAGCCCTGTCCTTCCCAGGGCTTTCATCCTTCTACTGGCCCCAAGATGTTTGTCCTCTACAGATCCTCCTCAGCCACCCAGCCACCCATAAGCCCCCACTCTTGGAGCTAGCGACACTGGCTTGTCTTTGGAAGTCCTGATACAATAGAGGACAGAAGGCATTTGTGGTTCCCACACAAAGCTCAGACCACGTGTTTTAACGTCTTACCCACACACTCAAGATTCACTGCTCCCCCGGGGCAGCAGGCTGGGCACTCTACAGATGTGCCATCCTGTCTGTGAGGGGCACATGTCCCAGTGTAGAAACCATGCCTGAAGTGGTGCTACTGTAAAGAAATAGCTGGTTGGGAGGTTGTGGGGCTGGGAAGGTGGAGGCTCTGGGAACTGAAGGCTGAGAGGGCTAGAAGGCTGGGGCTAGGGAGCTGGGGGAGGGGCTGAAGGCTGAGGGGCTGGGAGGCTGGGGGGCTGAGAGGCTGGGGCCTGGGGCCTAGGAGGCTGGGGGATGAGGGCCTGGAAGGCTGGAGGCTAAGGGATGGGGGACTGGGAGACTGGGGGCTGAGGGAAGGGGGCCTCAGGGGTAAGATGCTTGGGACTAGGGGGCTGGGGACCAGGGAGCTGCAGGTTTGGGAGGCTGGGCGGCTGGGAGACTGGAGAAGGGGCCTGGGGCCTGGGACGTTGGTATTGTCTGGAAAAAGTTGCTGTTGAAGTCAAAGCTTGGGAAGATTAATGTTCTGACCTCACTGTCATTCACAGCTGTCTAGGTCAGCCATGGCAATGGTCTGGGCAGTTAGCTAGAGGGAGGAAGGACAGGTACACTGATGGAGTTGAAAAAACACTCGAGAAGTCTTTATTGATTATCTGAGAGGAGGAGAGGGGAAGAGTGGGAGGAACTGACTCACGCTGATGGAGTTGAAAAAACACTCAAGAAGTCTTTATTGATTATCTGAGAGGAGGCAGGGGAAGGGACATTCAGGACTCTGCTCGGCAGCTGGAGCCTGCTTGGTTGGAGCAGATGCCTGCCTGCCTAGCTCACTAAAGCTTCGAAGACATTAGAAGTAAAAACCCTTTCCCATAAATATGCGAGCTCATTCGTGAGCTCAGCAGAGGCCAGGGTCTGAGGTATGCAGACAACACACCAGGAGCAGGATGCAGAAGTCGGTTCTAGAAGACGGCTTTGAAGGCCGTGGAAGTGGAGACATACAGATGAAGTCTTGGGCTTAGATCTGATGTCTTAGGGGGGTGGAGAGCAAGAAGGCTGAGAACAAGCCCAGGGCTATGTCCTTGGTGTGACCAGTACTCAGAAACAAGCGAGGAAAGAAAGGCAGGTGGAGATGCCAGGAAAAGGCCAGACACACAGGCAGAAGGAAAACACGGGGCATGTGGCAGACCTTGTGCTTAAGATGAAGTCAATGTGGCTAGGAGACACACGGCAGACACACGGCAAAAGAGGCAAAGGCCGCGGGGAACAAAAATATGATTTCTGTGACAGCAAAGTCGCTGCTGTTTCCCACAGTCTGGAGTGGTGCTGTGGTAAAGGCTGGTGAAAGGCAGTGGTTAGAGAGCAACATGGAAATGAGGGGTTCCCTTGTTGGATGCATGCAAGAAGAGCCCAGCGGTGTATGAAGGCATTCTATGGAAATATGTGGCCCAATGTCACCGTCTGGGAGACATCATCCTGGGGTGAACATTAATTAGGCCTTCACTTGAAATGATCCACTTACAGTGAAACACCAGAATGCTAACAACTCAGAAGCTAGAGACAGTGTGAGTCTCCTGTGGCACCCAGGGTCAAAGCTGTCACGCTCGGAGAGAAGGTATTCAACAATGAAGTGATTCATAGAATGGCCTGAGGTCCAAGCAATCACTTCTCCACAGAATGTAAGTCATGCCCAGATCATCTACAAACTACCAGATGCTAGAGTCCTGGGCCAGGTGGAATTTATGCTGAGACCATAGCCCTGGAAATGTATACAAGACACAGGTAAGTCCTTCCATACATAGCAGGCGTGAGAAACATGCAGCATCCCCAGCCACCTCGGCCTGAGAAGTGAGTGAAGAGAATCGGCCAGTACCTCTCCTCAGTTACTTTACTCCCACAGTCTCTTATCCTGTCTCAGATCTCTCCTGGTGCCTAAGGAAACTTTTGTCCTGATCAGTAGATTCTCAGGAACTTAGTATGCCTCATGACACTCTTCTGATAGGAAACTTCAAAAATGGTCAAGATATTGATTACCAGAGCAGATTTCTGGAGGTCTCGCTTCAGGGAGGCCCAGGTCTAACCAAGGCTTCTTATAGAATATAGGATATGTCTCCTGTGTTATAGGCTCATTTTTTTAAAGTTGCATTTAAAGTAAGAGGAACAAAACTCAATGAGAACAAAGTAACAAAACAAAGATTTTATTCCGGATGGAGAATAGTTAATGCTATGGGAAGGCAAGTGCAAGGCCTATATAAAGTGAGTTCAAGTCCACCCTGTGTAACTTAGAGAGATCCTGTCTCAAAACAAAACCACTGGGGCTGGAGAGATGGCTCAGCACTTAAGAGCTCTGACTGCTCTTCCAAAGGTCATGAGTTCAAATCTCAGCAACCACATGGTGGCTCGCAACCATCTGTAATGAGATCTGACGCCCTCTTCTGGGATGTCTGAAGACAGCTACAATGTGCTTACATATAATAAATAAATAAATCTTTAAAAAAAAAACAAAAACAAAAACAAAACCATTGTCTAAGGGCAGGGGGGATGTAGCTCAGTGGTAGAGTGCTTGCTTAGTTTGTGCCAGGCCCTGGGTTCAGTCCTCAGAGTCCTCAGTACCAAGAGGGGGGAAAAAAAAACAATGCTAGAGATTCTCTCCTCCATTTCAATAAAACTGGGTTAAGTGCATATTATGCTGATAATAATAATAGCAGTTATATTCAGGGCCTTTCACCACTGAGTGCTTTTCCATGTTGTTGCCTCTATTAAATAAGTGGCTGTTTTATAATTCCCACATCAGGTTCTAGGAGATGAAGTTCAGGGAAGTGGAGGTCTAGTTCCCAAGGTCATTAGCCTACTGACTTGGCCAGGATTGGCTGCTAGGCCACAGCCTCTACACACCGATCGAAATCAGCTCTTAGGCTGGCATTCATCACGTGAACGAGGGCAGGGTGCCCAACAATCAAGGCAAAGCCAGAGCCTGGGGTTGGGGGCTGGGGGTGGGCAGCAACAAAAAATAGAAACTGTGCAAAGATTATAGTCTGTGACAGTCTAATGACAGTGCACTTCCCGAAACATACGTGTTGTTTCTTCTGTTGGCCTTGTCAGTAAATCCAGAGATACTTTATAGAAGGAATGGGCTCAGTGACTGTAGTTTAAATCAATGGCCAGAGCAGGGATGGTTTCTTGGTAGTGTGTGTATGATTCCTGGTCCCCCCAAAAGATCTCAAACTAGTATGGACAAGGAAAGCAAATGTAACAAAGACGCTAAGCATGCTGGGAGCTCTTCTGAAAGCGAGTTCCTTAGGTGACTTGGAGAGGTAGTTAATGTGACTTAATGGCAGCCTTTCATTCAGAGCACTGCTGACAAACAATGAGGCATTTGGAACCTGAGAAGTTGAGGAACTTGGGCTAAAACTTCAGAGTTTTCAAGGTGGTTGCCAGAGCAACCTCAGGGACTAGTCTCTGGAAGAACTCAAGCGTTCTATTTTAGAAACAGCCAGTGGATCATCAGAGCCGAAGCAAACAACCAAATAATAAGGTCCTGAAAATTCTTATAACATCTTATATAAAGATGAACGTTTCCCCAAACTGAAAACAATTCACTCTAGGAAGAATATTTGACTCTGGAAGCAAAATGATTTCAAAACGACTCCACAGAGGTCCGGTTATCATCTGCCTCTTACGCAAAATATTGGGATAAAAAAGCTTCTCTCTCCATTTGAATTTTCTCTCAGTCTTGGCTACATTACAGGCTCTCGTGACCTTTTGAGTTTCATCTCCTCAAAAGTGTCCCCCTGCATGCATGCATGCATGCACACATGAGTTCATTTATTCCATGAACACTTGCTAAGTGATTTACCTTACTACTGTATAAGGCATCCTGCTGGCTGACGTACAACAGAGGTGAACAAGTGGGTACATCCCTGCCTTTAGGAAGGGTCCAAAGAAGAGGATGGATACAAAGGACAAACGCATCATCCTGAGGCCATGTGATTGTGGAGACTCCCAGAGCCGTTACTTGTTAAACTCTTACCTATGAGAGCCCTTTGGTGGGTCATGATCAAGATGCAGGTTTCCAAATATCACTTCCAAAAAGTAGGGTGCCTGGGGTTACACTCTAAATGCTGTGCATATGGAGTCGGCTAGGGATGAGAGAACGGTCTCATTCCTTGAAATGGTGGTTAATGGGCTCATACAAGGAGTTGGGATGAGGCTTTCTCACCTAGAGAAAGGACAGCCTGCCAGAGGTTAAGATGTTGCCTAGCCATCTTGGATTTATGCTAAGGGGAAGCAGGGAGAGGCTGTAGAAGGCCGGGAAGGTCTTTGGAGGACCATCGAGAGACCTGATGAGGTCATCAGAACCCCAGGAGCCTGGGAGTCACACACAGCAGTCTTCACAAGCTAATTCAGCAGGACTTTGATGGGTGGGTGGGCCAAGGGTCAACGGTGCACTTGCTGGCTGTGGTTAAAAATGGACAAGCTCACGAAACCCCGAACGTTGATGGTGGCCTCTCAAACCAGCCTTATAGCCATGCCCTGGTGACTGGAATTGACCACTATCCCTACAAAATGGCAGCCAGCATGGGTCTGACTGCCAAGAGGTCAAAGATCAAGTCTTTTGGGAAAGTTTGTAACTGCAGTTTCCCATGCCCACAAGGTGCTCTGTGGATGACATCCCCTTTCACAAAAGTGTCGTCAACAAGGTTGTCTTTAATCAATCAGAGAGCGTACAGGGACGGGATCTAGCCCCTCCAACACACACAGACATATGTCGCAGATATACAGCTCAATCTTCATGTGGGTCCCCCAACATGGACCAGAGAGGGGCTGTCTCTAGAGCTGTTGCCTGTCTGTAGATCCTATTCCCCTAACTGGGATGTCTTGTCTGACCTCAGTAGGAGAGGATACACCTAGCTCTGCAGAGACTTGATGTACCAGGGTGGGGGGATACCAGGGGATGGGGAGTGTGTGCTCCACACTCTCAGA
>NW_022196891.1:78397046-78410431 GCF_008632895.1 Mastomys coucha | reverse complement strand
GGGGGGGGGGCAGCAATTGGGATGTAAAGTGAATAAATAAATTAATGGGGAAAAAAAAAGAATAATCAAGGTTGTCTTTAGAGACCCAGCTCTGAAGTGTGAGGTTAGATAAGAAACCAAGGTCAAGTTTGAGGAGAAACCTAAGAGAGTAAGAACAAATGGTTCTTCTTGAAGCTACAGCTTTAGGTCTTCATCCCCCTCCTTAAAAATGAGAAAGAGGAAGAAAAAAAAACCAATAAGAAAACAACTGGTTCCCAAGAGTAGCAGGAATGAAGAGAGAAGACATGAAGAAAATTATTTAAAAATCTCAAATAGTGCTTTGTTTTAAAGCAGACCGTGGGAGGCTCACAATGTGCAGTTAATTAATTGTGACATGTTTGTCCCTCTACCGCTATATTTAGCAAGAGCAGGGATCATATTTAATTTATTTGTGCTTTAAAACATTTTTTCCTCTGAATTTTCTCAATTTCTCTTCCTCTGAGAAGATGCAGGTTTATGGACAGGCACCCACCAAGCTAGGGCCTCAGCACTGTGAGGAAGCAAGGTTGAAGGAGACACAGGCTTGGACTTCGGGAGAATATAGACAGATTCAGGAGATCAAACAGACATCATCTTACAGCAAGATTGCTTGTAAAAATCCAGTAAAGGAGAGAGGCCCAGAAGCATTTCTTCAGAATGAAGGAGAAAAGGTTTTGTGTAGGAAGAGCAGCTAAATGGAAACGTAAAGGCTGGGTGGCACCGGTCAGGGTCTGTGATGCAACACAGTGATAACATGCACAAGGCTCTGCATCCAGACCCCAGAAGAAGAAAAGCAATGTTTTAGCCGGGAAGCGCATTTCAGATAACAAAATAGTGTAGAAGCAGTGCAAAGAACAGGGCAGCGCAGAGACTGTGTCCTACGTGTCTCTCTCATGTGGTTGGCATACATACAGCAGTCACTCAATAAATGCTGTGTGAGCAAATGAGTGTCTAAAAGCAGTCTTAAAAAATATTAAATGGGCCAGGCGGTGGTGGCGCACGCCTTTAACCCCAGAACTTGGGAGGCAGAGGCAGGTGGATTTCTGAGTTCAAAGCCAGCCTGGTCTACAGAGTGAGTTCCAGGACAGCCAGCCAGGGATACACAGAGAAACCCTGTCTCGAAAATCCAATATATATATATATATATCAATTAGATCTCTTAGATCAATTAGAACTCTTAACCCAAAACTGGAGAAAACAAAGTCAAGGGCAAAATATGTATCAACTGTACTTGGGGAAATACAAAGAAAATCAAATCCCTTCATACCCGGGACGCCAGAATGAACAAGGTAACCAGAGTCACCCCCAAAAGGTCAAAAAAAGCATTAAACAAAGGGGAGCGACGGTCTGGATTTGGTAATTAGGTCACTTGGTGACCATCCACTCTTCCACCAGCGATCTTGAGATGAGTAGGCGGGTGTGCAGGCAAGGACTGCAAGTACCTCTTTCCGGAGCCCAGCAGCCCACAAAAGGAATGTGTGGGCAGATAGCACGAGGGGTTATTGGATCGACGAGGGTTTTTTGTTGTTGTTGTTGTTGTTTGTTTTGTTTTTAAACAACAGAAAGAGAAGCTGTGTTTGAAGACGAAGAGAGATGTGCTAGGTGCTAGCAAGAGAGGGGAGAGATGCTCTCGACAAAGGGGAGGTCGCTTGCCTAGGCTCCTGGAAGAGTTGGAACGACAGTCACTGGAAGGGGATAAATGGGGCCCTGAGAGGGTTAAAAGGAGGAGGGGGAAACAGACAGGGGACTTGACACCACCCTTGCCACCTGCTGAGAAACTGGGGGGAAGGGGGAGGGAGGCAGGGAGAACTGTGGGCAAGCATCAGACAGGAAATCCGTGTGTGGGGGGGGGAGATGCCTGTGATGGGAGTGGCTGGGCTGGATTAGAGATCCTACCTCAGTTAGAGGACAGAAATGTACTGAGGCACCCTCTGACAGTGCCTGTGGGTTGGTGTAGAACAGGCTGGGGAGGCGTATCAGGAAGGCCAGGGCAGCCAGGACAGCCAGGGCAGCCAGAGCAGCATGCTCCCTTCTGTGGTTTTCTATTGGGCTATACGCAGTGGGGACTCCGGCAAAGGCTGAGGGGCAGGTACAGCCTATAGGCTCCATGTCTGGCAACTACAGTTTGTGGTAGGCAGCTATGCTGCTCACACTATGTCCACATAAAGAGCTCCAGAAGGCGAGGGCTAGGATGGGAGCGGTCTGAGTGAAGCGTACAGGTTAGCATTCTTAACAAGCTTGGGTGATGGCAAAGTGGTTGCTGGCCCTGGACCATTCACTCACACAACAGTGTTCCAGGGCTCAAACTGCTGACCAGCTGTGATGCTCAAAAGGATGTGCACATGAAGATGGAGGGAAGGCTTGGGGGCTGCAGCCATTTAAGTATGGGTGGCACTTCCCGAGGGTCGATGTGACAAAGGTTTGTACCCCAAGCTGCCACTATTAGGAGGAGGTAGAAGCACGGTGGGACTTGTAGATGGTCTTTGAGTCATTGGTGTGCATTCAAATGGGACTGTCTCTTCCTCTCTGGTCACTTCTAGGCTCATGAGGTGAGTGGTTGGTTCCACAAGTCCCTGTCACGAAGTCCTGGTTTGTCACAGGCCTAAAGCCACAGGACCAGTTGGTCTTAAACTGCTATCTACAAATCTGTGAGCCAAAAACAAAACAAAAAAAAAAAAAACAAAAAGAACCTTTCTCTCTTTGTAAGTTAATTGCTGTAGGAACAAAGATCTTACTGGTATGCGAATCCACAGGAGAAAGCCCAAAAGAGAGAAGAGGCAAAAGACGTCCCCGGCGTGATGTGAGCTGAGCTTATAAGAATGAGAAGGGCTAGAGCCAAGTAAAAGTCGGGGGAGAATGAATAAGAGACAAGAGGGCCGAAGAATCACGTCAAGCCTCATGCAGGGTCGTCCCGCTCTGCTCAACATTCTCAACACCCGCTGCTGCTGCAGCCCCAAAGGGAGAACCAGTCACTATTTTGACCCCTCCTTGGTGACACTGCCTCCAGAAGTTAGTGTGTAGGGCTCAGTACCTTATGTATCCCACACAGAATGCACGGGAACCAGAGATCGTGAGAAAGGAAGAGGAATTGGAGGCACAGGTGCTGAGTCACCGGAAAAAAATATTGACCAGGGCGATTTGTGACTTGACCCGACTGGTTATAAATGTGACAGGGCTCAGCTGTGTGTGGAAGATGCAGGCAAGAATGGCTGCTCCAAGGTGGTTAAAGAGGTCAGTTCAGGACCTTTGGAAAATTCCCCCAGACCCCTCCCCTCCTGGAAGAGAAAGGTCATGGAGCACTTAGGTACCTCTCCCCTCCAGAAGGGAGAGGTTGGGGGGATGGGGATCATCAGGCCCCTGCCAGTAGGGGAGGCCCAGAGCATGTAGACACAGGGTGGACCAACCATTGGCCACCTACAGACAAGGGAAGTCCTTGCCGCCTCATTCGCGGAAGACCAATCAGTTTAAAAGTCACACTGTTCTGCCAATCACATTGTGCCTAATGGCTGCGGCTCTGAAAACTGTATAAAAACTTGCTGAACGGGCTGCACAGGTTTTTCTCTCTCCTTTGTGTGCAGGGTGACCCCAGCATGCTGGAACAAGAAAATTCCTCTTGCTTTTGCATTGATCCCTGACTCCAAGTTGTTCACCCAGGGGGTGTCTGGTAAGTTAAGGCTCTCCAGAGTCTTACAGGGAGTAGTGTCAGGGAGACTGAAGGGACAAGCTTAGCCTGGTAGCCAGTGCCTTTGCTCACATCCCCCAGTAAATGTTTACGCAGAGACAACCCTGCTGTGTATGGGAATGGCTGGAGACCTGTTAACACTGCCCTCCTTCAGGGACTCTCTAAAAAGGCTGATGCTGTTAAAAACAAAGAACACACTCCACTCGCTGCTCTAGATTAAAGGTGGCCATGGAATCACGACAGCTCGTGCCACGTGTGATTCTTGATGGAACAATGGAGTAAGATATGGGGGAAATAGCATACGAATAAGGGGCCTAATTCGGTGACATTTTAATTTCTTCAGTGTGATCATGATATTGCTGGTATCCTGGAGAATCTATGTAGGGATGAAAAGCTCTGGTACAGCAAAAAAATGATCCAATATGGTGTGGGGGCAGGGAAGAGCCCGCAGAGCAGGCGTGGCTGTTGCTAGGGAGTGACTCCTGCCTCCTGGTGAAGCAGCATCAAACTTCATCCTCATGCTCCATCAACACTCCCTGATGTTTTCCAAAGGCAGCTCTCTGGGGACTCAAGGGCGCATAGTTCTATATCCCACCTTCTACTGCAGACCTCCGTCGGCTTTCAGGGCCTTTGGACTATGTGTGAAACATGAGCCCGGTAGCTGTACCATCTTTGACAGGACAGCCCTTTCTTCCGAAGCTGCTACTTCTAGGTGAGAAGGGCGTGTGCATTTGCTCTTCTCTAAGTGCTTCTGGAAGTCCCAGCCTCATCCTGTGGGGGATACCAGCTGACTCATCTTAATAGTGGGTCGTGACTGTCAACTCGGCTGGATTCCTGTCATTTAGACAACACACTTCCGGATGTTTGTGAAAGCATTTCCATAATTGAGGGATGACAACCTGTCCTCCGTGTGGGTGGCAAACTTCAAATATAAAGAGGTCCAGGGTGAGAGCTGTGTGACCTGCCTTCCCCTCCTATCACCACTATCACCACTGTGCCCCCTATGCTGACATCAGACTTCAGCCTCTTCCACCGTCTGACCATTGACGCCATAGCAGAGACTGTGTGTGTGTCGGGGGGCGGGGGGGAGTCCAGGCTTTCAGCACCAGATCAAGGTTGCAAAGGTGTCTGGCTGTCTGGCTTCTTGGCCTGAATAGCTACTAGGTTCTCTGCCTTTCCATTTGGCCATTTGTTGAACCACCTGGCACCTATCATCATAAGGCAATCTAATAGTGTGTGTGTGTGTGTGTGTGTGTGTGTGTGTGTGTGTGTTTGGCTTAGTTCCTCTGGAGACCTTTAATACACCACTCCAAGCAGCACCCACCATTCGCCCTTCCACCTACCACCCTGTCCCCTCTCTACCCAGCGAGCACTCTGGTTGCCTTCAGAATAGCTATCCAGGCCCTCGCCCCACTTCAAGTACAGCCCTGGAGAGCACAGGAGTTAAGGACACTGGCCAATCCTTTGAAAGTAGCTCCCTCCACAACCTGAAAGGCGCCCCCTTGTCCACCGCCACTCTTTCCTCAATCACTATAAGATGTGCTGAGGACTGACGTGGAGGACCCCAGGGCAGTATTCAGGTGGAGCACTCAGAGCACCCTGCAGGTGCTCACTCTACTCTGCTTAAACTCTCACTGCGTACAGGGCTGGCCAGCCATAGGATACTCCGGTCCTCCGGAACCAGGGAACAATTCTATTTATAAAATAATGGGGATATTTTTAGCCTCATGGGGAAAAAAAAAGTAATTTCCATCTTTCAGGACACGAATTGCTTCAGAAATGTTTCTAAGCTGAAAAACTGGCTGGGGTTAGTGATCATCATGGAGGGACTGAGCAGTTCCATTGCTAGGCCCAGATAGTCACTAAGCGTGGTGAGAGACATGAGAGCCAAGGGCTCTCTGGGGTGTTGTTGTACAAACAAGGCTGCACACAGCAATGACTTGGGGAGCTTTAAAAAATACCCATACTGGGTCCCCTCCTCCGGAATTCTGACTTGGTTGGTTGGGTTTGGGCATCAATCAGGATCTTTTACTCTCCCCAGGTTGAGTGTGAGCCCCCTCTGCCCAGCCAGCCTCATAATTCACGTTCATTAACGCGCTTGCGGCCCTGTGTGGTTCAGCTTGGCTACTAGCCTACTTAACCTTGGCTGGCCGGGAGTGCAGGGCCAAATGGGGTGTGTGGATATGGGATCATCACATCATAAAAACCCCTGCCCCTCCCTCCATCAGGTAGAAGCATTGACCGGTGAGCCCTAAGCTCACTTAGGGAGCCCTAAGGTTAGAGGGGTTTCCGCGTCTGCCAGCTTGCCGCTCAGAGCCGGTTGGCAGGATCACCAAATGCTGCATTCAGGCCTGAGCTTCCAGTTCTGCCAAGAGTTTTGGGAGTGGGGATTAGAAGTCATCCCTGATAGAGTTGTTTCTATGGGACAGGGCAGGGGAAGGCTGCTTGCTCAAGAGGAAGCCCTCAAAAGTCAACTTTTTACTGACTTAAAAGAGAGGTTTGGGAAGGGTAAGGGAGGCAGGAAGAAAGGGAGGGGGGAGGGAGGGGAAAGGACTCAGGTCCTGTGTTGGCATAGTTCCCACCCAGGTAGGCCAAGGAACCCCCTGGGAGGTTTTTGAAAACTATTGTCTGAGCCCAGCCTGGAAAAATTAAGTGGAAGTTTCTGGAGTTGAGTCATTTGGAGCCCCGGTTTTAAATCCCTAGGGGTGTCCAATGTGTCCTGGGGCTGAGGAATGCTGACCTGTCAGGATACATTCCTGACTGCTGAGCTGGCCACCTTCCTGGGGAGAGGAAGACGGGGCCCCTTTATGATTGACTAGCCTGTGGGTCGCCCAAGGGCACTGAGTCACAGCTGGGAGAAACAGATGCCCTCTTTTTGGTGCAGGTGGGGGCAATGAGACAGGGTTTCTCTGTGTAGCCCTGGCTGTCCTGGAACTCACTCTGTAGACCAGGCTGGCCTCGAACTCAGAGATCTGCCTTCCTCCACCTCCTGAGTGCTGGGATTAAAGGCATGCGCCATCATGCCGGGCTAACAGAAACCCTCTTCCAGCACTGAGCAAGATACAGAGTGCTTTGACCTTTTGGGGAAAGTAACCTGGCAGTTTTTTTGAAAGTACATATTCATATCATCAAGCCATCCAGCCTCCCTTCTGATAAAAGCACACAAAGACATTTATTGCTGGGTTATTCGCAAGGGACCAGGTAAAGCCAGGAACAGAAGGTTCATAAATACAGATCTGACTAAATCGTGCATGGTGTGGGGCATTGTGTAGACTTGAGTGATTATGTTTAAGATGGCAGCTGTTGATCTGCTGAGATGTCCAGGACGAACTGGAGCAAACTGGTTATGGTCAAGGTGTCCTTGTTCTCAGCAGTGAATAGCAGGAGCCCTAGCATACACCTGAAACCCTAGCTAGTCCCCAGCCTTGCGATTCAGTGTGCCGCTGTCTTACCCAGGGTTACCCAGCATGCACCGCAACCATAACGTTTACAGTGCGAGTGACGTCAGCAAACTAGCAGGGCTCTGCTTTTCTTCACACTGTCACAGACAAGATTTATTCTTACAGTAGATCTTGGTCACACCAACAGGTTCTTCTCCTCCTCATGAAGTTGAGAACTCTCACCTTTCAATTAATGGGAGCACTTACAGACTTCGCTTTGGTGTATTCAAATTGCTCAGTATGGTTACCCTTGTTCTTGGGTCATGATTAAATAAGACAACTGTCACATAGCATGGCACTGTGGCCCATGACAGCAGGCCTGACAACTGAGCTCCGTCTGCTAAGTGACCCAAGAGAAGGTAGTGAATACAATGTGGATACCCTGGACACAGATATGAGTCATGTCCCAGTGGGGAAGAGAGAGCAGTGTGAGATATCATCGTACCACTTAGAACAGTGTGCAGCTTATTACCTAGGAATCATTTATTTATGGAATTTTTCGTTTAATATTTTTCAACTAATGTTAACACTGGGTAATAAAAACTGCAGAAACTATAACTTCAGATGAGGAGGAACAGCTGCATATAAACCAATTTTCCCCCATCATTAGGGAAATAAACAATAGAATCCAGCCCTGTGTGTACATCTGTGCTTTTACATATTTACTGTTTGTGACCACATGGAGGTGTGAATGATAAATATAGACCAAGGTTTTAGCATTAATTATGTCAGTATCCTTCTAACAGCCTCCATTTTTCTCCATGCATGATTGTAAGAGACCCTCAAGGTAGATCCTTTGGTTCCTCATAGAGGGGGCCGTGAGGAGGGTCTCCCCTGATATCCCCCTCTCTTCCACACATCTCAGCTCCCTGTGTGTGTATTTCTGCCCTAATCTCAAGTGGCCTCGGAATCTTTGGAGGAGCTAAAGTAGACAGCACAGGAAGTTAACTGAAGAGGGGGCTCCGCCTAGACGGCTATGGGGAAGTCATCATCCGGGCTAAGGAGAGACATTGTAGTCCAGGTGCCTTGGGGCCACTCTCCCTGTGTAAGAAGGCCTAATAAACTCGTCGGCCTTCCCAGACCAGGCTTCATCAGGCTTGTACTTGGGCTTGTTTCTGGTGCCCCCTAAGGAGGAGGTAGATCTTTGTTTCCGAAATAGAGTTAGAACGGGAACTTGTGAGCGAGCGTTCTTTTCTGTTAACGCTGCCCCATCTTTGTACTGAGAACAGGGGCATCACACTTTTATCATTTAAGCAGTTAATAGAAGCTGAAAAGCAAGCTCTGGGCTAAGACTACCTGGATTCAAAAGCTGGCTTTGCATGCAGCAGGCAAAGTTGCTCAACCTCTCCTCCACTCCCTCTCCTCTTCAGAGGAGTCCACGTTGACATTGTTGCCTCGAATTAGTCC
This sequence comes from Mastomys coucha, assembly GCF_008632895.1. Taxonomy (NCBI): domain Eukaryota; kingdom Metazoa; phylum Chordata; class Mammalia; order Rodentia; family Muridae; genus Mastomys; species Mastomys coucha. The sequence continues at coordinate 78,401,884 of NW_022196891.1, read as the reverse complement.
AGCTAGACATTGTGGATAATGCCTGCAGACTAGACAGCAGGTTAGACAGTGTAGCGAATGCTGCTGTAAGAGAAGCTTTACTAGAGCCACCCTGACGGTGTGCTGACTACTTGTCCCACTGCCTGTCCCGTGGTAGTATGAGAAGGCGGAGCATCGCTGAGGTGATGGAAATAGAGCCTTCAGGACTGGACAAAGAGGTGAAAAATGGTCCAGAGCCACCATGCTTTCCTCACGATGTAGACACAGCAAGGTGGCAGCTACCTGAGGACCGTGAATCCTACCTTCATCAGCCTCTCAATCTACTGAGCCCTTGGCTTTACCCCACCTCCAGAACTGTGAGGGTAAACAGTTTCGTATGAGCCCCCCAGGTTGTAGTGTTTTATTATAGCCGAATACACGGGCCAAGATAGCCAATATGGACGCATCTCCACATCTGGTAACCTCACTTCCTCTAGGAAGGCAGACAGCCCAGGCATCTTCTGTAACCTAGGCAGAGAGCAGTGGCTCGCACAAGCCTCCCCAAAGCTGGTGCTTGCAACTACCTCTCGGCACAGCCTGCTGAGGACCACAGTGGCCTGGCCTCCTTATTATCTCCTTCAGCCCCAGAATGGCTCAAGCTGGCTTTCTACCAAATGACAACGTCCAGCCAGGACCATGCCTCAATCTCCCGGGAAGGAATGTTCTACAAACAGAAACAGGGTCACTGCACAACCGTAGCCCGCTCAGCAATCTCCATATCCATAGGATACGAGCGCCATTTATACACCTTTGCCTCTGACCCGTATCTTCTGGGGAGGCAGGAATGAGAGACAATGAGAAGATGAATGATGTGCACTAAGTTAATAATAGAAGCATCAGTGACAAGATCCGAATGCTGCTCTCTGTGATCTGCATGGCTGCCTATGAGTTGCATGGCTGCCTGTGAGCTGCATGGCTGCCTGTGAGCTGCATGGCCGCCTGTGAGTTGGATGGCTTCTGGGAGGGATGCAGCCAGGTCTCTTTGAGGCGTCTTGCTTTCATCACAAGTTTTGCTCACAGTAAGTTGGATTTTCATTCAGATAAAGATCACCTCTTTTTTTTTTTTTCCAAGACAGGGTTTCTCTGTGTAGCCCTGGCTGTCCTCCAACTCAGAAATCCACCTGCCTCTGCCTCCCAAGTGCTGGGATTAACATCATGCGCCACCACTGCCCGGCCAAAGATTATCTCTTATTCTTCTAAATGTCCCCAGTAGTGATGGGGAAATGCTAGAAAAAGCAAAGCCCAGGGACTAGCTAGTCACCCTACGTGCTAGCTGCCAAGGGCCAGAGCCAACAGTGTACCAATCACGAAGGTTCTCTCTCATGAAAGATTGCTTGTTTCCATAAGAACTCTTTCCCGGCACGTGCTGTGGGCTCACTCTTCACTACCTTTCCCAAACTCGTGTTGTAGCTCCCGGGATCTCAGATCGTGACAAGCCTTTGGAGACAGGGTCTTTCAAGAGGTCATTAAAGTTATGACATCACTAGTCATGGGCCTTAACCCCACATGACCGTTATCTTTATAAGAAGGGGGTTTTAGGACACAGAACACACACAAAGGAGAGGCCATGTCAAGACACAGCAGGGTGGGGAGCTAACTCCAGGCCCAGGAGAGGGCCTCAGGAGGAACAACCTTCAGTTACCCTGGCCTTATGGTTCTTGCCTCCAAGACAGACAGACAGTAAATGTCTACTGTGTTATGGTAGCCCAGGCTGACTACACTAGTTCCCGAGGAACGTTTAGGGGCCACGACACCTCTGAAGGCTTTATCCCAGGTCACCAATTTCCTAACAGTCCCTTAGAACTGAATAAAGATACTTTGGTTCAAAACTGCATAACCTAGTTTTGACTTGGAAAGCAGGAGTCAGTTGAGGGGAAAGGTCATACAGAGGAGAAATTGGGGCATACAGGCTTGTAGCTAACTGTATCCCATGGACACAGAAATTTGGAAGGCACCAAACACTTAAACGTGCAGAAATTATGTACATAATTTCCAAAAATGTAGCATAATTTCTTAATCTATGTGTGTAAATGCAAGGTCTGCTGAGCAGGACAGGGGCTGGGGAGGCAGTTGCAGATTTAAGCTAAGACCCAAGGATGAGTCAAATAAAAAGCCAGACAAGCCCACGAGCCCCCTGAGCCCCAATTCTCCATCTCTGCCTCACAGGGCACTAAGAGGAAAGGAAATGCTCACCAGAGGATCTGGTATGGTAACCACTAAGTTTGTTTTACTCAGCCTTTCCCTCTCGAAAGCCTCACAGGTCAGGTGCCCTGTTCTGGGCAAAGCATCAGGCGCTGAACACCATGCATCTGTTTTTCTCACTGGCTGTGCCGGTATATTTTGATTTTCATTTTTGACTGGACTGAGAGATGCCTAAACTCACACTGCTGGGTATGTCTGTAAGGGTGATCCCAGGGGTCAATATTCCATGAGGACTCTCATCTAAGCTATTGATAGGTTCAGAATGAGAGCAGGCTATCAGAAGGCGGCGGTAGGACTGTGGAAAATAAGGCTGGCTGGAGAAAGTGGGGCTGCTAAAGGCAAAGCCTTAGAGGTTACACCTTACCCTGATCTTTTCCCATTGGGACCTCCCTTCTGGCCGCCACGATGAGAGCAGCTCTATCCTGAACTCCCTGCCGTGACAGACCACCGAAGCCTCTGGCACCATGAACAAAATGAGTCTGGCCCCTCTTACACAGTTTCTGTCAGGTGTTTGGCCACAGCACAAATTCTAACTACAACACTGGCCTTACAGGCTGCCGGGGGGGGGGGGGGGGGGGGGGGGGTGGTGTGTACAGCTTCTGACCTTCCCTTCCACACCAAGGCCTGAAATATCTGTGTTTGAAATCCTTTATCAGCAACTAAAAACAGCTCAATTAATGTCCCTCATTCTGTTATAAATAATAATAATAAAATAATAATAATAATAATAATAATAATAATAATAATAATAATAATGAATCCTGAAATACCACAATGGCGGGTATGAGAGAATTCTGCGGAGCCTCTCGGATGCAGTCTCATCTTGTATCCTGCTGAGAGGACTGGAACTGTATGTCCCCACAGCTGGAACCTTTCTGACAGACTCTTCATTTGTTTCCCACCAGGACACCGTGTTGCTGGCACTACCTTCCACCGGTGCACTGAATCGTAACAACGGAGATGTCACTGCTAAAAGGCTGTCACCGTGAAGCCGTTCTTGCTGTGTGTTCCCCGCCTACCTTCCTGGGCTGTAATTGCTGAACACTGTCCAGTATTCCATCATCGCTTTGACCACTTGGCAGATACAGAAGGGAAACCATGTGGTGTTCCTGTCCCCTCCTGAGAACGGCCCTTTTGCATTGGTATTTCACATTTTACTTATGCAGGGCACTCTCCTAGTCTACTGCAGAGCCTTATCCTAATTGAAAAGAAACTCCGTGTGTTGTATAATTGTCTGTGCCATAGACAGAGCTTAGGGACCGGAGCCATTGAAACTGGAAACTGGAAGAAGACCAAGATGCAAATTGCTTCAAGAATCACAAACCCCAGAGAAGTTGCAAAGGGAGCCAGTGTGGGAACTCAGACACACGGGTTCTCCAAAGAGGGAAGACATATCTGGAAGAAGCCATGTAGCATTACAGGCTGGGAGCCCATGGGAATGCCCGTCTGTAGCCCAGGGCTCTCTGTTACTCCTGTCTAGGTATAAATGCTGCTGTGTTTAGCTTTGGGGAGAGGCAAAGACGGGGCGATGCTAAGAACAAGAAGCCATTACATTTGGTAATACCGGCCCACTTTGTGACCTAGAAACACAGCTCATATATGCTTCCTGCTCCTTCAGCAATTTGGAAAAGGGGACCTAGAAGGGCGAGTATTTCAGGAGTTGGAAAGCAGAGTTTTTAACTGTCGCCACATCTTGGAGAAGGGAACATCTGCACATTAAGTTTGCACCAGGAGAAGACAAGTCCATGCACTGCTTGAGATGAGTCACCTCCTGGGCTGACACCATCTTGGAAGTTAAGAGCCCAACGCCTCCAATCCACTTGAGCACCCGTTGGCAAATTATTGCTTTTACTCTAGTGCCATTTAGAAAATTACGGCTCTCTAAATCATACCCCGGGGACACGGAAAGTGGAAATGTCTCCCCACCTGCATTGCCAAAGCACAGCTTCCCTGACAACTCAGGGGTTCACAGCCTGAATGTCCATTAGATTCACCTAGAGAGCCACTAACAACCCAAGGCCTAAGCAGGCCTCCAGACCAACTAAACCAGAGACCATGGGGTGGGAGCAGGCAGCCTATTTTTTAAGCTTCCTGGTCCATTTTAATGCGTAGGCAGGGTTGGAAGCCAGAGTTCTAGGACACCCATTACAGCGCTCACACAGTGGGCAGCGAGCAATGCTCTCTGTAACAAAACCTGTCCGCAGCCAGGGCTACACAGAGAAACCTTGTCTTGAAAAACAAAACAAAACAAACAAACAAAAACCTGTCTGACCTGCCACAGGCCTCTTTGGTCTTATCCATGGCAGGATGTGGTAGCTGCTCTCAGGGCCACTAATCCATTCACTAATCCATTTAACTAATTAACATGAACCAGAACCCTGCTGGGCATCAAGGCAGGTACAGAGGAAGAGAAAGTGATTTTTGCATTCAAGAACATAAGGGTGTAAAATACTTGTTCAGGCACCACCATGAAAGGTTTTGTGTGATCAAAGCTTTAGGGAGCTCCTGGGAAGGAAGAAAGAAAAGGCTAGCAAGCTTTCTTTTGGCTTAAACAGCTTTCACAGCCAGCGACATTTCTTCTCCTCTCTCTCTCTCCCTCCCTCTCTCTCTCTCTCTCT
>NW_022196891.1:78395146-78396725 GCF_008632895.1 Mastomys coucha | reverse complement strand
CTCTCTCTCTCTCTCTCTCTCTCTCTCTCTCTCTCTCTCTCTCACACACATGTGACGAGAGACAGGAGGAGAAAGGAGCTGATTTTACAGATCTGGCTCCACATGGTCATAGGTCCGGGATGTTTGGGAGTATCTGGGTCACGGGTTTCAGTCCTTATGAAGGGACTGGTATAGAACCTTCAGTACCGGGTCACTGACCTGGAGAGCGGGTTATTATATAACAAGACTGTCCTGCCTTTTGCACACGTCTGCTGCGCTTCCGGTTTCCACAGCCTCCTGTTCTCTATAAAGTATCCAGCCTCCAGTGTTCCGTGATAGCAAAGGACAAAGGACAATGAGCCTTTCTCCAACCTTTCCCAATTAAAGGTTAATCCCACCCAAAATCTAGTCTCGCAGAAACGTCTACAGTCATGTCTGACCACCAACTGGCTACCAGGGCCTAGCCAAGTTAATACATACAATTAACCATCATGGGTGGAAGAGAAATCCCTGTGTTTAACACTGTACTTAAAATGCTGTGTGTTGGCATCAGAGCCTCCAAAACCCATGGCGTCCCATAGCCACCATATTCCCAGAATCCATTGGGTTCGCCTCCCACCTTTACCTGTGGCCACCACGTCACTACATATGTGTGTATGGAACGCTCCCCCCTCGCTCTCGTTTTCTCCTCATCTTCTCTTTCCACCACTACCCCGGCTCTCTCTCCCAATTAAACCTCTTACACGTGGAACTGTTTGGGCCTAGTGTGGTGTGTCCTGATGCGAGCCAGCGTTCTAACACATCACTGTGAGGCATCCTAAAGGCCGTTGACCCTGACCCCAGCCCTTGAGAGCTGCTAGATGCCTGCCCTGCATGAAGTCCCATTTCTATCTCAAACCAACTGTCTGTTGAATCTTGGGTAAGGAAGGCATTCTCTCCACATACAGCCAAGACAGAGCGGGCTTGGACCTGAGCCCAGCTGAGCCGAGGACTCTCCTCAGCCTGGACTGCCTCCACTGGAGTGAGCAGGGAGCCATACCTACCTGTTGACTATGAGCTTCTCTGGGTTGATGGTGTTCTCTCTTTCCCTTAACCTTCAACTAACCTCACTCCACACACCCAGGTACCACTTGGTGACTGCTTATAAATTACTGGCATATCCTCCCTCCATTCGAATCACCATGTATTTCCCCAGCACGTTTGTCTACTCTGGATACCCAGGGGCCTTTGAAAAGAATGCCGACAGTGGCCCTGGTAAAGACTTTCTAGATTAGAACTCTCTGAATGCAGTTAATCCAGAAAGACACGTGTCCAAACGTCTCCACCGGGGACTTTAGAAACCTCCAGCTCCACCAACAAATGGAGACCACAGACTCTGGCATGGGCTAATCCCGTGCCAGCATTTGATTTCCACAAAAACAAACAAACAAACAAAAACAAAACAAACAAAAAACAAAGCAAAACAAAAGAACACCAAGGGCTCACTGGAGAACTCTGCCCCTTTGCCCTGTGAGTTTGTCTGTCCCAGTCTGTTCCTGACTTAGTCCCATAATGAGTTCCAGAAAATAGAATGCTAGTAGGTTTTTTATGTAGACCTAGG
>NW_022196891.1:78384376-78395136 GCF_008632895.1 Mastomys coucha | reverse complement strand
AGGAGACATGTATTGCCACTTCCTTTGGACACTGTGAGGAAAACCCTGGTAGGTGTGGAAAGATGGGATGTGGAACAGGGGTGGCCAACCACGAGGAGCGAATGGCCTGCGGACCACCACAGATTTAAAGATGCCTCATGAAAACAAGAATGCTCCCTCCCAGACATGCCCCACCAAGACCACAGAGCCCAGCACATGCTCCATGGACTCACAAGAGCAAATGGTGAGCAAATGGTGATGCAAATGGTGGCTCCCGTATGCTGGCCTGGTTCTTTATTATGGTGGCCATAGAAATCTGATCTGTAAATGTCAGGCAGCTACCTGGATTCCACTGAAAAGCTGACATCGCTGTGTTTGCCAGGGATGTGTGTATCAGGCCCTTGTGTGACCCTGCGGGTCTCTGGGGGCAGGGCGGGGCGGCCCCCCCCCCCTGGTTGAGGTAAGGACACGCCCAGTTCTGTGACTCCAAGCTTCCGGCTCAGGGACCTTGCGCCAGCAGTGTTTATGCCGTGAGTAAAACATTCCATCTCTCTCTCTCTCTCTCTCTCTCTCTCTCTCTCTCTCTCTCTCTCTCTCTCTCTGACTAACAGGGAGTTTGCCACAGAGAGTGCCTGAAAATAAATTATCCATGAGGCATGGCGTCGGCACTACTTGTAAGCTTTGTTCCAGGATATTTTTACTTTTCTTCAAGCATTCCCTTCAGGGTGAACTATCCCACCACGAAGCTAAATGAGATTAGAATGGAGCCTTAGAGGAAGCAAAGTGCGTTGAACTATCCCTCGGGCCCCGTGTGGCTCTCAGGGTTGGTGTCCTCCCTTTAAAATAGATAAGCTACGTTACTGGAGAGGTGGCCCTTATGGGAAACACTTTGAAGCCAACCAGTGATTGGCCCTGCAGTGTAGAGAATCAAACTGTCTTGTCTTCTGACTTCACTCGGAGACTGTCAGACCCATAGGCCTCAGTTTCTCAATATGTTCAGTGGGCCCATGGTTTCACATACTTGACAAGGTTGCTCTGGGGGATTAGATGGATTAATACCTTTAAAGACAGAGTAATACTCCCACTGTTCCACCTTAGACATCCCCAAGCAATGGGTATTTCTGGTCTGGAAATCTTATCTACATTACAGATGGCCACTCTGAGGCATTCCACATAATAGCCTCTGAGTTTATGTGTCCCTGTTTGCTGCCTTATGTCCTACAATGAAAACATCTCATCCTCACCTCCCTCCCCCCCCCCCCCCCCCCCCCCCCCCGGGGCCCTGCAGGAAGACAGTATTGATAGATAAAAAGGCTTTGCCGCTAAGCCAAGGCAGCACCTGAAACAGAGAAAGCCTGTAAAAAGAGGGGAGGGGCATCCTCCCCATTCTCCCGACCAGAGAGTGCGCAGTAAATATTACGTACCGAAACAATGTGGGCCTTTCTCAAGGTTCCAACCCATACTTACACTGAGTAATTATTTAAGGAAATTGGACAGACTTTGAATCCACATATCTGAAAATTTGTGGAATCAGAAAATGGGATGAATTCTGACATAGAAAAGAACCTTTTTAAAAAAAAAAAAAGATGTTCAGGATGGTGAAGCTGAGCTTGCTGAAAGGGTAAAGAACTTGACACACAAACGTGATAACCTCAGGTCAATCCCCAGAACCACATAAATGGGGAAGGAGAGAATGTCTCCACAATGTTGTTCTCTGGCTTTCACACCTGTGCTATGGCACACCCGTGCTATGGCGTACCCGTGTTATGACACACCTGCACTATGACACACCTGCGCTATGGCACACCTGCTTTATGGCACATCTGCGCTATGGCACACCTGTGTTATGGAACACCTGTGTTATGACACACCCGCTTTATGACACACCTGCGCTATGGCACACCTGCGCTATGGCACACCTGCTTTATGGCACATCTGCGCTATGGCACACCTGTGTTATGGAACACCTGTGTTATGACACACCTGCTTTATGGCACCCCTGTGTTATGACACACCTGAGCTATGGCACCACCTGCATTATGATACACCTGCATGCACATCATATACAGACAGCAATAACAGTAATACTAAATAAAGACTTCCCCATTATGAAGGACACGTATGTACAGGGGGCACTGCCTGGTGCTCTAACTTGCATCTTTACCATCTCCCAAGGGCCTATGTGTCATCTGAGTGTGTCATCTATTGGAGCTGGTAGCTGTAAGAGGCAGAGCCTAGTGGGAGGCTCTTAAGTCACTCTGGATGCGTCTTCAGAGAGAACTGAGGGGCCCTACTCTTCCTCTTTGTTTTGTAGCCCATGAGGTGAGCAGTTCTCTTTGCCATGCACTCCTTCCATGGTGCACTAACCCTGCCTGGGGCCATAGCATGAGGCCACCTGATTGGAAACTCCAGAAAGTGCGAGCCATGATAACCCTCAGCTCGTAAGATGTGAATTGCCTCGGGTATTTCATTACAGTACCAGAAAGCTAATACAGCTACCACCACCATAGTATTATATAATAAATCACTCTAAAATTCAGTGCCTTAGAACAACAGTAATTTACATTTGCTCACACGTCTAATAGGTAGGTAGGCTTGTGGGATCCAGTGGCCTTGGCTCTGAGCTATATATGGCTCAGGTGGCTTCAGTTTTCATTCTCCTCACATCATGGGGTTGGCCTTGGGAGTGTCAGAACTTATAGAGGCAGAGAGTATTTCCCAATGGTTCTCAAAGCCTCAATACATACAATCATCTAGCCATGTCCCCATGGACAAATCTAGTCCTGTGGTGGACCCCATCATCAGTACAGGGAAGATAATACTCTACGGTACCAGGAAGAAGTAGACCACGGACACAGGTGGAACCCACTTGAGGGACATGTGGCCCACGGAGTGGCACAGGACACTGGCCTCAGAAGAGAACCTCTTTGATGCTCTGCTACCCACTTCTTGGAATTCTCAACTTTTTTTTTTTTTTTTTTTTTTTTTTTTTTACACAAAGCCTTATATTGTCACTTTTCACTGGACCCTGAGAACCACGAAGCCAGCCCTGGATGCACCATATAAGTGTTTGTGCACCCATTTGTGTGACAATTTGTAACCACAGAGCCTTCTCATGTAACAGAAGTGACTTCCTCTGGAAAAGTGGTTGCTTTTGGAGCTACACCATGGAGCTTCTGTAATAGGTTCAGTTGACACTGGCAGCTTGAGCTCCTCCCTGCCATAGAGGGACCATCTGGGAAGCTTGGGCCAAGGAGCATGTCGGGAAACACCTGTAATCTTCCTGCCTCTGTGACTGGTCCGGTATTGAATCCAGAGCATCTGCCCCTGCAATCATCCCCCTGAAATCAGGTCCACTTCCTCCACAAACCCCACCCACTCCTCCATGTGCCAATGAGAATTCTCAAGAGAAAAATGGAGGTTGCCCATGCACGAGGGCTGAATTCATCTACGAACACCAGAACACCCACCGCGGAGGCAGACATCTAGGAGAAAACCAGACCATGAAGAAGGATCCTAGAGTTGTTAAGCAAGCGAGGTGTCCCAAACTAATCGCTAAGTCCTCATCACCATCATCACACACGCCCCCTACTCTCCACGGGGCCAGAGCAGCCAAACTCATGATCACAGCAGCCGTAAGTTCTTCTAACAGCTGAAGGCGCACAGCACTGCCAAATTCAAGGCCCAGGACTCACTGCTGATGGCGCAAGCCTCTTTATTCACACCCAGACTCTTAGGTTCCCACTTAAGTCCCTTCCCTGAGACCACTCAGTTCACAGATACAGCACGCTGCCCTCCACAGGTGTGCTCCCCATGAGAAGCCTAGGTGTGCCTGGGAGCAGCCACCAAACCTTCCGCGATGTGTCTCCAAAACAGTGCGCAACAGCCCGCAGAGCCTACTACACACCGGGCAGAGAGAGCCACCCGAGGAGCCAGAGGCTTTTGCCACAAAACATGAATCATAAGCTCAAGTCAACACTGGCACCCTGCAGTTCAGGCTATTACCCAAGGAACACATTTTCTGATAATTATAGAGCTAAAACTGGATCTACATTGCAGCCCCTTCCTTTCTCCCAAGAAGGCCGGGGAGGTGGCTTAGCAACAATCAGCTGCTGAGACGGATCACATTCTGGGCTGTTGGCTGGTTCCAAGAAATTTCTTGGAAGGTACAGTTCCCAGAAGGTAGCAATGCTAACTAGAAGCACGGGGGCCTCCACAATATCCCTAACAATTGCTCATAGCCCGGGGGAATCTGAACATAGCCCATTTGAAATGTGAGCAACAGGAGGGAGGGGCCCAGACTGTACCACTTGTGTTCACAACCCTGTCTCCAGAACATCAAATGGTACTCACCAGAGGAGGATGCCACCGGCCAAAGGGTCCTCCCAACCTGTGTACCCATGGACATGTCATAAGGGATTTTAGGAGAAGTGAGGGGCAGGTCACTTAACAATGGCATTTGGTAGGTGTTGAGCACATGTGGACCACATGTATGTCTTATCTAATTTAATTCTCAGGATAATGCCAGGGGGGTGGATCCTTACTGATTTCTCACCCTGAGGTCTGGGGATGTAGCTCAGTGGCAGGGCATTTGCTTCTCACCCATGAGGACCAGTGTTCCATACCCAGGTTACCCTCTTGAAAAAGAGACTCATCCTGAGCCACACCCTACAGTTCACACAAATGCTAAGTGCTACACAAACTCGTCTACTCCAGTCACATCCAAAATATTGGGGATAAAATCCTGATTAAAGGATAAGAGGCAATAAGAATCCAAAAGGATTCTGTGCCTCCTGGATTTCAGACTAGTCGCTGGTATCTCCTAACTCAGACATGTTCCAGATTAGTCTTTCCAATCGTCAATACGGCCTCATAATTAGGCATAAAGGTACCCCAAGAAATGATTCGTAAATGGTTAAGATTGGGCATTGTCTCCTGGCTGACACAATGTTTCCAACTATCCTAGTTTAATGTTTTACGTACTAGAGAGTAATCGAAGGGCTTCCACTCAAGGACATTAACTAGAAGTGTTAGGTCAGGTCGGGACTCCCCACTGCCTGCCCCGGGCTAGAACCAGAGAATTAGCCTAGGAATATCAAAATGCCTCAACAGGGAGGGCTCCACTCCTCTTCCTCCTGTTTCACACCTAGCTACCAGACCCTGCTGACCTTGATGTGCGGTCACCTGCCTATGTGACTCTTGACATCAGCCCTGCTTGCTGTGTTCTACTTAAGCCTGCTTTTCACTTTGTATAAGGACTTGGACTAGGACTAGGACAAGGAGAAGGACTAGCACTTGGACTCGCAGAAGGACTAACACTAGAATTTAGATGGGCTAGGACTCAGATTCATACAATCCGCATTCCCCCGGGCCCAGAGCGCTTGGGTCCGGGGGATGCAGCACCAGTCCAGAGGAGATAGCTGCTGCTTTAGACCCAGTATGTTTCAGATAGCCTCAGATGTACCTCAACTATTGAGCTGCCAGATTTACCATCTCTCTTTTGCAATGACTGTAAAAGTCTGATGCCATTTTTAAGAAATACATTCAGATCTAACATACCCTTATGTCGGCTCTGTCTGTTATTTCTTTGCATACGCCTTGTCGACCTGACTAGGACCCCCATTTCTCCCGCAGGTTGAGGGAGGCCCAGATCGGCCGGCCCACGGCAGCTAAGGTCATAGGCAGGATTGGAAGGCGGAGGTTTGCCGACTTCAACAATGTGGTAGTTTGAATAAGAACACCTCCCCCCCCTTACGGGCTCATATATTTGAAAGCTTAGATGCCAGGAAATGGCACTATTTGAAAGGATTAGAGGGTGTGGCCTTGTTGGAGGAAGTGTGTCACTGGGGTGGGCGGGCTTTAGCTCTCTCCCTCAGCCGACAGATCAGGACGTAGCTCTCAACTACATCTGCCTGCACGCTGCCATGCTCCCTGCCGCGATAATGATGAACTAAACCCCTGAAACTGTAAGCAAGCATCCAGTTAAAGGCTTTCTTTCCTACCAGTTGTCTCTGTCATGGTGTCTCTTTACAGCGATAGTGCAGTCACGAAGACAACCACGGCTCTCTAATCCTAAAGAACCTGGAGTTGGCTGGGAGCGGAGACTGGAGTGTGGAGCTAAATGCCGACTTCAGAGAACATGGGGATAGGAACACATAGAGGGAATGAGCAGGACCATGACATGGGGTTAGCAGTTATTTTAAAATACAGGCAAGCCGGGCATGGCGGCAACACACCCATAATCCCACCAATAGCAACATGGAGGCAGGAGGATGAGGAGCTCAAGGCCAGCTTTTGCTACGTCATGAGTTCAAGACCAGCCTAAGCTACATGAGACCCTGTTATGAAAAAGACAGATTAAATAAATAAATAAATAAATAAATAAATAAATGCCACACTTATGGGGTGAGGGCAGTATACTGTAGATATCCGGGAGTGTCCTGGCACTCCCAAAATGAAGACTATGGAAGTGCTCCCTAATAAGAGGGATCAAAGTAGCTATTATTTACTCTCATAATAAACACAGAGCAAGAATCTTACACTCGGATGTATTAGCATCTCACTTGTACCTTTGTCCTTTAGAGTAGGAATCTCCCACTTACGGTGGGTACATACATAAGTGGTGTACTTCAGTACCCGTCTCTGAGGATAACGGTTGAAGGGAGGAAGATGTAGTTTCAGCTGTCCTGAGCCTAAGTCAAATCAGGATGATAACTAACTCAACAGTGATCAGATGACCAGATTTATATCACCATTGAGTGGTAGACATCACTATATGCATACATATACACATGTCTCTTAATGTACGTAATGTGCATTGTCTGAAGAGGGTGTTGAATCCCCTGGAAACGGGTGGTTGTGAGTTTGCCAGGTCAGCAGAGGGCACTGAACCCAAATCCTCTGCAAAAGCAACAAATGCTTTTAATTATCATTTCTTCAGCCCCATAATAAGTATTGTTAATCTATGGATGAGATGCTATTCTTATTCCACCTCTGAGTGGGTAAGATTTCTCCCATCTCGCCAGGCAGTGGTGGCGCACGCCTTTAATTCCAGCACTTGGGAGGCAGAGGCAGGCGGATTTCTGAGTTCGAGGCCAGCCTGGTCTACAGAATGAGTTCCAGGACAGCCAGGGATACACAGAGAAACCCTGTCTCGGAAAACCAAAAAAAAAAAAAAAAGAATCTTACACTCTGTGTGTCACTCACTGTAACTGCATCTGATGATCAGCTCAGCATCATGACCGTCAAAGTATCAGAGACAGACATTGTGGGTAGCGCACCTAAGTGCATCCGCGAGAACTGCCTATAGAGTTACCAAATTAAACTAAAGAACATGTGAATGATAGCAAGTGCCCAACAGCCAGATGCAGAGGTCTCAACAACTCAAAATTACACCCAGAAAGACATCATATTCAGCCAACACATCCATGATGCTCTTGGGTACCCAGAGCAGCCAGACCTAGGGGCCAAGAACAGATGCTAGTAGCATTTTAAGCTGGAAGTCAGCCTGTGGCAAGAGCCTGGAGCAGGAGGGAGATATCTGGAAGGAAGAAAGGGGTAGGCACTCAACTGCTCCTGCCTTGTTAGCTCTGCAGGGCTGGCCATTCTGCAGGGCCAGGGAGCCGAGAGGCTACAGGGAATGGTATCACACGGCTACTGTGCCTGAGGCCTTCAGTTCAGTGTCTGTGCCCTCTGATGATCTTGGACTGTCTTCCCTCGTGTCGCTCAGCACAGTGAGCAGCGATTTGTGTCTAACTAGCATCCAGAGCAGCAGCCAAAAAGGAAGGAGTAAGGTACTTGGAATACAGTCAGAGTTCCAGATTAAAACGCTGCTTTAACACAATAAGTCTACTGCTTAGAGGGACATATGCAAACCACATGCAGATTTGCATACGTCAAAGCTAATCCCTGTACAGTTTACTTCACATCCTCCCTCTGACCTTGGAAAAGCCTGGGGCTTTAAGATGGTAGGCAGTGGGACCTTCACAGGGGCAAGGGCCAGCCATTTCCTCCTGTGACCAGTCTGTGGTCAGGCAATATAAGGCAGATTAAGGCTAAGAGTCATGAATATGGATGATCACCTGCCAGACAGCATGATAGGCTCAGGATGAGAGGGCAGCAACTTGGGAGTCTGAGAAACAGCAGTTTGATTTTTCTGGCCCGTGGCATTATCTTAAAGAACAAACCAGAGATATGGAATTGATGACCGGAGTGTGCTGGTGTGTGTGATGGCATCTACAAAGTAATTTGCATATCTTGATGCAAATTATATGCTATTTTCTAAATTATTCTTTATTCCTTGAATCGCTAATATTATCGAATGCATGCTCTTATCTGAGCATGCATCCCTGCTGAGACCAGTAAGATGTGAAATTCTAACATACGGGGTTTCTCAGAAAACATTAAAGGGGCAGGTAATTAACTAGAGAAATGATTGACTTCTAGATCAGACTCTCTCCAGTAAAATGCAGAAGAGAACTTTGAAACTGCATACAGCCGTTCTCCTTTCCGACAGTGTTGTGGAGTGCTTGGTTTTGCAAAAAAGCTGCCTTTGGGCAGACAGATGGCTTCCCCGTGGCCTGTGGCCTCCACTCTGTACGGAGGTCAGGGATCGCCACCAGCTCAAGGCCGTGTTGTTACCTTGCTTGTTTCACCCACGAGTCTCCAAACTTCGCTGACTCGCTTTCCTGATGGGAGGACAGAGTCCGAACAGCCGGTGTCAAATGCCCGCCCCAAGAGCCATGTGCACCCTCGTGCTCTTAGAAGGAGCATTAGAGCAGCTCTGGTCTACTGCCCCCCACTTTAACAGCGTCCCTCTAACATACCTGGCCGAATGGCCAAACTGCAAGTTTGAGTGGCATGTTCAACCCTCAAGACAGCCAGCATTTAGTTAAAAAACTTCCTTCCGTCAGGAGGTGTTATCAATATCCGGAGCCCAGCACAGACAGGAAGAGAGACTGGGAGGAGGCGGGAACTATAAATGCCAGTCATCATCATACAGAAAGGAGAAACCCTGCAACTCCAGCCAGAGACCCCTTGGTCATACCCGGCGTCTCGTTGACACTTGACTGAAGGCCACCTCCTATAATTAGCTCCTCTTGCCACCGAAGATTCTCCAAATCTGTTCCCACCTTGCCCTCCCTGCTGTGGTTCACCCCTTCTCTCTGACCCTTCCTCCGCCCACCTGGGGGACCCCTCTGACCTTTCTCAGAAGGAAGCAGATGCGTTCGATGTTCCTCAGCCGCTCCCTCTGGGGATGCACAGGAAAGAAAAGAGAGAGGTGGTTATGGGTGGGCTGGGAGCATGAGAAGCAAGTAAACTAACCCAACAGAAGAAACAGAAGCCCCCAGAGACCCAGCCTGGGCATGTGCCAGGAATGCCCACCCAGTGGCTCTGCCCAGTCTGAATGGCTTACATTTATTTACTCCTCGGGGCCACTTGCTTTTTGTTCTCTTACTCTGTTTTGCTTTGTTGTTTCGTTAGAGAGAGGGTACTACTCCGTAGCACAGGCTAGCTTGAATTCATTGTGTATCTCAGGTTGGCCTCAAACTCATGACACCCCCCTCCTGCATCAGCTTCCCCAAGGAGGTCTTACAGACATGAACCACCGTGTCTGGTGGACATTCACCTTTAAGAGAACTCCCCTGGCAAGGTGGGGAGATGACTCAGGGAGTAAGGTGTTTCAGATCCCAGAACCCATATAAGGAGCCCAGAGTAGTGACATTGATCTATAATCTGAGTGCTGGGGACAAAGAGACACGAGGATAGCTGGGACTTGCTTACCAGCCAGTCTAGGCAAATCTAAGACTTCAGTGAAAGGCCCTGAAGATGATGATGATTTTAACTACGTATATATGTGTGTGTCCAAGGATGGGTATGCAGACATGGGTGCAGGTATCCACAGAGCCCAGCAGAGGGCATCAGAGCCCCTGTAGCTAGAGTTACAACTTAGGTGGGTGCTAGGAACCAGACTTGGGTCCTCTAGGAGAGCAGTACAGGATTGTAACCACTGAGCCATCTTTCCAGTCGTGCGAGAGAACCAGCCTTAAAAAACAAAAGCTGAGCCGGGCGATGGTGGCACACGCCTTTAATCCCAGCACTTGGGAGGCAGAGGCAGGCAGATTTCTGAGTTCGAGGCCAGCCTGGTCTACAGAGTGAGTTCCAGGACAGCCAGGGCTACACAGAGAAACCCTGTCTCAGGAAAAAAAAAAAAAAAAAAAAAAAAAAAAAAAAGCTGAAAGAAACAAACAAAACCCGTGCAGAACAGCTGATAAAGACACGTGGCACCAACCTTTGGTTGATGCACACATGTGCACACACATGAACATGTACACATATGGTGCACCTTTTTTTTTTTAATTTATTTAAGAAACCCTCCCGGCAAAAGCATACATTCTTCCTTCCTCACTCAGCACTCATCTTCCTATAGTGGAAGTCTCCACGCGCACACAGCAGATGGCCCAGCAGCAGAGTGGCCAGCACATGCTCACTGGGTGTCTCAGTCCCGGGACACCTCCCTGGGTCTCGAGGAGCAGCATACTTGTCTCCTCATTGGTGGCTACTGTCGGCTTTGTCTTTTCTGTGTGAGTGTACTTGGTGGAAGAAGCCTTCCCTGGAGTCAGCTCCTCATTGTGCCCTGGGCTGGGACTTTTCTAGAAGTCCACCTGTCTCCCAGGACTGCCACGTTGCCAGGGAATGAGGTTAGGGAGCTGGACAGAGGATGCTGCCCACGGCAGACGTTAAATGCCCTCGCTTCCCCTCCCTCCCTCCCTCCCTCCCTC
>NW_022196891.1:78382882-78384262 GCF_008632895.1 Mastomys coucha | reverse complement strand
ACTGTCAAGATTTCCGAGCCATGCTGAACACAGCTGTGGCATCTCTGGTGCTTCATTACCGAAGTGATTTGCTGTCGACATAATGGTAATGAGTTTCCTTGTGGACCAGGAGAGGCAGAAAGGTGGCTGGGACACTTCAGTTTCTCTAATTGAATCATAAATATGGTGATCTCTGAGCAGCCCAGAAGCCCAGAGGAAGGAGCCACATCAGGATGAGTTTGTATCCAGGGAAGACAAGTTACATATGTGATAGACTTCATACAGATGCACATGGCGACATAAGACACCCCCACGCTCCAGCAAGCCAGAGCCTTGTGGGAAAACATTGTCTGTCCCTGTGACAGAGACTCCCCAGGGTGGGTGGGGGATAAAAAGGGAACCCTCCCACCCCTGGAAGGGGCCACCAAACATCCCCTCAGTACTTGAATTGTTAGGGCATCTTAACTCTAAATGGAGCAAGGGCTGCTGCTCAGTGGTACAGGGCTTCCCTGGCATGCACAAAGATCTCACTCCATAACTTCCACACGCACACACACACAGAGGCGGGGGGGGGGGAGAGAAAAAGGGAGAGGGAGAGACAGAGAGAGAGAGGGAGAGAGAAAGAGAGGGAGAGAAAGAGAGGGAGAGGGAGAGAGAGAAAGAGGGAGAGAGAAAGAGAGGGAGAGGGAGAGACAGAGAAAGGGGAGAGGAAGAGAGAGAGAGGGAGAGAGAGGGAGAGGGAGAGAGAGGGAGAGGGAGAGAGAGAGAGGGAGAGGGAGAGACAGAGAGAGAGGGAGAGACAGAGAGAGAGGGAGAGAGAGGAGAAAGAGAGGGAGAGAGAGGGGGAGAGGAAGAGAGAGGGAGAGGGAGAGACAGAGAGAGAGAGAAAGAGAGAGAGAGAAAGAGAGAGAGAGAGAGAGAGAGAGAGAGAGAGAAGAGAAGAAAAGAACACAAGAATAAAATTTTGAATGGGTCTCATGTCCTCCCTAAGAAATACATTGCACAGTCAGGAAGTTCTTGGGACCCAAGTTTCTCTAGGGTCAGAAAAGCCAACCAGTGAAGCAAGTTCGTAAGGTCTCAGAACCTGGAACGTGGCTCTGAAGGCTTTGAGGAGACCAGAGGACTAGAGACAGTTAAGTGATGTACCTGAAGCATTTCATCCCCTGACAATAGGGGAAACCATACTGTGTCTACATGCTCACCTAATTACAGCATTTAAGAGTTTTGGGTTTTGTTTTTAGGCTTTTCCAGAGGGACGCCTCGGGCTTTGGTCTGTCCGTGAGATGTCTGGGCCCCACAGCACTCAACTGCTTGATTAATCCAATAACTAATTAGAAATGTTGCTGTAGTAGGAGTTTACAAGTGAGAGAGAGAGAGAGAGAGAGAGAGAGAGAGAGAGAG
>NW_022196891.1:78295588-78382872 GCF_008632895.1 Mastomys coucha | reverse complement strand
GAGAGAGAGAGGAAGAGAGAGAGAGAGAGAGAGAGACCGCGCGCACAGGCTTGGACTCCACCTCAGCACCACAGGAAGAGAAGTGGAGAAAGGCCCATGCCTTCATCCTTCAGCATCCATTTCTGTTTCCAGCAAGTAGCTCTGGATGCTACCTAGTGACTGCTGCTTCAACACTATCCTTTCCCAGAAGCCCCTGCCCCGGCCCTCTCAGTGGGGCATGGGAGGGGGGTTAAGCAAGTCCTAACCTGCTGCCTAAAGAAAGAACTTGTCGTGATACGCCAAAACCAGACTCGGCAAAAGCATCTCCGGGTCTCACCAGGTGCCTACCACCTGGCATGGAACTGGCCTGGTGGAAACAGGGGCTGGATACATTTTAGTTCATCCTGCTCGGGAATCCTACCAGAAATCTCTAGACAAGCTGAAGGAGCGGGCTCAGGCTCCTGACTTCCTGGCATTCAGAAGTGAACAGGCTTGGCTGCCAGCCTCTCTGAGTACCTATGGGTACTGATGAGCAGGTGTGTGTTGTTCGTGCCAAATTCAGTGTCCAGAAAGAGCTGAGCCTCTGGGCAAAACCATTTAGGCCTGGCAAAGCCAAGTTATCACAGGCGGATGGATGGTAAGGCTGGTAGAGGAGAATAAAACGGGTTTTTAAGAATTACAACTTTTATGAAAAAAACCACTAAGCTTTCAAGAAGTTCTTAGGGGGTACCTTCGACTAACCCAGTTTGCTTTTTATAGCTGACTTTGAAATAGTTTGGCTCTACTTTATAGAATCAAAGGCTGCTGTGCCAGAAGGCGGCTTAGATATCATAAAGCCAGGTCTTTTTAAGCTGGAAGTCAGGAGATGGGCAGAGCTGGGTTCTGGACCAGACATCCAGAAGCTGAACCCAGAGCTCATCAACCAGGCCGCACCAGATTCCCTGATGTACAGCAAGCTGAGCCCAAGCCACAGGCACAGAGATGAAAGCCCATTAGATAATGGGGCTGCCCCTGGCGCTTCACCTATCCACCTACCCTCCATGAGAAACTCAACCACTGGCAGACCCAGTGGTTCAAACTCAACCTCCTACAGAACAAGAGATCCATACATGGTACTTGGACACCTTACAGATATGCTGGCCAACATAGGGCCTTTGTCCATGGTCATCACAGTTAAGGAACTAAATGTCACTGGCACCAGGGTTTGAAGATTGAACACCACAGTGCAGCAGGTCCCTCCCCTGGGCTACAGTAGGAGCCACCACACTTGACTGACGATACATTGTAAGAGAGCTCAGCCGACCTCAGCAAGAAGACGCTGTGACAACTGTCAGCAGGGAATCCCGGCAGGACCTGGACAGTATGGTCTCTGTTCTGCTCTTTAAAACCTCCACTGTCCTTCACAAGCTGGGTGGCTTATGGGGACATGGCCTGCACACCCCCGGCACTGCTACTTACCGCATGAACAGGGTTGCTCTGGTCTATGGGACTCTTGAAATCCGTTCTTAACTCATCAAAGGCGATGATCTGAAACAGAACACACACAGTCAGGATCCTGTGCATGTATGGCGAGTGCAACCTCCAAAACCTTCCTGCAGCTCTGCCCCCACACACCATAGGAGGAAAGAACAGGGAGGAGGCTGGCCACACAACGCTGGCCAGGGGCCAGCCACTGTCCAAACTGCCCATGGGCACATGGGTTCATTGTCTCTGTGATGTTTGTGTTGAAACTTCCCAGATAACTCTTTTTCTTTTTCTTTTCTTTTCTTTCTTTCTTTCTTTCTTCCTTTCTTTCTTTTTTAACATTTTCTGTTCTTATGCAGTCTATTCAAAGATGTAAAGAAACCATCTGATGGACACGTTTGTTAAAGGGATAAAAATGTAAAACCTTGCAGGGCGGTGGTGGCGCATGCCTTTAATCCCAGCCCTTGGGAGGCAGAGGCAGGTGGATCTCTGAGTTCGAGGCCAGCCTGGTCTACAGAGTGAGTTCCAGGACAGCCAGAGCTACACAGAGAAACCCTGTCTCAAAAAAGCAAAAAAAAAAAAAAAAAAAAAAAAAAAAAAAAAAAAAAAAAAGTAACACCTCTAACCAATACTTTTATTTATATTTCGCTGAGATAGTGACCGTAAGAAAATAGAAATCAGGGGGAAAAGAAGAAAGAAAAGGAACAGTGAGAAACATCTCTGGATATCCAAAGCCTCAGCCAGCTGCCCCCAGGCAGGCCATGCCTAGTACAGCAGACCCTAGAGTCTCCTCTGGATATAGACTCTAAGCCCCCCTGGGGAGCTAGGGTTCCCTGTTTGTCAGAGAAGGAGAATAGGGAGGAGACCCGCCATCGCACTTATGGGTGCAGTGTGTCCCGTCCACTGAAGGAACCAAATGAGGCTAAAGGCTCAGAAGCCCTCATCCTAAGCCGGCCACCCTGTCTGCTACGGGGGACTAAGAGGCAGAACACGGAGGGGTTTGACCATGGGACCCTCATCCTAAGCCGGCCACCCTGTCTGGGAGGCTATGGGGGACTAAGAGGCAGAACACCAAGGGGTTTGACCCCGGGACCCTCATCCTAAGCTGGCCACCCTGTCTGCTACGGGAGACTAAGAGGCAGAACACAGAGGGGTTTGACCCTGGGACTCTCCTCTTTTGGGAGGAAAGCTTTGGGTATCGTCAGTAAAGTCTCTTCACAGATATAGTTTGGATCTTGAGTTATCTGAGGCCCACTGTGTTAAGGGGTTGGTACCCAGCCCCTGGCCCTCGTGGTTTTGAGTTTGATCGGGGGGGGGGTGCTTTAGTTGGTTGGAGGTTTTTTGTTTGCTTGCTTGCTTGCTTGCTTGCTTGGTTTTTTGAGGGCTCCACGCATCCTTGGGTTGACTTTGAACTTACTACGTACCTGAACATGACCTTGAACTTGTGGTTCTCCTGCCTCCATCTCCTAAGTGCTGAGATTTACAGCCGTGTACTACCACAGTCCATTCACACGGGAGTAACTCAGAGTTCCATGCTCAGCAAGCACTCCCCCAGCTAAGCTCTATCCCAGCCCATTGCTAGACCAGGCTGTAAAGACCTTAAAGAATTGGGGGCATAATGGAGGTAGACCTTTATGGTTTTATTAGGTTGTTTTGGTTTGGTTTCCCTTCCTGATCACTTTGCACTGAAGGGGCAAACAGGCCTCCTCTGTCACATAGCTCCCTTCCATGATGATCTGCCTGACCACAGGCTCAAAATGATGAGGGCAAGAAGTCATGGGCTGAAGCATTTGAGGACACCATGGGCTAACACAAACCTTTCCTCCTCATACACTGTGCGCCTCAAGTGTTTTGTCGCAATAAGGAAAATATGACTACTGATCACAACGAACCTGGCCTCCACTAATGGGGAACCCTGAATACATCACAGAAATAATGAAGCGAGGAAGGCAGCTTAGAGCCTAGAACTCCTAACCCCAGCCCTGCATGGCTGGGACTGAGAACCAAGTGAGGGCGAGTGACTATAACTTGCAACGTGTTGTAATTACAGCATCCATAAGTCCCCCTAACTTCAACATGCCCACAGGATTAGAGGACGCACCGGCATAGCTTGTTCTAAGAGGACACTACCATACCACCTTTGATGGACAGTTGTTTATCTAGCCAGGACGATCATTCTGCTGCTGGTTCCCTCAAGCTGAGCATCATCTTCACTGGCCTGACCTCTGACTCTCCCTAAAGCATCCACCCACGCCAAGGTCGGTGCAGTGAACTACAGCCTCCAGGCCAGGCCAGCCTGCCACCTACTCTCTTACAACCCGTAGGCTAAGAGTGAATCTCATAGTTTTTAAAGAGTTGAAAAATATCATCAAGAGGGAAAAAAAAATTTTTTTTTACAACATGTAAAAAAGCTAAATTTTAATCTTGGTGTCTGTGGACAGAGTCTTACTGGTGCTTGGTCTTGTTCATTCCTCTTTTTGTATTCTGCTTTTTAAGACTCGGAGGTAAGAATGAGACGTATATATCCACTAACATGGTTTTTTTTAGAGAAAATAGCTGATCTCTGGTCTTTTCTTGTATTTGTCCTCTACAGGCTTGTCATCCCATACAGCAGCCACTGACCACATGAGGATAATATTTCCATTAAAAGTATACTGTTTAAAATTCAATATGGCCTTAGCTGGGATCAACGGGAGGAGAGGCCCTTGGTCCTGTGAAGGCATAGGGGAATGCTAGGACGGTAAGGTGGGAGTGGGTGGGTAGGTGAGGGAGCACTCTCATAGCACCCATCCTCAGGGAGGATGGGGAATGGGATGGGGGGGGGTTGGAGGAGAAACTGGGAAGGGGGATAACATTTGAAATGTAAATAAATAAATAAAAGAAACAATTTTTTTAAAAAAGAAAAGTATTAAAAAAATCAATCTGTAGTCATATGTTAACTGTTTTAAGTAATCTCCAGGGGTCTAGGGGGACAGCTCAGGTGGTGAAGGGTTACCATACAAACATGGGGAACCTGAATTTGACCACCAGCACCCCTGTAACAGCTGGGAAACATGGTAACACCAGAACTGGGGAGTTAAAACCAGGAGGAACCCACTGGGGCTTGCTAGCCAACCAGACTGTACAAATCTGTGGGTTCCACATTCAGTGAGCGATCTTGTCTCATAAAGTGACATAGAGTGCAATTAAAAAGATACCTGTATGCATGCAGACATAGGAATGTATACACAGGTGATCATGTACCTCTAAACACACACACACACACACACACACACACACGAAAAAAGAGAGAGAGAGAGAGAGAGAGAGAGAGAGAGAGAAAGTCTGCTGTGTATCAAATAACTCATGTATAATACTGTTCTATTCCTGGAGAAATCTATAGGACAGTGCTATATTAAAATCACACACACTGGATCTGATCTCCTCCACAGGGAACCCGTTAGTTATCTTCACTATCATGATCTCGCATGCCTCTATTCCCTAAGCTGAATCTCTCTAATCACTGTTACACAAACCAATGCTGGGTCACCTGGCCATCCTAGTTACCTACCATCTGCTGGTACGACTGAATGGACATGCCCACCCTAGAACGTGCCCACCCTAGAACGTGCCAGTTGGAAATGAATGCTCTATCCACGATGAGGCTGATTGGCACAGAGTGAGAACATCGTCGCCATCTCCGTTCCCCCAAGTCTCTGGGCTCTGAGAACGCATGGCTGTGTCAGCCTTGAATCTCCTCCATGAGCTCCAGTCAAACTCAGTCCCCTTCATTCTACATGAGTATTGTTGGCTTTGGAGGACCTGAGAGCAGGCAGTGACCTTTGTCCCTATCCTTTCTTCCTTAATTGCCCAATCCATCAGTCTCATCTTTTTGAGACCTAACCTGTCTCCCATCTGTACGTACATCCTGGTAAATGTGCTGTCCTCAGCACCCACATAAGTAGACTCAAAACAGGGCCATGGACAGGACTGCCCTCTGCCATGCTGCCCCTATTCTCAGACACAAACAGGAGGCAGGACAGAGGACCACTGTCCTATCCTCCAGCACGAGCGGGGCTGACTTTAGCATTTCCTGGGCCTGGCATTTATACAGTTAGAAAGACAGACAAGTCCCCACATTTGGATCCTATTCTCACCCCAGCCTCATGCCTGAATCTCTGCCCCTGCAGGTACAGGCGGGTGAACCGGGGCTGCCTGGATCAGAGATAGCTGGTTGTAAAGCAGGGCAGAGGAACCGTTGGAGATCTTGAGATGCTCGGTTCTATGCCTGGGCCCGACCTGGAGGAGGATGGAGACGGGAGTGCAGCTCATGCCAATGAGCCAACCCATGAGAACTATGACCTGGCTGTTTTCTATGATGGGTAGGGTCTTCAGCATCCCTGATACCTCAATGTCACAGCTGCATCTGTCCACTCAGTTGAAAAAACTTGAGGAGGCATCTTCTGTACTCAGGTCCTGTGCCGGCCACTTGGAGATACTAAATGCCACAAGATGCAGCTCCCAACTGCACGATGTACCCTGCCTGTGGCCGTGGGGGACAAGCATGCAAACAGGCCATTGTATGAACAATGCAGTCAGAGACAGAACCAAGACAATCACTATATTCCTCTCAGGGTCACCAAGGCAGGTGCTGGGCCATGTACTGCACAAACTTGCAGCATTTAATCCTTGGGTCCCTGTGAAAGAGGTCTACTATTTGCCCCATTTTAGAGTTGGATAATGATACCAAATGTGGTTAAAGGACTGTAGTGCCAGAATAGAAACCAATACACTAAGCCAGTACCCATGAGGATGCTCCACAGTGTAGACAGGGAGGAAGATGTGGAGACACAGGAAGGGATGAGCAACTGGCCAGGGAATGAGCCGGGTGTCCCAGAGGAGAACTTAGGGCACCCTCTCCCTGTCCCGATCATAGCAGACTCCTCTGTCCTGCCTCCTGCTTGTGTCTGAGAATAGTGACAGCGTGGCGAGGAAGAATCCTGTCCAAACCCTGTGAGTGTGAGAGACATGGGGTGCTATTGTGATTGAAGGCAGCTGGACAAATGGCTATGTCTCAGTTGAGCACACTCAAGCCTATGTGTGTCCCAATAAATCCACTGAGCCACATACCCCCATTGCCAAACAGAACTAGGTAAACTCGAACTCCTGACTCAACAATAAGGGCACGCCAAACCTCACATTCATTTTTAAAATTTTTTAATACTGTAAAATTTACTCTTTTAGTGAAAAATCCTTAAATCCCAATAAACGCACAGTCCTATGAACATGCTGTGCCGGTAATATGTGGTTTCTATTGCTCTTCCCATCCCCGCCTCTTGACTCTGCATGAGCTTCTCTCCCACCCCTGCTTGACCTTGCTTTCCTGCCTGGCATTTACCGATGTCTGCCTCGTCCCTAAAATTTTACCTTTGTCCAAACATCATAGAAATGGAACCATAAACCATGTGGGATTTTCAGACTGCTTCCTTCCACATGACGATGTGTTGAAGATTAGTCACGGTGTTGCTCATATTAATAACAGGTTCCTTTTAGCTGTTGAGCCGTGCAGGGTTCTAAAGAGACACTGGAGTTCACCTCTCCAGTTCACCTCCTGGAGGAAGTCTGGGTTGTTCCTAGGCTTTGACAAGTGTCACTAGAGCCGGTGTGAACATTTGTGCAAGAGGCATCTGTCTTCCCTGGGTGACGAGGAGAGAAACTGTTGGATGGCTTGGGAAAGTGTATGTTAGGTTTGTAAGAATCTGATTAAACCTTTTCAAAGGACCTGTAACACTGTACCAAATACCACATGAGAGTTCCAGGCACGCCATATCTAAGTCAAAAGTTATTACGGTTGCCTTCGCTTAGCCATTTCAATAGCTAGGCGGATGAAGCCACTGGGGTTTCAATTTGCATTTCTCCAGTGAGTAATGACACTGGGAATCTTTTCATGGGCTTAGTGGCCATCTGTGTGTCTTCTCTGGTGAAGCGTGTGTTTAAATCATTTGCCCCTTTTGTAAAAATTAAAATAAGAATCAGTTGTCATATTGATGGTTTCTTTCCAGTACTAGGGTTGAGCCCAAGGGCTCATGCATGCTAAGCAAGCAATCTATTACTAAGATCCATCTCTTGCCCATTTTTTTCCCTTTCCTTTTTAAAAAAGGTTTTTGCCATGCTGCCCAGGCAGACCTTAAATGACCAGAGCAAAAGCTTTTATTGTGACACTTGACAACTATTTTTTATGTACCCATTTTTGTTCCTGGACCCAAGAACTCACGTGGATCTAAAAGCCCTTGAGGACCCAGAGAC
The DNA here is from genome assembly GCF_008632895.1 of Mastomys coucha. NCBI lineage: Eukaryota > Metazoa > Chordata > Mammalia > Rodentia > Muridae > Mastomys > Mastomys coucha. The sequence goes on along the minus strand of NW_022196891.1, from coordinate 78,375,144 downwards.
GTTCTTTACCTATATTTTTTTTCCTAAACCTGAACTTTTCTCTGTGGGGGAAATTTGCACCTCAGGTTTAATTTCAAAACTAGATTTAGTATTACTCTGGCTGTCTCGCTCCTATTACGTGAGCTCTGTGTGCTTATTGCTTCAAGGAACTTCCCTGTTTCATCCAGGTTGTTAAATTCAGTCTGTTCAAGCCAACTTGGATTGTGACTGCCCAGCCACCTCCCACCCCCACTTTTTCCTCCTCACCATACACATGAGCAAGTATAAGAAGAAGCAAGAAGGGCCAGCAGCAGAGAAGAGGGGAGAGGGTCAAGAAATGAGTCCCAAAGATCCAAGATGGCCACGGTGTGTAGGACCCTCTGAGACTTGACCCCGCCTGAGAACACAAGTGAGGCTCTGCAATGGGAAAGCAGAGGCCTCTCGGGAACTACTGATGAGAGAAAGAGGGATCCGGTACAGCTCTGAGCTGGGCACTATAGAAGACTCATAGCACTGTCCCAGCCGCCATCAGAGAAGAGCAGCCATGGCCCTGCGCTACCCTATGGCCACAGGCCTCAACAAGGGCCACAAGGTGATGAAGAATGCCAGCAAGCCAAGACACAGCCTGTGCCGAAAGTGCCTCACCAAGCACACCAAGTCTGTGCGCGACATGATCCGGGAGGTGTGCGACTTCGCACCCTACAAGCGGTTGCTCAAAATGTCCAAGGACATTCCTCTCTTGCCTCTTAACCCCTTGTTCCCCCTCTCTTCCTATTCCCTTCCCCCCTCTCTCCACACAGTCACAGCCGGCCTCCACTTCTCTACTCCCTCCTTCTCTCTGCCTTTCTCTGCCTCTACTACTCTCTTAACTCCCCTCCCCATGCCCTAAATAAATTGTATTCTATACAAAAAAAAAAAAAAAAGTGTCCAAGGACAAGCATGCACTCAAGAAACAGGTGGACGCGTATATCCGCACCAAGAGAAAGTGGGAGGAGCTGAGCAATGTGCTGGCAGCCATGAGGAAGATGATGGCCAAGAAGGTTTGATGCACCCTCCCCCAATAAAAGATTGTTCCTTAAAAAGAAGGAGGAGGAGGAGGAGGAGGAGGAGGAGGAGGAGGAAAAGGAAGAGGAGGAAGAGGAATAATCACGGCTGCAGTTCAAGGCAACCCTAGAGAAGGGACAAGGAGGAAGATGGAGCTGACATTGACACTGGAAGTTTTTTCTGCAGTTAGACCATGGCCCCATCACCACTAGGCAGGCTCACTCTCCCCCAACACACAGATGGCTATAGAACAAAGATGGTGATCAAATGAAGCTGGTGTGTGGTGCCTCCCCAGGAACCACAGCAGCAGTATCTATCAGTCACTGCTTTTGTCTGCCCTAAGTCTAGTTGTCCTTCAACCAGTCCAACCTGAGCATCAGGATGCAGACATCCAAGAACCAGCTTGTGAGGAAGGGAAACACAATCACTCCAGAATATGCCTTCTGAGACAGATAATCTGCTAAACACAGTAACGGTGTTTACTACCGCCAAACCTTGCTAGAAGATGGAGAAGTGACCAATGTCTGCTGATGAGTCCCCATGCCTCTCATCAGAGGTAAGCTTCTGGAGGGTAAGTCTCTGTGACATGTTCTCTTCCCCGTGTTTGTGGTGCTGTCCCTTATCTTGGTTGAAGCTGCCCTGCCTTGCATTCACACTGTCTTACCTGACATAGTTTAATCTTCAGGAGGACTCTGGATATGACAAGAACTTCCTCTGGGACATAGTACAGGAAGCAGAGGCCCAGGGAGTGTCTGAATGGCATTCTTAACATCACAGAATGAGTGAGGCGCAGCCAGCACATGCCTACATATGAGGCTCAGCCAGCTAGTATTCTCCCCAGCATGCTGTGCCCACTCTGTGACTTGAAAGGGTAAAAGAAAGTGTCGAGTTAGTGAAAATGGGGGAAGAAATGCATATCTTGACTGGATGCCCAGGATTCTCTGGCACCACGCTTTAGCTCTGAGAAACAGCTCAGTGGAAGAAAATAAGGTCCTTTGTCAGCACAGAGATTATAATCAGGGGCAAGGAGATAATTAACAAATAGATAAGAATGTATCAGAAAAGGTAGGTTACGTGACAACGATGAAACAGTTGGTATAAGGAAATTAGAGTGGAGTGGGTCGTCAAGGAGGGGAGGGTCTCTCTGAGGAAGTTTCACTATGCCAAGAAAGATCTAAGCAACTAGGAAGCCAGGCATGGAAAGAGCTGGTGATCTGGATTCACTTCTCTGTGTGTGTGGTGTGTGGTGTGTGTGTGGTGTGTGTGGTGTGTATGTGTGTGCATGTGTGGTATGTGTGGTGTGTGTGTGTGGTGTATGTGTGTGTGTGTGGTGTGTGTTGTGTGTGTGTTGTGTGTGATGTATGTGTGTGTGTGTGTGTGGTGTGTGTGTGTGGTATTGTGGTATGTGTGTGTGTGGTGTGTGTGTGTATGTGTGTGTGTGTATGTGTATGTGTGTGTGTATGTGTGTGTGGTGTGTGTGTGTGTGGTGTGTGTGTGGTGTGTGTATATGTGTGTGTGGTGTGTGTGTGGTGTGTGTGTGTGTGGTGTGTGTGTATGTGGTATGTATGTGTGTGTGTGTATGTGTTTGCAGTGTATGGTATGTAGTGTGTGTGTATGTGTGTGGTGTGTGGTGTGTGTGTATGTGTGTGTTGTGTGTGTATTGTTTGTGTGTGTATGTGTGTGTGTGAAAGAGAGAGAGATCCAACAAAAGGCAACATAAACATGGATAGTTTATCTGGCTCTCAGTCCCAGCTTACAGTCCATTGCTGTAAGAAATTCAAGGCAGAAACTTGAAGCCTCACATCCTCAGTCAAGAGCAGAGAGAGAACAACGCATGAATCCTTGCTGCTTGTCGCTTATGTGGCTTTCTTTCCTCTTACTGTAGCTCTGGATCTCTTGCCTAGAGAATGGTGCCACCTGTAATGGACTGGGTCTTCCCACATCAATTAACAATTAAGACAATACCCCAAAGACATGACCACAGGGCAACCTGATCCAGATAATTCCTCATACGACTCTAGGTTGTGGCCTGAAGGGATGGCCCAGCCATTAAGAACACATGTTGCTCTTCCAGAGGTCCTAATTTGATTCTCAGCACACACGTGCTAGCACAAGTGCCTGAAACTCCATAGCCAGGGTATCCAATGCCCACTCTGGCCCCCACAGGCACCAGCATGCATGTGGCACACAGACATACATGCAGGCAAAACATTCCATAGACATAAAATAAAAATAAGTAAATCTTAAAAAAAAAAAAAAAACTTTAAAGACTCTGGGTTGTGTCAAGTTGACAATGAAGACTGACCCACACGGTGGAAGAAGAAAATTCCAGAAAAGTAGTTCTGCAGTAAGGAGGATGGCCTTTCAGGTGGGAGACAAAGAAGGGCCAGGAGAGAACAAGACAGGCTGAGGAAAGTCAAGTCAGAAACAGAACCTGGTACAGAGACACCGCAGGAAGGGGCCTCACTGGAGACTTCCCATAGACCATTGTGGGATGTGGCTCGCAAGTGCCATTCAGAGCTGGCTGTATTCTGACCAAGGTTGCACAAATAGAACTCCGCCCAGGGGGTTGGGGGAGGGTTGAAGACACATGACAAGCGTGAAGTTGTATAGCGGTGGATGCCAAGTAGTGTACAGAGGCCACACAGAAAATACACCACGAATCCAGCAAGCCAGACTCAAGAAACCAAAGCACAAGTTTGGGCTAACCGCCTTGGAGGGCAGCTGGGCACTGGGAGACAACATTCAAAGAGTTCTGACACAGGAGCTCGGATCTTCTGCCTCTAGAAACTCAGCCTGGACCAGTGGTTCTCAGCCTTTCTAATGCTGTAACCCTTTTAATACAATTTCTCAGGTGGTGGTGACCCCCAGCCACAAAATTATTTGTGTTGTTACCTCATGACTTTAATTTTGCTACTGTTATGAATCATAATGTAAATATCTGTGTTTTCCAGTGGTCTCAGGGGACCCTGTGAAAGGGTCATTTGACTCCCATAGGGGCTGTGCAACCCACAGGTTGAGAACCACTGGCCTGGAAGGATTGAATTCTATGTTCAGAGTCCTGGGGCATTGAGACCATCAAGGACACACACTTGGTTTCTTCTTGTTATGGACTAAATACTGACCCCCAAAACTTCATGTCCACCTGAAACCTCAACATGTGCACTTACTTAGTGTCATTACAGATTTAATTAGAAAAGTTGAAGTCATGCTAGAGCAGGGGCCCTAACTCCACTAGGAGTATCCTTATGAGAGACAGAACAAGACACACAAAAAAAGGCCAATTATATGACATAAAGAACAGACAGAGACAGTCATTAGAGTGGCACAGCTCTCAGCCAAGGGACACCACAGACTGAGGAGTGGCCACTTGCCAAGAAGGATCCTCTAGTGCTGTGGCCCTGTCCTGCCTCGTCTTCCTGCGTTAAGCTTTCAGAGCTGAGAGTAAAGCTCTCGTGTCATAATCCACCTAGTGTGTAAGGAAGTAGTGCACCTGCTTTCAAAATACCAACGCATTGCGCCCGCAATCTGATTCTGAGTCTGGGAAAATGGCCGTGAGTGCCACCTGAGAAGGCGGGACAGACTATTTCTGACCCTAAGCCAACACTTCCCCCAGAGAAGTAGCTTCCTCCTGTAGGTCCCTAAGCTTTGGGGTCTTCTTGGAGCCAAGAGTTCCCACATTTGGAAGGAAGGCGGGGCTGCGGGAGCGTTTTGATTGGCTGGGATACAGAGAGCCTATGCGTGCAGCTTGAGTACTTCTCTCCTCTTGAGTCTTCCTCCTCCCTCGCTGATTCTAAGCTGCTCTGGGAAAGGATCTCATGCACTCCCCGGAAGGATGGCGCTCTGGTTCCAGTCTCAGACAGTCGTTTGGGGGCTCTATGCAGTACCAAGCATTTATCTCAGTCCTCGCTCAGCCATTGAGGAGCATGAAGCATATCAAAGTAGCTATCGCTCATAATGCTGTCACTGGGTGATGCCCAGGGCCACCCAATGAAGGGGCAGATCTGGAGTCCAGGACTCACCATCTCCCTTCGTCGTCTTTGGCCTTTGCTAATGGGATTCACTTTCCCTTATGAGATGGAATAAAGAACACGCCATAGTACACCCATCAATACCAACATGGGGCATAACCCAGCAGGCTTGGCACCAGCTCTCTGCCATCTAAGGATTCCCAAACAACGTGCCTGCTTAACCCTATGTGACCAGGAGCTAATGAGACCAAGGAAAGCGCTTTAAAGTCCACACAGAGATCTCAGTCATGTCCTAACTCCACCAGTCTCATCTAGTAGGGCTGAATCTAGTGGAAAAGCAGAATCAACAGGTGCATCTCCTGGACAGCACATACAGGACAGCTTGTTAATGTCACAGTGAGGGTAGCCACTCTTATTGTAAGCAGGGAACCCTGTGCTATGGCCTGCCAATTCGATAGAAGAGTCTCAAGGGGCAGAGCCACTTTCACTAGGTAGAGTGGGCCAATTATTAGGGATAAAATGGAACCTCCCCCCACCGATATCCCACATTCAGTCCCATGATGCTCTGATCTCTTTTTACTACCATAATAGTATACATCTTAAATGTCCCCAAAGGCCTATCTGTTTAAGGCTTTGTCACCAGATTATGCTGCTATGTGGTAGAAGCTTGAGGAGGTGTGGCCTAGTGGGAGGAAGTTACATCATTAGGAGGTGTAGCCTCATGGGAGGAAGTTACATCATTAGGAGGTGTGGCCTCATGGGGAAGTTAAGTCATTAGGACACCTTGAAGAGCCTATTGGTGGGATTCCAGCTCTTCGTATTTTTTCTCTCCCCCTTCCCCCACCCCCACCTCCTGCCCTATTGCTCTTCTTTCTCTCTTTCACTCTAGGCAAGCAGCTGTGCTCCAGCACACCCTCCCCACAATGACCTAAGGCCTCATCGCAGGCCCCAAAACAAGGGGAGAACTGAAGGCTAACTGAAACTTCCAAACTGGGAGTTAAAGTTCCTCTCCCTTAAGCCAGTCATGCCGGACACTTTATCACAGCTAAAGAAGGCCGACTCAGCCACAATCATCCTATGGTCCCCTCATCTAGCATTCTCTCAGACACCTCCCATATGCCACTCGCGTCATTACAAGCAGAGCTACCCTTAGTCCCCACCTGCCCATCACGAGCTCCATGACCTAGAGCTGACCCTTTACCTCCCCAGACTGGGAATTTTTTGCTTATAAACTAGGAAGATTGATGTCCCTCCCTCCACCAGCTGCAGGGGGTGTGATGAGGAGGCCTAGCCCAGCACAGACGACAGAAAGGAGGTCTCTGCTAGATGTGAGCGCAGACTCCCACTGTGTCCGCACAGAGGGGCAACTCCACAGGGAGCTCAGGCTCTATGTGAGTCACAGGGACCCTGCTGGGATTCAATCTCTGCCTAGCTCATTTGTGTGACTGCAGGCAAGTTTTATTAACCTTTCCAAGCCTCCGTTACCTCAAATATAGAGAAAGGACAATAATAGTTCCTACCTCAGGACCACTTCAAAGAGCAAAAGAAATGATGGAGGCTAGAGAGATGGCCGGGTCAGAAAAGTGCTCACCATTCTGAAGTGTTTGCCATGCAAACATGAGGGCCCACTTAAAATGTCTCCATGTGCACCCATGCCCACTCACGTATGCACACATATACACATAAACACAGAGAGAGAGACAGAGAAGGAGAGGAAGGAGAACGAGAGAGAGAAAGAGAGAGAGGAAAAAGAGCAAAGGAGGGAGGAGAAGGAGGAAAGAAGAGGGAAGGAAGAAGAAAAAGGAGAGGGAGGAAGAGGAGGAGAAAGAAGAGAAAAAGAAGATGAAGAAGAAGAAGAGGAGGAAGAAGAGGAGGAAGAGGAAAAGGAAGAGGAAGGAGGAGGGAAGGGAGAAGAAAATGAAGGAGGAAGAGGAGGAGGAGAAGAAGATGAAAAGAAGAAGAAGAAGAAGAAGAAGAAGAAGAAGAAGAAGAAGAAGAAGAAGAAGAAGAAGGAGAAGAAGAAGAAGGAGAAGAAGAAGAGGAGGAGGAGGAGGAGGAGGAGGAGGAGGAAAAAGAAGAGGAAGGAGAAGGGAGGGAGGAGAGGAAGGAAGGAGAAGGGAAGGAAGAAGAAAAAGGAGGAGGAAGAAGAGAAGGAGGAAGAGAAGAGGAGGAAGAAGAGGAAGAGGAAAAGAAAGAGGAAGGAGAAGGGAGGGAGGAGAGTAGGGGAGGGAGGAGAGGGAGGAAGGAGAAGGGAAGGAAGAAGAAAAAGGAGGAGGAAGAAGAGAAGGAGGAAGAGAAGAGGAGGAGGAGGAAGAGGAAGGAAAAGGGGAAGAGGAAGAGGAGGAAGTGGAAGGAGAAGGGGAAGAGGAGGAAGAGGAAGGAAAAGGAGAAGAAGAAGAGGAGGAGGAGGTGAGGGGGAAGAGAATGTATATAAAGCAAAGAGACCCAGGGCCAGTGTTCAATAGGTCATGATGCCACTTTAACTAGTTGCTGTCCCTTGGATGTTTTTTCCCATACTTCTGACCATGACTCTTCACCCCTGGTCTCAGGCAGAGCCATCAGCTCTACACAACCTGAGTCCAGTAAAAGCTGTCACTGTGGAGAAGATGCAGGTAACAACCCAGAAGAAAGAAAGTAGGTGAGACTGCGGGGTTCACCTTGCCACTGCTGGGGACTAGGATCAGCAGACAAACCAGCAAGGGAGACCTCAGGTGCCCTGTCCCTGGACCGACATGGAGAACATAAACTGAACGCAGAACCCATTGGCATCTTCAACCGCTGTCTAGGCCAGACTGCAGATGCAGCTCCTTCTGGTGCTGGGCCTCTGGTAGTTGTTCAGTCACCACCCGACAAAGAGCTCAGAGCCCTGCACGTCCAGGAGAGATGCCAAGGGAGCAGGACCCTGGCCCGTGTCCAGCCTGGCTGATTTGCGACGCTTTGCAGAGCCATGCCGTCTCCAGCCAGCAACCGCCAGGTCAGGGAAAGCCCAAAGAGACGTATATAATGAGGATGGCTGTGTACACTGGCTCGTTAACAGAGGTGACCCTGCCACTGAGCAGCGGGAACAGGAGGACAGCGGAGCAGCCCGTAGGAGGACCCTGAGCCTCTCTCCCTGCAGCCAGGCTAAGGAGCCCATCTCTGTCCAACCCCAGCATGACAGACAGAGAGCAGGCTGTCCAATCAGCAGAGAGCCCCCAGCCCTGTCCAATCAGGCTCGTGCTGTTTCTGCTACCTTGAGCTCTCTCCATCAGACAAGGGCAAAGGATCCGCTGCTCCCCTGGTTCCGGTGGGCTCTGCTCTTTGGTTAAGCAAGTCCCTCTCAAACCCCCAGGCCTGCAGCACCTGCCATCCATGAGGAACCAGCCTTGTTAACTCCTGCAGTACTTGCTGAGCAGTGGCCATGTGCCAAGGCCAGTGCTAGAAGCAAGGTGGACAGGACGTTTACCTGACCCGATCATTCTGCAGTGACCTGGAGCCACAGTGACCCCTGGGAGTGGGAGCCCACTGCTCCAGGCTTCAATCCAGCACCTGGATAGGAGCCTCCTAACAAACCGACAGGAAGGTATGAAGGACAGTGGCGGCTGTGCCCACTCGGGCCAGGGTTACTCTGGGCTGGTCTGAGACCCTTGGTGACAAGACCATTACTACCCTCCTCGTCCATTATCATCACTGATCTAAGCAAGGCTCTCTCTTGCTGCCCTTATTCCTTTGTGTACCCATTCATTGCGTTTCTACACTCTTCCTGACAACCCAGCCAGTCGGTGACTAGCACTCAGGATGTTTTTGCACAATGCATGATTGTGGGCTGTCTGCTCCTGGTTAGCTCCTCATCCTTTCTTACTCGGACTCAGCCGCAGAGCTGTAAGAGCACCACAGGAGTGAGTGTCACACTGTCTGTCCATGCCCCCAGCAAGAAAAATACTCAACCTTCATCCCTTCCATTAAAGGAATGCCACCTGAGGGATACTCTGGCAATCTCTTTGGGACTTATATCCAGGGATGAAGCTGTTGGTCTCTGAATCCAAGGAGAACGCCTTAGCTTCCACACAGGGTGTCCAGCTGCCTTCTCTACAGTGCTGAGGACGCCGTGTCCAAGGCTCCACTTGTCAGTTCCTATCACCACAGTCCCCAAGGCCTAGAGAGACCCATGTGCTGCTTTAGTCTGCAACACTCCAGGGCAGCAGCTAGCCTTTGGGCCCTTCTTTATAAACTCCCTTCACAGGCCTCAGGAACCCAGCCAACAGGGAGGCTACAGTTGCATGAACTCTCCCTGGGGGATGTGAGCAAACACCTACTCAACTCCTGACAGGACAACAACAGACTAAGTACTATTCCACCCAGTTTCAATGTGGTGAACCAATGAGTTTATTGGAATTATGTACAGACCACAGGTGAGGGGTCATTTACATGAGTGTAATGACCAACAGAGCTTTATCTCTGGGAAGTCTCACCCCAACATAGATGACGACTCTCCCAATAGCTACATAGATGGAGCCGTTCCCCTTGAGATAACCTTCCAGAACCTCCAGAGAGTGCAAGAGCACACATACTGAAGGCAGAATTATGCAGAGCTTGGGGAGGGGGACATGGGAGTGAGTGGCTGAGATCTCAGGTGAGGGTCTGATGGCCTTCCAGCTGAGATCTCAGGTGAGTCTAGTCTGATGGCCATCCAGCTGAGATCTCAGGTGAGTCTGACAGCCTTCCAGCTCCTTCTTTTTATGAGGGGATGACAATGGGTCCAACCTTGGGTCTCTGACGATAGTCTCAGCGTCTCTAGCAAAGACAGCGATGGTAGTTCTGCTAGAAGAAGAACATCAAGTACTGTCTGGAGGTTAGCTATGACATGGCCGTGATGCTCACATTTGAGAAAAGGAAGGACAAACTAAAGTCTTAAAAATTCACAGCAAAAGCAGAGACGTGTGTGTGTGTGTGTGTGTGTGTGTGTGTGTGTGTGTGTGTGTGAGAGAGAGAGAGAGAGAGAGAGAGAGAGCGAGAGAGAGAGAGAGAGAGAGAGAGAGAAACTCTTGATGTCCCAGGGCTAAGGAAGACTTAACACCACAATGTTTGGATCTTGAGGCAATATGGGTGAGCCTGACTCTTGTTCTGAGGAGGACTACAGGGGACAGGTGAGAGAAGGTGTTTTAATGCGTCCAAGACTAAAAATGGATGGACACCCACAACACACATCGCCAAAAACCAGACACATCAGAAGAGGGGCAACCATTGTGTTTAGACACTGTGATGACTCATGTCGGTTTGAATCTGAAGTCACCTAGGAGACAAATCTCTCAGCATGCCTGGGAGGGAGTTTCTAGATTGAGTTCGTTGAAGTGAGAAGATCCGCCCTGAGTGTGGGCACCTCTGTTCTACCAGCTAGGGTACACAGCTGAGTGAGGAAGCAAACGGAGCCCTAATTAATGTTCAACTCTCTCTGCTTCCTGACAGCGAGTGCACATGACAGCCACCTCAAGCTACTGCTTCCTTGACAGACTGCACACTCAAACTGTGAGTCAAAACAAGCTCTCCCTTCGGTTGGATTTATTGGACATCTTATCATGTAACAAGACAGGTGGTGACTGTAAATGCCTAGGAGACTAGAGAGCATACTTCTGCATGTGTCGTCTATGGGTACTTTCCAGACATTAGCTAAGGCCCCTCTTGAGTATGGGGTGGCACCATCCCCTAGGCTGGGATCCAGAGAGTGCTCCCAGCGCAAGCATCTTTTCTCTCTGCATCCAGCTGCTATGCTGTAAGCCTCTCTGCTGCACCACAACCTCCCCAGTCACAATGGACCAACCCTCTAAAGCTGCGAACAGTGAAATCCTTCCTCCTCAAGGTATCTGTTGTGACAGGATGTTGCTAACAGCTTCCTCACTCTTCTCTAAATGGTCTATCACTACACAACCTTCAGGTACTCCTCTGTGCGGTACCATTTCCTACTGGGACCCTAACTGATACCTAAGCCCATAAGAGACTGAAATCTGGGCTCAAGTTGTCTTCCCCAAATAGAGAGGATTCATGGATCAAGTCGACTGATCCCAAGAATGGAATTAGCTTGGCCTAGAAAACTTCCAGACAAATGCTTTTTGTTGCACACTGTGGTCATTTGGCAGAGGCATTAACAAAAAATAAATCCCAGCCACACACCTGCAGAATGTCTGGGTTTGAACAACACTGCTTCCTAATGAATTCTGCAGAATGAATTATCTGCTGAGTGTTCCCACTACAGGAAGTGGCCTACTGTGCCATATAGAGTTACTGAACTCAACCAATTAAATTTTGCAGGACATTGGCTGATTCTTGTCATAGAGCCAGGTTTCACACAGAGTCTAAAAATAAGTGTCTCATGAGGCCCCTCTTGATTTAAGATAGAAAGGAAAGAGCCCTGTATGGTCAGCATATAGAAGATTCTGCTTATTCGAATTAGGCAAAACAAAAATAAACTCTCTAATGAAGAAGTGTGAGCAGGCATCATCCAGAAGTCACCCAGAATCCGTAAGCTTGGGTTTCAAAGGCAATGCCTTCCTTTGTTCAAGCAGCACAGCCGACCTACCAGGACACCAGGCTGGCTCTAGGAAGAACATCATCAGAAAGCAGCAATGAGTGAGCCAGGTCCTAAGCATCCATAGCTGAGAATGCCTGCAGCTTACTGAATTTTATAGAGCAAAAAATGCAAGAGACTGGGAGGACACATGCTTCCTTAATAGATCTGTTCATGGAAGAATGTGTAAAGGTGACCCATACATATAAAGAAATTGACTGGGGAGATGTCCCAGGCAGCAAAGCACATGCTACCCAGGCATGGGGACTGAGTTTGAGCCCCAGGAACTTACATAAAAGCCGGGTATGGTGGCGCACGCTTGTTAACCCAATGCTGAAGAGGCAGATTCAGAAACTGCAGGGGGTTGTGGGCAACCAGCCCAGCCTAAGCAATGGAAGCCAGGTCCTTGGGAAAGACCAGGCTCAAAAAGCCACATGGGTAGATCCTAAGGAATGACACCCAAGGTGGCAGGTGCACACACATTCCCATATAAGAAATTCCCCATAAACACAAACTAAATATGTGTATACGTGTGTGTGTGTGTGTATGTGTGTAAGATGTATTAGAGGAATATGGAAATGTCAGGGGAGTCCAGTTTCTGCCTCATTCCCATAGTCTTCGCCTTCTCAATATCCCTGTCACAGGGCTGCTGAGGCCCACATCCAAAGACCCACATCCATAGTGCCTTAGGCACATTAAAGAAGAGAATGTTGGACCTGCTAGGCCAACCTTCCTGTGATACTCCAAGGCCTCTGATCTTAGTTGGCATCCTCAGAAGACCCTGGGCATGAAGAGCACGCTACCATATAGTGCAGGGCTTGTTTGTTAAAACAAAGAGCCCACCTGCCAAGGCCAAGCTCCACTCAGTACCTGTCTACCTCTCCTGCACAGGCCTGGCCAAGCTTCTCCTTGCCCGTCCTCCATCCTTCCTATGTGAGCTGGCTGGCATCCATCAAGTTGCAAAGCGACTAAATACCTCTATGAGGGCAACCGTGCCCTCGGTAATACTTCCCTCTGCTGTGTCTGCCTCACTCTCATCAGACCTGTTAGACTGCCTGCACAGAACACCTAGGCAATGGCCAAGGATTTCTCATCAACGCTGCCCGCCTGGTTGATCTGAGTCGAGCGTCAACTACTTCCACTCCTCCCGCCCCCATCTGTCAGAACAGCACCCAGAGAAGGGTCTGAGAGAGGCCACAGCCCGGTTATCTGTTATTTCACAAACCTCCAAAAGTCACAGGTCAGGCTTGCAGGCCAATTCTTGATTTGCAAAAATATTCAATAATGTATGCTAACCTTGTTGATAGGCTAAGGAATGCAAATGAGCTGGCACTGAGACCCAGCACATAGGAAGAGAGTTTATCATAGGAAGTCCCTCTTGGGGAAGCAGAAAAGAGAAAACCCTCTGTGTCGGTGAAAATGGGAGGTGATCGAGCCAACAGAAAGCAATCCGATCATGCTTGTTGTTAGTGGGAAAAGCACATCCTTCGCGCGGTAATTCCCTGCTGGGCGTCTGCCCCACTAGAATAAGGGTGATGCTGGGTCAGGATGTCCAAGCACTTTCTGAGCTAGGAAAACAGCAAGAATGCCCATCAATCAGTGTACACGTGACTGAATAAGCAATAATGGTCCTAACTGTGGAATAATATGCAGCCCCAAGTCAGATTTATTCAGTTAACTGAGGCATGATTCTATGGGGAAAGCAGGCTGTGGAGACACAGCTACAAGGCATGTATGTTTGCATACGATGCATCAGTCTGAGGAGTATGTGACTGGTCACCCCCGCCCTGAGCATGGGAGGGGCATTGGTCAGAGGGAGAGGCAGGTGCGGGGGCTGGGGGACATGGATGAGTAAGTAACAAAACGACAAAAGTGGCTTTAAAGTAGTGTTTAAAAATAAGCAACATGGTATGATTCCTTCTAATTGTATTTGTCCATGTATGTCCATTCGTAAGATGGTTTCCAAAGGCAGGGGCACCAGAACACTTAGCAGAAGGCCACTGGGCAGCTTCCCCTGCCAGTCCTGGACTGCCTGCAATCTTACACAGCCAATTATTCACACAGTATTCAAGAAAATAAGCCCAAAGCTATTTTGCTGGGGTTTTTTTATTCTTATTATTCCACTCATGTCTAAGCCTGCGGCCACTCCAAACTCGCTACCCCAACCACATTAGCCACGTCAGAAGCCTATGGCCTTGGGCATTGTGTTCTTCCCGTGTGTACTCTTTCCCTCTATCTCTCCCTCTCCCCCACATTCTCCTTCTTTTCCTTCACCTCTCCTCGTACCTCTGCCTCCACCTGTCCATCTCCTCCCCTCCCTTCCTCCTTCTCCTCCCCTCCATCTCCTTCATCCCTCTCCTCTTCTTCCTCCCTCCACTCTCTTTCACTTTTCACAGCCCATCTTCTACAGAAAGGAGCTCCCTCTCTGCACAGCCTTGCAGCTTGTTCCAGAAAACACACCAAGCACTCAAGTGTGTGTGTGTGTGTGTGTGTGTGTGTGTGTGTGTGTGTGGTGTGTGGCTGATGTATGGTGTGTGTGTGTTATATATGTATGTGCGTTGTGTTTGTGTTTATTGTGTGTGTATTGTGGAAGTGTGAGTATGTTCTGTGCATGATTTACATGTATGTATTGTGTATGTGTTGTATTGTGTATTCTGTATATATAGGTGCTGTGTATGTGTGTTGTATTGTAAGTATATGATGTAGTCTGTGTGGTATGTACATTATTATGTGTACATGTTATGTAGGGTACATTGGGCATGCATGTTATGTGTGTTGTATTTATGTCTTGGGTGTGATATATACATAGGTGTGTATATGTATATGTATGTATTGTGCTGTGCTTTGTGTGTGCTGTGTATTGTACATATTTGTTGTTTAATCTATGTATACTGTGTGACTTATATGGATGTTATACGTGTGCTGTGTGTGTTGTGGATAAGTTTTATGTTATTGTTTTGTGTGTTCTATGTGGTATATGCATATGTGTGTTATGTGTTTGTTGTGTGCTGTATATATGTGTGTTTTGTGTATTTGTGTTGTGACATATGTTTGTTGTATGTTGTGTGTGGTATGTATGTGTGTATTATATGTGCTTGTTGTGCATTATGTATATATTGTATGTTATGTGTGTTTGCTGTGTGTGTTGTCTGTATAGTGGATGTATATGTATATATATTTGTTGTGTGTTTTGTATGTACGGTATATTGTGTTGTGTGTATTTTGTGTGTGCATATGCAGTGAACATGTAGGCTCCTTATCGGCTCCTTTCCACTATCCAAGGGTTCCAACCCGGCCTTGTGCCTTGAGGTGTCAGAACTGTATCATCAACAGTGGGCCCCACAGGAGAACCCAAGGTCATCGCCATCACCTGCTCTGGAGCTGGGCTCTGAGGAAGCTCCATTCACAGGCAAGAGTTCAGTCTGCTAGACTTGTTTAAACTGGAGCAGCCCTCCCTTCCTTCTAATGCCTCCCCACCTCTGCCAGCTGGGTCAACACAACAGCCCAGGACGCCAGAAGCCCAAACAGGGCCATGCACAGGCCATGGGGCCAAGGCTGCTGCCTTTGGAGGGAACAGAGCGAGGCTCTTTGGTCCTGGTGCTCATTTCCATATTATTTTTACATAAATTTACATATTGGCCTGAGGGGGACAGACTTTAAGAATTTAAAATCAAATTAGTTTGTGCGAAGTCCAGATGCTAGACACCCAGTCAGCCTCTTGCTGGTCTGAGCACCAGAAGATTCTGTCTCCTCTAAAATCTGGACCTTCAGCTGGATTATGGGTGTGTCTCTGAGGGTGGCTCCACACCTAGGAAGTCACACAGGCTCTGAACTAATAAACTGGTGGACCCTGTGGTCTACTCCTTACATGCTAGCATTAATGGGCCACTGTGAAAAGTTATGGTTTGGCCCAGATGGAGGAATGGAGGAAATGGGTTTCCTTGCCCTGAACTCTACATGTCTTCTTTCTCTCCCTCTCTCTCTCTCTCCCTCCTTCTCTCTCTTCCTCTCTGCTTCCTGCCTGCTAACAAGTGGAAAAACTCCTCCACCACATATTTCTGCCACGGTGATCCCCTACCAAACACAAGGGCTGAGCAACCACGGAACACTCTGAAAATGGGTGAAAATAGAGAAGTCCTTCAAGTTGTTCTCAGGTACTTAGGTCTTAGTGATACAAAAACAAACAAACAAACAAACAAAAACCCAGTATACTGTGCATAGTGCCAGCATCTCCAGTCATACACAGTGAGACTCTTCCTAATTACCTGGCCACCGGAAGCTCTTCCCCCGAAGCCTGGGAGGTGAGCAGAAGGTGTGGGCAGTGTGGCCATGTGCCTGGTGGAGGACTTGTCTCATGTAAGACCCTCAGGTTGCATACAAAGCTCCGCTTTGGCGACTGAACCTGGCATAGAGATCCAAACAAGATCTCTGCCATAGATAACTGTACTTAAGATCCACCAGACAGGGAGAGCAAAACTACACCCAGCTCACTCGTGCCCTGCTACCTCAGACAGCCAAGGTTCTTTTGTTATTTTGTTTCCTTTTGAGGGTTGCTATTTTGTATCATTAGTTATACTCACTTGTTATTTTGTTTCATTTTAAGGTTTTTTTTTTCCCTCTGCTGTTGTACCCATTTCACATACCTTACTGTGCAATGAGTTTCTTAAGGGCATTATCTACATGAATAGGATGTACTCCAAGCATATTTCCGAGGTCCTTTAGGCACAACCACATGAGTTGACAGCCCATTGGGCTCTTGAAACTTGGAAGAATTCTTTTGAACTTAGATTTGCAATAGGATGAGCATAAAAACGAGGAGCTGGCTGGAACCAAAGGAGGAAGGGCAGTCTACAAACCCTGCTGTGACCGTCACCATTAACAACTACATTGGGCTAAAGAACTACTTCTTCAACCCACAGAGGAGGACCCCACTCAGGAGGGATTTCTGTGGGTATTCCCACCCCCAAAATGTCTAAATAAAGTCAGGTAGACCTCCAGCAGAGTTTCGGGGCTTCCCACCTCAGAGGGCAGAGTCAATTATCTACTGGATCCATCACATACCCTTTAACTAATGGGCACTTAAACTAGGGCAGTCTTTGGACTAGAAAATAGGGATACACTGAAGTATTTGTTTCCTGTTGCTGCTGTAATCAATCACCGTGAATTTAGTGCCTGAAAGCAATACAGACTGATCCTACAGTTCCAGATGCCAGAAGTCTAAAATGGGTGTGTTCTTTTGAGGGAGCTTCGGAGGAAATGAAGATCGTAGGGGCTGCCTGCTTCCATTGACTTGTGGTCCCTGACAAACAACCTTGATGCTGCAACCTCAGTTTAAGGTATTGCATTGCCTCAACCTCTCCTGTGTCCTCCTTCCATCCCTGCAGACTCCTGGGATTTCAGTAGCTCCATCCAGGTAACCCGGGATCAATTTCCATCTTAAACCCCTTAAGTGACTGACCTCTTTCGGGTCTGTCTTATCATTTGTATAACGGGAAGACACTCACCAGTTGCAGAATTAGAATGTAGACACCTTGGGATGAGGCACTATCAGCCTTTTACAGATGCTGAGCCCCACAAATATGGAACCACTAGTTGTGGGCTGGCCGATGATGCCAAGGAATCGGGAAGAAAAGAAGCACTAACTGTGAGGAGTGGCAGCCATTCATAATCCAGGATAGATCAAGACTTCTGCCCCTCTCAACTCTCTCTGCATGTAGAATTCACTGTAATTTGTGCTTGTAGGATGCAAAGCACTTCTTTCCTCCCCAACCAGGAAGACAGTTCCTGACCGACCTGCAGAACCTGAAGGGCCTTGCTTACTCTCTGACAGTACCGCCGTACACTAGAATATAAATATGCCCTTGCAAGGGGTCCTTCCCTCTAGATTCTTTCAAGGCTATGGCCAGTGATTATACTCCACACCTCTAACCCCAACACCATCTCAGCATGCAAGCTTCTCCCTGAACCTTGCTGGTGCCCTGGATGCCTAACTGGTATCTGTGTGTCGTAGACCCTGGCACCAAGCAGCCCTGTGATAAGGAAAGATCGACAAGAGGTGCTCCCTTGGGCCCCAGGCTCATTCCTCTGGTGAACTCATTCCTTCCTGTGGACTCGTGGCTACCTCGAGCTGCTGAGTTCCCCGTGGGCCCCACCAGCTCTCCACTTCTGACTCAATGCAGATTCACGGCCTCTTACCCGTCCCTGCTCAAACTCAAACATCCAGAGCAGAACACATCAACAGATCTCTCTAACCCTGCCCCCCCGCCTGCAAGGACCCAAAGCCCCATTCGCTAGAACCTCTGTCTCACCTCCATGTGCTGACCTGTAAAGCCACATGGTCGACCCAGCCCCGGGTTTGCAGTTTATTACACAAGCATGGGGCCACTAACAGACACTCTGACATACCTGGGACATGTCCTCCTCTCCCTGGCACCTCATTTGCTCCCAATCTGCTCCTCCTTTCATCTCTGTGCCACCCAGATGCTAATCCTGTCCCCGCAGCCCTTGCCCCACTCCTCTCTGGCCCTCTGAGCAAGGTTAAGCATAGCCACGCAAGCCTATGCACTCCCTTTCTCCTCTGGGCTCAGGCCCAATTCATGGTTTCGGTTCTGGTTTTGGGCAAGACTTCCCTGCCACTATCTGAGACACAAAGACCCTGGTCCCTATCAGCAGCAGATTTCCCAATGTTCACCCGTTCCTAAGTCCCCACCCAGATCCAAGCAGGGGGCCAGCGGGTACTCAGCACATTTCCCAAAGTTCATACCCCACAGACAAGCCTAAACGCTCTGATGGGCCGGACTAACCATGTCTCTCCTCCATTTCAGTGTGTTAAAACGCACACATTGAGTGTGACATCTGTAATGCCCAAAATCAAACATGTCCTTGGGACCTGAGACGCAGCCTGTCTCCCCATCAATAACAGAAGTGGACCTGCACTGCTGACCCCTGCTGTCAAGTAGCATCTTATACCATAGGACCCCTGAAGATTAGGCTTCTAGCTGTCCTGATATGCCTGCAGTCCCCAACACAGTGGCTGACTAATGGGTGTCCAGTAAATATAAAGGCAATTAAGCACGACTTGTTTTCCCGAAAGGGCCTCCTACCGCAGGGTGAGAAGTATCCTGCACATTGCCAAGGGCGAGAGATTATTTGATTTATGAATTAAACATGATCCGCGCTTCCGTTCTCTTTCTCCCTGTTGCCTCCTGCCCTTTGGCCATTCCAGTCCTGATTCACTCCTTCGGGGAGAGAAGGCTATAGAAAGAACCTTCTACAGTACAGACTCCTCCACTGGGGCAGGCAGACATGGTGTGGGGGAGTGAGGAGAGCGACTGGATTGGGGACATGTTCATCTTTAGATTTCTAGGCTACGACAGATGGAAGCATGCTCTAGCCATGGCGAGAGCCGTGCCTTGTCACCACACACACCTTCTAGCCTGTGCCTGTTTCACACATTGTACTCCGCTGGAGCTGGGATCTGGGTGAGTCTCAGGGCCCATCTGTTAGATACTTGGCCCTGGTTGGTGGTGTCTTGGAAGGTGCTAGAAGTTTTAGGAAGGGTCTGGAGGCCAGGTTGCAGCCTGTGCTGACTGACTGTAAATTACATAGGACAACAGCAGCTTAGGGGACAAGCCTGGCTGGAGTGACTCTGGCCCACTCTATGCAGACGCTGAGGTTGATCCCCTCTACAGTCTTGTTTACAGGAGGAAACAGCCATCCCCTGTCCACAAGAGAAGCCATGAGACACAGACTAATGCACAATTTATTTACATAATAGGAGTATTACAGTAAATAGGGAACACGTGGGCATACTTAAACTCTATTAGGGAAGTTTGACTCAGGAACTTATCAAACACACCAGATTAAGGAAAGCTGCGGTGCCCTCGCCTAAACCAGGCATCTGGAGAAACACCTCACCCTGGGGCAGCAGTTGCCAACCTGTCAGCAGACCTGGCTGTTCTGTAACCCATCCTTAAATATCATCATGGGCAGGGTAATATATAGCCTGAGAATACTTACTATTGGAGTAAGGGAACATGTGACCGCCCCTGGTCATAGCTACTAAGTGATATTGGTAGCATTTTATGAGTTAAAAAGAAAGTGGTGTGGCTTGTGAGTTGTTTTTTTGTTTTTTTGGCTTTTTTTTTATTCCATAATGCCCTGCCCCCTGCCCCCACTCTTCTCCCTGCCCCCTTCTTCACATCTTACTCAAACTGTGGATTTAGTGGAAGGAAGTTCGGTCTTTGGAGACCCTAGTCCCTCCCTGTGTCTACCTGTGCTTCCTGTTCCAGAGGCACACAGGCTTCCTCTACCACATGCCCCCACCATAATGCTCTCTTGCTACCTCACGCCCAAAGTCATGAAGACCAAGTGACATCAAACTAAAAGCTCTGAAACCCTAACCTGAAACAAACCCTCCCCCGCATCGATCCTGATGTCCCGGATACTCTGTCACAGCGAAGGAGAGCCAGCTAATGCAAACCCTTAAACTGGAACAGGACCTAAATCTCATCAGCGTCCACGCACTGAGGAACACCAAGAACACACACCATCCACACAACGGGAACCACATGGCCCTGGATGAAGCAGCAGGAAATGTTCGGAAATGTCTGGCAATTTGGGCTTTGCCTCTGTCACAGCAGTGACATGTGTCACAGCAGGCTCTGCAGCAAGACACGACCCAGCACAGAACTGGACAAAAGAGCAAGGCTAGAGGAGGCAGAACAGTAGTACTCTCTGTCACCTCTTTTTTGATTGGCCTTCTAGATCGGGGCTATCCACCTTGGGAGCCTGAGAACCCCTTACAACACCAAGAAATGGCCAGATGCCAATCAAGGCTTAAAGAAACAGCCCAAGAGAAAGCTGGGGCTGGGGGCAGGAGAAAGATGGAGGGGGAAAAGAGAAAACAGTTTCCCTGGGTGGAGACCGCTCTTGCTCTTACAGTGTCTGTGTTTAAAACTAAAATCAGGCCCTTCACTGAAAGAGAAAACGGATGCAGGTTTATACTGCCTGCTTCTCCACCCTGATCCCCAACCTCACAGCCACCTGCCAAGATCTAACACTCGCATCAGCCACACGACCACAGCCACTGTCCACACAGGGTGTGGTGGAAGCACAGAAGCCACCTTCCCCCAACCCATCCACCCCCAACCCTGCTCAGATGCGATGCTACCTAGTCTACTGTTGAAGTCAATTTTCAGACTTTTGCTTGCTTGGCCTCCTCAGCGCCTCTGGAGACCCATGAACTCGAAGGTGTCCTGTCATCGAGCAAAAACCTCAGCCCTCTAGTGGCAATGGATGAGCATTACAGGGTGGTGGAGGGGAAATGGCCACATAGAGCAGCCAGGAGAAACTCACTCATAAGTTGTCCCAGGGCAAAGTCGGGTGGGCGTCCTGGCATGCGCTTTTCCTGAGAACAGAAAGACCCCTCATGCACCATCTAGCGCCACCCCATCCTCTGACATTCTATAGTCCATCTCCATAGCGACCACCGTAAGTGCTAAATCATCCACCGGAGACACTTAACGTTCCCTTCAAGCCTCAGTAGCTAAACATGCATTGAATTCCTGCCTCAGGAACCTTTCAGTCTGAAGGCTCACTTAGCCTGGACCATGATTCAGACACCAGAGCCGCAATAAGGAGATGCCAGTCTTCACCGTGGCAAGCCTTCCCCCACCGAGCCACCCTACACACCCTACCCACCAGGTCATTCCAGCCGAGCTAGCTGGCCCTCCAGGTCCACACAGGACCAGTGTGGTTCTAGCTCAGTTCTCAACGGGTTTCCTCCAGTTCTCTTACGTATAACTCCCACAGTGCTATCCTTCACCGAGGTACTCCCGGGGAGCTCCCAACTCAGATGCCATCAGTTCGCAGTGGCCCACCTCTTACTTCTGTCTCTCACATCAGATGGTGGGACTTTCTGCCCCAAAATGGCAGACAAGTTATCACACCGTTGGTTGGTTGGTTTGTTTTTATTTTCCTGTCATAAGAGCTTACTCTGATATCTGGAGTTCAACCAAAGGATCCTGGAACGCATCCTGTGGGTTCTACACTCACTCAACAGAAGGCAGGAAGCCTGGCAGAGTGAGGCAGTATGTGCTCTGGTTCACTGCCAGGCCTAGGGCCTGGTTCCACCACTCCCCTGTCTGTGCCTCCCTTTCCTCATCTGGAAGGTGGGCATAATGCTGGAATTGGCATTGGTAGATCAGGATAAGATTGCCCTCACTAGAACAGAGCTTGCCAGAGTCGGCGATCAGTTGATATGAGCCGTCCCTGGGGGGGTATTGGTCCTTCGTGCCTCCAAAATTGAGCATCGGTGTGAGCGAGATGATATTAGATAGCAGCTCTCTCCTCAGCAAGGCTGTGCCTACCCAGCCCTTCTAAGCCAGAGAGCCAAGGCGGGACGATAATCCCAACGTTGCAATTGTTTCTTGGCCATTGCCGTAGGCACCAAAGTGAGCAAATGGCCAGCCAATGAATGCCCTGCATGGCGCTTTAAGATACATAGGGAAGGAAACTTCAGCTCTTGTCAGGTTCGCAAAAATAACCCAAGTGTCTGTGCTCATCGGTCATGCAGGATGAGAGGACAGAGAGAACGGAGGGAGGAAGGGACGTCTCATTCTTGTTATATGTGATACACGGGGACTCAGATGTCGCAACTTTATCTTCCTCGACAAATCAGGGAGCAAACCCAGAAGACAGTCTTCTAATGGACAATCAGTTTCTTCCACTATTGGCTGCCAGTAGGAAAGTGGGTAACTGGGCAGTTGAGAGAATTCAGGAATGTGGCTCTCATCCCTGTCCAGTGACAAGAGACCCTAAGGATGAAGAACATGAAGAAAAGGATGTGTGTGGTGGCGGGGAGGGGGTGGCGGAGAGGGAGGAGGAAGAGTGAGCTGTGCTTTTCTGGTGGAAGACACTGCTACTCAACATGGGCCCTGGGCTGTGCTCAAACTGTGTGAGCAGGGTCCCTGCCTATAGGATTTGCATGCTCAGTGACACGATAATGACAGCGATGGTTGGTCCTACCTTCCTTCAGAGCCTGGGCTGATAACAGGGCCGGGAAGCGAAGGTAGAAAGAAAGGTGCAGGAGAGACCTGATTCCCCACCAGAAGTGCTCTCTGAACATTCCCAGAACATGGACCAGAGTGCAGGGGACCAGAGAGTGGTGATAAAAGCCAGCACAGAGTCCAGAGGGCCCAGCCAGGAGGAGGGCAAAGGGCTCCCGCTCTGTCGGGCAGAGCCAGGTCTAGTTGCTGTTGCAGGGCAATAGCTAGTGGGTCCAGAGGTGTACATCTCACCAGGCTCCTGTGCTGGGCTCCTGCAGTGGGGCCAAACCTCTTGCCATCTAACAGGTGGATTGTCTGGGAGGCTCAACCCAGCCACCTTCCCTTTCTATAACAACCCCTATCCCTTCTCCACACACGGCCTGGAAGACCACCTACAGCATCTTCATCTTCATGTGCCAGAAAGCAAGCCTCAGCGTCCTAAAGCTTCAGTGTTCATGAAGCAAATATAGTATACATAATGTATTTAAAAAACAAAACAAAACAAAACTCAGGGCTGGTGAGATGGCTCAGTGGGTAAGAGCGCCGACTGCTCTTCCAAAGGTCCTGAGTTCAAATCCCAGCAACCACATGGTGGCTCACAACCACCCATAATGAGATCTGACGCCCTCTTCTGGTGCGTCTGAAGACAGCTACAGTGTACTTATTTATAGTAATAAATAAATCAAAACAACAACAAAAAACAAAAACCCTGTCTCAAAAAACCCCAAAAAACAAAAAAAAAAACAAAAAACAAACCTCATCTGAGGAAGAATGTCAGTTCTTCCTCAGAAATGTAAAACACTGCCATCCTTGTTCCTGGTCCACTGCTCCTTCCCCTTGCCTTCAGAACTAATGCTTAGGAAAGAATTAGTGGCTGCATCCAGCAGTTGGGACAGCTCCTGATCCATGTCGTCCAGCCACTCAGCCACCTGCAGCGTGGCGATACACACAGTGCAGTCTCAGCAGATGGCGGCAAAGATCCCCCTGCATGGCCCAGCATCTTGTACCTGAGTTCAGCCCTGATCCCTGCCACCAGGTCTCAAGACAGTGGGGTGCCTGAGAGCCAGCGGAGGGGGTATTCATTTCCACAGCTCTTCCTTCTTCCCTGCCCACAGCACTAATGAGCAGAAAATAGCTAGAAAGTCAAGTGGGGGTGCTGAGGGGTAAATAAATTATTCAGTGATCACAGGATCCTGAGAGACTCAAAGAGTCTAGGAAGCTCTGAGTCAACCTGGAGAGAGCGTGTGGCTCCTCCCGACAACCGACACCACAACATCCTTTGCGAAGAAAGGGTTTTTCTAGGTAGCCGTCCTCAAGCCAGAGCGCTGAAGTCTGGGCTTCTCATCCTTGCCTTCTAGAAGAGAAAAGCAAGGTCTAGGCAAGCAAAGGAAGCTGGGCAGGGAGCCCACGAACTGTCACAAGCCTAGGGTACACACTTACACACTCAGGTGCAGCAAGAGAGAATGGAAGGTCCCAAGACGGGTACCGGGCGTTGTTGCGGATGGAAGATACGGGGATCCCACATAGGCCTGAATTCCATCATCATCATGAAAGAGGTTTAAACGGGGCCATCAGGGCAGCAGCTCCCAAGTCCCCATGGAGGATCACTAACTAGAAAGGTAGCAGGGTCTTCTTGGAGCCCTCGGGTCCCTGCCTTTCTGCCAGGGGAGGGATGGGAGGAGCTACAGAGGAGTCTCCTTAATGAAGAAAGAATTCACCCTTCACCATCAGCCAGAGAGTCCATTTCCTAGGCATCACAGGAGGGCTCCCTGTCTGTTGAGAGAGGTATGCAGCACCTTAAACAAACCCCATGTCAAACAGGAATCCTGGGTGTAAGAGGCAGAATCATCCGGGCCCTTCCCGGAGGAGGAAAAGTGGAAGCCGGGACTCTGGGAGGGCCGGGTGTGCACGCCAACTGAGAGGCAGAGGACTGACCTGGTGGCCGTCCCCTGATGTGGGGCCTTAGAAGGAGAATGACAGAACACTGCTCACAGAGACACCATGTCAGACTGATAGGCAGGATAGTATTTCCAGAAGCTTCCGGAGTGTCCAGTGGAGCCCTGAACCCACGGGAGCCTCTAGGAGACAAGGCCAGGGGTGGGAAAGGGGGGACGGCAAGCTGCTACCCCTGCAACCCAGGAAGATGCTGAAGACAAGAAGAGACAAAAAAAAAAATGATAAACCAAGGGACACAGCCTGAACCAAAGCCTGCCCATCCTCTGGGCCTGGGAATCTCTGACCGCTCTTAACTCTTCACCAGAATCCTGTGCCCACACTTGGAAGTGTCTCACCAGGGACATCTCTCAGGGGCTGTGCATCACCTAGACAGATGGTTAAGACCCACGAAGGCTGCTTTGACCCTCAGGAGTGTGGAGTCTATACTGCAGGATAGCCTTGCCTCTGCAGGCTGCCCACACCTTCCTATGGACATGCCATGTTTCCAGATCCCACCACGGGAGCCTTCTCTTCCCTGTACTGTTTAGATGGGGATCAGTCAAGGCGGTTTCCATCCTGAAGGCTATAAACTGGAAACGCTACTTGCTTAATTTCTATTTCTTCCTTACTCGTCCATCTGAAAAGCAAATATGACAGTTCTCTGCAGCCAAGAGCAGCAGATGCCATTGCAGAGTGGGGATAGCTAGAGGAACACAGAGGACAGATGCTGGAATGGCAGAGAGGCAAGGAGGGGCCTTGGAAATCGTGGGCACCACAGTGCTTTGTCCTATTGGCTAAGATGGTGGTGGTAGTAAGCAGACAATTAAAGCAATAAGACCTCTGTCACCACTTGGGGACACCCAGTCAGAACCTGGCCCAGCCCTGTGGCCTGTACAACTGTACAGAAGCAATGACACCGCCAAAGACAGAAAGGGTGTGGCTCCCACGAAGGTTTACAGTGACCGGATAACCCACTCCTGAAAATACACAGCCTTCACACTTTACACAAAGACTGTGTGAAAGTAGGGGAGCAGGTGGTAACCAACTTAGCATGGGGAACAGAGGTGAGTGTCTCGTCTTGCTTCATAATTAGAGGAATGGCAAGCCAGGGAGGGGAGGGAGGGGCTGTTTGTCGGGAGTGGTTCTGAGCTAGGCTCCCAGGTACAGCATCACTCAGGGGTAGGGTTTGTGATCACATGCCTGCGTCTCGGACAGAAGCCTGCTCCTAAGGGGAGAAGATCAACTCCGAAGGTTGGGTGCTAACTGGAGGCTGGTAGGTAGACAGGTAGACAGATAACGATAAATGGATGATAGATGGCAGAAAGATGGATGGGTGATAGGTAGGTGATATAAAGTTGGAAAGACTGTTAATAGACTGGTAAATTAAGAGATGATAGACAATATAGAAGTGAAACATTCAAGACCCTCCAACACTTTCCTCAGGGCTCTGTGATATTTAAAATATGGAGATTAGCTTAATATTATATTAATTATATAATTCTCTCTGTGTACGTGCGTGTGCGTGTGCACATGTGTGTTTGTGTGTATGAGCGCATGTGTGCATGTATGTATGTGTGTGTGTGTGTGTGTGTGTGTGTGTGTGTTTAGACTAGAGGTCCACATCAGGTGTCCTTTAACACTCTCCACTCTATTCTGAAACAGGATCTCTCACGGAAACTGAAGCTCACCGGCAAGACTGGTAGACTGGCTGCCCAGTGAACCTTTAACATCTATCTGTGTCTACTTCCCAGTGCTGGGATTACAGGCATGCATCGTCATCTCTGGATTTTTGCATGGATTCTGGGGATCTGAACTCAGTTCCTAATATCTACACAGCAAGCCTTGTATCCACAGAGCCATCTCCCCAGCCCCTCTTGCTACTTTGATTTTTGTTTGTTTGTTTGCTTTTGAGACAGGCTCATGCTGTGTAGTTCAGGCTAGCCTTGAACTTATCATGATCCCGAGTTCTGGGATCACCACTATGTACTTCTTATTTAATTAACCCATTCCTCTTTATCCCATCTAGAAAACAAACTAATCGACCAAATCCAGTTGTGACTTCTTGGCACACGCAGGTGAAAGGACCAAGGTCACAGTGGCCATATTCTTGACTTACGTCGCTATAAAGAGCTTACAGAACACCAGTCTGATATGTAGGGGACTAAGAGCTCCCTCTGTGTTTGCTTCCCACAGCTGTGGCTTTAGCCACACCACCTTGCCACTGGGGTTAAAAGGACTCTCGGTTCCAGATGGTTCTAGGAGTCTGGATGCAGAAAAGCAGAGAAGAAACCAACACCCCCCTCCCAACCTCATTCCCACGTGTGAGCACTCCCAGTAGCAGGGGGAATCACACTGCTCCTGGCTCAGCCCCAAGCCCAAGCCCTCTCATTGCCCTGAGAGGTTTGGAGGGCTACACAGCTGGCTGGTTTTTCCTCTTGCCCAAACGTGGCGATTAGTGTGTTAATAGAAGGACGTTTTTAAACAAGGAAGGGGGTCAGGCAGCAGCTAAGCTTTTCACACAGCTTGGGTGGGGCACGTGTGGGTGTGAACACAGCCAGTGGGGCTGTCCTATGGCATCTGGAACAACCCGTATGTATCCTAGACCCTGCATCACCATCTTCCTCACAGAACGCACTTCTAATTGGCATGCTGTAGCCGCAGCCATTTCTCTTGTGGCTTTTTAACCTCCTCTGGCCCCTGTGTAACTATCCCAGAATGGCAAGCAGAACTGCTTTTATCAGAAGAGCCAGGCAGCCCACACTCTGAGATGCAGTATCACAGCTCCCCTTAAGGGGCGAACCATGCCACCTCCTATTCACAGAGCCAAACCACATACTCTGTACTACTACAGCGAAAAGTTGCCAGTTCTGCAGCCCTACAAACGCGTGGGCTGCTGGAGATGTGAGGGTCATATCGAGTGACACATGTGTCACATCATTTCTTGTGACACAGAAAATGATGGGTCCTGAGCGGGGCGGGTTCTGCCTGGCTGGCTGTGTGTAGCAGGGGACTTCTCAGCACAGGTTCATGGGGTCATGGTGTGTCAGCAGCAGAGTTATGTGGAAGGGGTCAACTGTTGCAGTAAATCCTCAACCCAAATACGCCCCGGCAATGAAAACACAACTCAGTCAATATGGATACAAGCTGTGCACCTAGATTGGGCAGATCTACCACAACACGACCATCTTCCCCATTTATGAGATCCCTTATAACTTGCGGTTTCTCCAGGCCACGTGCTTCTGCTCCTCTTTCCTTCCTCCATCTTCACCTCTGTCATCCTCTTTCTCCCTTTCTCTCCCCAAACCTTCAGCTCCGCCTTCCCCTCCTTCTCTGCCCAATCACTGGCTCTCGCCTGTATTTTATCAATTAAGGTGGGAAGAAGGTTTCCAGGAAACCACCTGAGTGCTGACTCATTCCTTGTTCGAAGCCCCTCATAGGAGAATGGAATTAACATCAAATATAATTAGCCCCAGGGCTATCCCAACAGTCAACCTCAGGGGTCATTGCCCAGGCACCAGCCATAGTTTTTGAAACAGGGTCTCTCCCTAGCCTGGGGCTCACCAACTAGCCTAGGCTGGCTGGTCAGCAAGCTCAAGGGATCTGCTTTGCCTCTACCTCCACTGCTTTGGAGTTGCAAGCATTTGCCACCATACCTAGTTTCTTTATGTATGTTGTGAGGATCGGACTCAGTTCCTTATATTAAGCCGGTCTCCTTAAGCTCGGGGACTCTTTTCTTACCCTTGATTCTTAATTGCGGCTGTTCCTTCTATCTAGGTAGCTTGGTGCTTTGCTCAGATGCCGCTGTGGGGCTGCAGGAGTGGGGAACGATGCCCGTTATAAAAGCATGCTCCTGCCTCCAGGGCCTCAGAAGTGCCGACGATGAGAAGCCAGGCCCTTTGCTGAGGACTGGTGGACAGTCATCACCTGGGGGAGGAACACATTCAGGGCTGTCAGCCCAGTAAGTCAGTCCTGCTGGCCAGACCACAGCCAGCCTCATCAAGCTGAAAACCGAGCTAAATAAGGTCTTTGCCCACAGCTCACAGGAAGGCAAGACATTCAGGGATCTGTGAAAAGACAGCAACTCTGGTTTTAGAGAGATGCTTGTTTTTCTTGAGTAAGATGAGAAGCTAAAAGACAAGAGCTGGTGACCAGGCAAGTGAACGTTGGCATTTCTGGTCACCCACACTTATAAGCATTTTTCCTACAGTCTGAACTCTGCAAAATTCTCTCTGTTCCCTCTCCCTTTGCACAGTCCTGGAGGGACAGTGACCTACGTCCTGACAGGTCCACTGTGCCCGAAACCCTGTCATACTTAGCCAAAGGTAACCATGATCTCGAACAGAGAAAGAGAGAGACAGGGACAGAGATGAGAGAAGAGAGGGAGAGAGAGAGGGAGAGAAAAGAGAGACAGAGAGAGATAGAGATGAGAGAAGAGAGGGAGAGACGGGGAGAGACAGAGAAGAGAGAGATAGAGATGAGAGGAGAGAGAGAGGGAGAGAGAGACAGAGACAGAGGGGAGAGAAAGAGAGAGAGAGGAGACAGATGAGGGGAGAGAGACAGAGAGGAGAGAGAGACAGACAGAAATGAGAGGAGAGAGAGGGAGAGGAGAGAAAGAGACAGAGAGGAGAGAGAGAGAGACAGATGAGAGGAGAGAGGGAGGGAGAGACAAAGAGGAGGGAGAGAGAGATAAGAGGAGAGAGAGGGAGAGAGAGACAGAGACAGAGAGGAGACAGAAAGGGAGAGTCAGAGAGGAGACAGAAAAGGAAAGACAGAGAGGAGGGAGGGGGAGAGAGAGAGAGAGAGAGAGAGAGAGAGAGAGAGAGAGAGAGAGAGAGAGAAAAGCAGATAGCAAAGACTGGTCACTCTGCTCTTTAATGCTGGCTCTCCAGATGGTTTATCCTCCATGCAATGAGTACCAGTACCTTTCCAGAAATCCCTCTTTAGACTGATTTCCAAGAACCTTAGTGATATATATACTCCTTCACAGAACCAGAGACTTTAAGAGGGACCAGAAAAACTGAGTAAGAAAACAGAAAGGACAATGGCGGTAAGCAGTGAAAGAACGGCAGGACCCAGATCTGGTGGGTCTTCAGTCACCTCTTCCAGACCCTGCACCGCACACACAAGAGATACAGGAGGTGTGGGGACTGCCTGAGTTTAGGGAGGTTTGCCGAGAGCACACAGCCAGTCAGCTGCTGGTCCCTTTCTAGGCCACGGCTTTATATCTAAAACTGCCAACCAATGAGAGAAAACCGTGTCAGGACCAAACACCAGACTTTTCTCCAGTCAGCACATATGTGGTGCTGGCCTCTGCTCAATTCCCAATTGGTTTCCAGAAAACTCCAAGAAAAAGTAGTCTGGGATCATTCTCAGCCCAGCCATGATGGAGTGGCTTCAAGTGACAGCACATCAATTCAAGCCCTGTCCTGTCTTCAGAGAATGACCCCATACTCTCTGGGAGACCGTCTCATCCCATCCACCATCCAACACACTCCATCTCAGTAGGGCTTAAGAATTTGTTCTCAAACTGGGAGCGGGGGTGATGTCTTTAATCCCAGCACTCAGAAGGCAGAGGCCAGCCTGGTCTACAGAGCAAGTTCTAGGACAGTCAGGGCTCAATAGAAAGACTTTATTTAAATAGAAAAGGGGGACTAGGCAGGCAGGCAGGCAGGCAGGCAGGCAGGCAGGCAGACAGACAGACAGAAAATTGTTCCCAGCCTTTTTTTCCCCACTCCATCTTTGTGAGCCCCCAGCACCACTTTGTTGCCATGGCAATCCAGAACCCCCATCAAATAAAGGGTCCTTGCTCCACCCAACGACCTACGATGACCTGTGACAATAAGGACAAATGTCTGTTCCAGATTTTAGGTAGCCCGGAGTCCGCTGTAATAGAATATGGTCATGATGGTTGCTTCCCAGTGACCACAGAACTGGGAAATGGGAACATCTACACAACAATTCCATATTGGTTCTGTTGGGCCCTGCCTGGTCTGTGTGTAAACACTGTGAAGCAGTTTACAAAACAGACACAATAACCAGACATGTAGCGCAAAGTCCACACACCCAGGTTCACCCTGGACCTCTTTCCTGGTATCTAGGGATACCCACCAGAGTGGTACCCTCACAATCTACGCTACCCCCATCCTGGCTCTTAAACCTCTCAAGTCCTATTTCCTCATCTTGCCGGAACAGGATCACCATTTAACCCTTTCCCTACCCACACTCCTTCAGAGAAGTTACCAATTCCTTTTCCTAATCAGGTTTGCAGAACACATTTAAATATTCCTTTTAGCCAAGATACAAATGTCTCTATTATCTAGGGGGCCATCTGGGCTGCCACAGCTAGCCAGCCGTGTCGCTACCAACTCTTTTTTTAGAGTTCATGAATCAGTTGCCAATGAGGAAGAAAAAAAAAAAAAGATGGTGCCAAGACTCCCTCTCCTCCCCCTGCACTTCTCCCCAGCAGGAGAAATGGATCCCAGAGTCCAAATGGACCATGTGAACACAGAAACAGAAAATCTGCTGAAGACTGATGCTCTGGAAATGTCAGCCCACGGTTCCAGACATCATGGAGGTGGGAGGTGGTGGCAGCTTACTTCCCAGCCCTGGGACCTAGCAGCTGGGCTAAGTGATACTGTGCAGCCTTCAGGAGATCTGAGGCACATGCAGAGAAGAAATAAAAGGAGCCCAGGAGCAATGGAGAAAGGAGCAAAGAGGGAGGAAGACTGAACAAATAAAACGGAGAGGAGCGGGGGAAGGGCACAGAACCGGAGTCCCCTATTCTAGGACCATTATAATCGCAGACTTCTGAAGCAGCCCAGAGCCCCTGCAGGGCAGTGGTGAGGAGCTGGGCTCTACCTGTCTGCTGCTGGATACAATGTAAACAATGTAAGTGGCAGCTATAGCTGAAAAGAATATGAATGGAAAACCAATGAATGAAGAAGGTATATACTGAGCCTGCCTGGGGCTTTTCTCTATGAGAGAGAGAAAGACCCAGAGAATGGCAACCAACGGGTCAGTCAAAGCCTATCTTAAACACACTGTCTATGGCTCTTATAGATCTTCAAAGGGTCATCCGCTTTGGCTCTCTCTGGCCAGACTGTCTCAGGAAGTGTAGCTCCTGGCGGCTGGCACTCCGCAGGAGGGTGGGCAGGGTTAGGAGCCCTCAGCCACAGGCTCAGGGTCCTGCTGTTCCCACTAGGACATTCAACCCACACTTTGCCAACTACGCCAACTATAGGGTGCATAGCCTCCCCACCAGGTCCTCCCCTCACTCTGCTACAGGAAAGAGAACAAAGTATCCACTACAAGACAGGTGTCTGCATCAGCATGAGATTAGCAGCGCTGCTGTGACATTTTTGGTGGTAATGCGGCAGGGATTAGGTTTTGTCTGTTTGTTTGGTTTTGTGTTTTGTTTTGTTTCTTTAAACTAATGGGTGCTTTGCCTGCGTGAATGTCTGTACTGCACATGAATGCCTGGTGCCTAAAGAAAGCAGAAGAGGGGTCCGATCACAGGGAAATGGAATTACAGATGCTTGTGAGGTACCGTATAGGTGCCTAGAATTGAACCCAGGTCCTCTGCAAGAGTAGCCAGATCTCTTAACCACTGAACCACCTCTCCAGTCCCTAACTTTATCTTTTAATGAATCTGGCTGAAAGCACATACACTTTTGTTTTTTTGTTTTTGTTTTTGTTTTTAATTCTCAAGGCAGAATTTAAACAAAGAACCAAAAACCTAGAAAACACAACCAGCCTCCAACTTGTCACCCAGTGAGCTGACGGATGTCCTATGTCTATGGCCACAGCAGTGCAGAGCCCAGGCACCCCAGTGAAATTGTGAGTTCTCAGCTCCCTTACAGGCCAGGTAAGGCTGCCTGCCTGCTCCACCCCTCCCCCACCTCTCACCCCAGCACAACCCAAGGGCAGGCTGCACCTCTACAGTGACTTGAGATGAGAAATTCAAATCAGCTTTTAATGAACTACAAAAAAAAAAAATATTTTTTTGCAAGGTACCCTTTTTATCTCCTAATAGCAGGCGTATTTGTCGGTTCATATACAGCCCTAAACATTCTCAGGCCTAAAGTCAAGAGAAACACTGATATTCTCTCCGTGGTGAAATCCCCTGGAAGAAATGGCTGCAGTCACAGGCAGACTCCTCAAAGAGTGGGCTTTGGTTTCATATATATATTAATATATATTAACAATTTATAATTAATTATAATTATTTTGATTATTTAATAATAATCAATTATTATATTATTATATTATTATAATTTAATTATAATTTATTGATTATATTAAATTATAATTAAATTATATAATAATTAATTATTATAAATATTTAATAATTTATTATAATTAATAATTTATATATTCTCTGCTTAAGGGCCATTAATAATTTCTGGCAATTAAAGTTTAATGATAAGATTTAAATATGGATTTTATAGTTGTTTGCACACTAGAAATAATGCAATAAAACCAGCCAGTATTGCAATAGACACATCTGGGATGCCCCAGAATTCTACTGTTGGAAGCCTGGTCCCTAGTGGTGTTAGTTTGGAAAGTTCTGGAAACTGGGAAGTTGAGGCCAGCTGAAGGAATTAGGCCACTGGAACTCTCTTCTTATTGAATGTGTTTGTCCTGGACCCCTCTCCCTTCTCCGTTTCCTGGCTGCCTGGACGTGACCTATTCTGCTCCACCACTCCCTCCCTGCCGTGATGGACTTAAAGTCAGCAGAATTACTCTGCGTTCTTAAATGGTTTCTCTTAGGCATCTGGTCACAGTAACAGAAGTATAATTAACTCAAATGGTGCCTGGCAGGGGCCAGAGGTTCAAGGAATAGCAGAGAGTTGGTTCAGAAAAGATGAGAGACTCAGAAATTTTCTCTACGTAAGATTAGAGGAACCACAGAATACCATGTGATTGTGGAAGTCTGCTTCTGGTATTTACATGGGAGAAGTAGCGGTCTTGGGTAGACATCTGTATACTGTGTTCACAGCAGCGTCATTCACAATGACGAGATGGAAGCAAGGCAAGAAGAACCCCTCCATTAGGTTCCCCTCCTCCCGGAGGACCTAAACCAAGAGCATACATGATTATAAGAGGGAATTTATTAGTGACCTCACACAGTCAGAGGCTGCTCAGCCCCACAAAGGACATCAGTGCCCAGAGAAGAGGCCTCTCAGTCCAAGAGGCTGGAAGTATTGAGTAAGAGAAACCAACATGCACCCCAGACTGAGGCTGGAGGCATAAAATCCCCTAGAGACTCACTGCAAGTTGACATTCAAAGGCCAAAGAATGGTGACTCCGTGAGCAAAGATGGGCGTGGGGGGTGGGGGGCAGGACAACAGGGAAACACAAAAGCACACACCCAATCTAGAAAAAACAGTTCAGGCTTTCCCCTCTCTCCTCTTTCTCCAACTTTTAGTTCCATCCATGTCCCAGCCTCGTTGGGGCCACTCACTCACTCAGGGTGAGTCTTTCGAGTTTGCCTACCTATGTGCAAGTCGCATCTGGAAATGCCCTCGCAGCCATACCCAGAGTGTGCCTCGACAATTCTCTAGGCATCTCTCAATCCACTCAACGATCAAGATTCAGCATCCTACCAAGTTGTACACTGACTGAGAAGTGAATGGATATGTGACATATAGCGCACACATCTAAAGGGACATTACACGATCTAATAAGGATTCAATTGTGATATATGTCATCTTGTGGAGGGACCTTCAAGACATTGTGCTAAGTGAAATAAGCCAGGCAGAAAGGAAAAGCACGGCATGTTCAATTTATGTAAGTAGGATACCTTACTTATATAAAGTATATACGTCATAGAAAGTGAAAAGGCAGATGCCAGGACTAAGGGGGTTACTATTAGGTGGGTGGGTTTCAGTTTAGAGGTGAAGTTCCGGAGATGGGCGGTGGATGGGTGCAGAATACACTTGACGCACTTACGATGTGTTTAAGTGTTAAAACACTTGAGACAATAAACATCTTCTGTATTGTACCATAATTTAAAAAAAAAAAATCAAATTTAAAGATGCTTAGAGAAGCTATACAGACCCCAGAGCAGAAACTGTGGGGCTAATGAGACCCCTTTCTCTCACAGGTAGTAGGGGACATTTAGTCAAGGGTAGATGCAGGACAGAACTGAAGGAAACAGGCAACCTGGGGAGCCAGCCCGAGTCTAGCCACGCACAAGACAGAGTCCAGTCCAGCACTCATTTGGCGTTTGCACAAGTTCTAGGGGAAGTAGGAAGCAGCCAGCTCCTGCCCTTCGTGTGCCTGAATGTATCGAGGCCATGGCCAAGCCTTCAGCTACAGCGGGCTAATTGTGTTTTGCTTGTTTCTAGTTATTTTTCTGGTGCCAAGAATTGAACTCGGGGCCTGGCAAATGTCACAAAGACACTCTGCCAAGACTATACTTTCAAGGATCATTTTATGGTTCAGATACTCTAGCGCTATCCTCAGTCCAACTTATTATTCTAAGGCACTGGCCTCAGAGCCAGGTAGTTTTTCTGGAAGGTTCTGCTCTCGGAGCCCCTGTAGGGCAGATTGGGTTACAGAGCCCATATCCCAAGGACCCTTGGAGATGGCCCAGGCTGCCAGGACGGTAGGACAGAATCTAGAGGTGGGGAAAGAGGCCAGGCCAAGTGAGCAGGGGAGGAAGTCTTCACTCACAGGGCTGTGAGTTGTACCCTACTGGGAGCCATCCTGCACCCCTCCTCTGGCAGTCAGCTGTTCTCCCACTCTTCCCCTGTCCTGGTGAGCTGCATGCATGCTGTCCATCCTGGGCAGCCAGGAGAATATGAACAGCTCACTTAGAGGTGGAAAAGTGTAGGAGCAAGCCAGCTGGCCACCTTCCTACCCATGCCTCTTTCATGGCTTCCTGCCCGTGTTTGTGAAGTAGCAAGGCCCTCTTTGCCCTCACCAAGCCTCCATCCCTCCCAACCTGAAAGTGAGGTTATATACTAACTAGTATAAAGAGAGCAATGGTCATGTTGGTAATGTGGACCCTTTGAGCATCTGTAATGCTTATGAAAAGAATACATGAAATGCCTTTGCAAAGGAAAAAGAAAAAAAAAAAAGAAGTGCCAAGTCCTGAAGTAACAGGTTTAGCACCCAGGGAGCCTTGGAGAAGCCATTTTCTCAGGCAATGGCATCTGGGCTCCTGACTAGGCTCCTGAACTCTGTACCAAATAGGTACACTGCGCAAGTCCGGGAGACAGAAGGAAGCAGGCAGCTCCATACCACAATGCCTCTCCCAGGCACAGGGATGATGCAGGAGCATCCCGGTGTGCACTGTGCTCATCCCTCGCCCACACTGTGCCGGGCCCAGCTTTGCAGGGCTCACCAGTATCCCCAAAGCTTCGTCTCCTCATCTTCAAATGAGAAACACACAAGCTTCTGGTTCCACAAGCCAAACGAAGCCGCTCAGAGGTCACTTATTCCTGTCAACAGTCTGAGGGCCACCGCCCACCAGCCGTGTGCTCAGCAGGCATCCAACATGTTCCTTAAAATTCTCAGTCAGACTGTACACATGTTGTTATTATGGTCAGCTTCTACATCTGTTGAGAAGCCAAGGCACATGCTCACGTGTGAAAATACATGAATACACAAGCACACAAAATATATGAATACACACACACACACACAGGTACAAATGAGCCACCCAAGTTTGTCACGTCATGGGAGCAGGTGACGGGCTCAAGTGAAGAATAGTTTAAAATGAGAACAGAGGCGAACAATAGAAAAGAACAGGCAGAATTTAGATCCAGGAGACACGATTTTTTTTTCCTTGTGGCAAGAGTAATAAACAAGCATGTCCAAGGGTCAACAGTCTTGCTGTGGTGCTGGGGCCCCTGAGATGGCGACCAATGGGAGACTAAGTTCAAAGACAGGCAGATGTCTCCACACCCAGTATCTTCCTACAGCAACTTCATCCACCGCATAAGACCTTAAGCCGAGTCTTCAAGCCCATGCCCTGCTGCAGGAACATCTAACCAAGCCTCTCCTGGTTTTTAATGTCTAGGGCACTAGTCGGAGTTTCACTTCTGTTGTTATGATAAAACATCCTGACATGAAGCAACTGCGGGGGGCTGGGGGAGGGGGGCAATGTTTGTGTCAGCGTACAATTCCAGGTGACCATTCATCATTGTGTGTGGGAAATCAAGGTAAGACTTTCCAACAGCTAGACCCATTACGTTCACGATTGTGAGAACACAGGAGAATATATACATGCTCACTGGCTTGCTTGTGCTCAGTTCTATTTCTCCACTCCACGGTTCAGGAACCGTGCCTAGGAAATGGTACCGCCCACATCGGACTGGATCTTCCCACACTGATTAAGTTACTTAGGGCAATCTCTCATAGACAGGCCCACAGGCCAACCCCATGTTGACAGTTCTTCATTTAGACTCTCCTCCCCGGTGATTCTTGGTTCTAACCAAGCTGACCCCGAACCATCACAGGTACCACACCGTACATGCAGAAATGCTGGTAGCCCCACTTCATTCTATCAGCCCACCCTTGATTTTGGGTGCCTTTTCCACGCTTTGTGTTTCAGCTTTATTTTAATACATGTAAGAAAGTCTTGGGTTTGCCTCTCTTTCCATGCTAAATTAAAAATATTTGCCAGCCTCATCATTAAGTTCTGCATTGGTATTCAGAGACCAACTCAGGATTTAATTGTGCACTTGGGAGTTTTCATGACCTTTATGGGATTTAATCAGACTCCCCGTGCTATTGAGCATACAGAAGTCTCAGTCACCCATGAGGATTCAGAGACTGGACATGAGTGATCTCCCCCACCCCAGCAGCAGCTGCCCCACCCCCACCCCCAGATCCAAGGTTGGAATGCATGGGAACAGCTTCCCTGCCTGTGGCAGGACTCACTCGGTACCTCTCCTTTATTCAGAACAATTCAGTTTCCTTTCTAAGGTCTCTTAAGCCACCACGAGAAGGCAGCAACCTGAACTGCAAAGGCATCGGCTCGATTTTAATATTTGCCCCCACAAGCCACAAGGAGATTATCTCCATCTGGTTGCCAAGTGGTGAGGGAACCGTGTATTTCACAATTACGATCAAAAATGGGTCTCGCAGGGACTGGGGAGATGGCACAGCAGGAGGAGGCACTTGTCACCAAGCCTGACAGCCTGAGTATCATCTCTAAGACCCACACGGTAGAGAGAGATACCAGTGACTCCCACAAGTTGTCCTCTGACCCCTCGCACATCATGCATCGTGCCTGTGTGCATACGCCTACACACATACATACACACACATAATAAATGGAATAAGATTTCAATGGGTATCGCAGGGGCTGGTGAGATGGCTCAGTGAGTCAGTATGAGTTTGAATCCACAGGACCTACATTTAAGATAATAATAGTCATGGCTGTGCATGCCTATAACACCATCAATGTGAAGTAGAAATAGGTCGATCCTAAGAGCTCACTGACCACCCAGCCTAGCCAGAAATGCAAGCTTTTAGACTAGTAAGAGACCCTATCTCTAGACAGTAGGATAGAAGGCGGTAGAGGAAGACACCTGACATCTTGCTCTGGGCTCTCCATGTATGCACAAGGAAACACACAATCTCATGCGTGTACCACAGGACACATTTCATCGTACAAGCACACAAATGGGTACCACAGCGACCCAATGGGACTATGACCCTACACACAGTATCATCCCCAATAACGGTACAATGCCCAGGATGCAACCCTCCTGGGTTGAAGTCACCATCTTACAGACCTTGTAAGCAGAGCTTTCCTGGTAAGATCGTGGAGATCGTGGTTGAGTCTCCATCCCTTCACCCTCCTGCCTTGTCCCTTTGAGCATCTCCCCTCTCTCTAGAGATACTGGATCAAAGTTCACTACTGTGGTAGTTTCAGTAAGAAGGAGCCCCAGCGCCCACATATTTCAATGTTTGGTTCCCAGCTGGTGGAACGGTTTAAGGACTCTGAGGTATGGCCTTCTTGAAGAAGATAAGTCACTAGGAGGAGGTTCTTTGAGATTTCAAAAGCTCCACACCTGGCCCAGTCTCACTCTCTTCCTCCTTCCTGCCTGCAGACCAGATGTAAGCTCTCAGCACTGTGTCTGCGTGCTGCCATGCTTCCTGTCATGATGAACAGGACTAACCTTCCGAAACTGTAAGCAAGCCCCCAATTAAACGCCTTTTGTGAGCTGACCTGGTCATGTTGTCTCTTCACAGCAAGAGAACAATAGGGAACCTTCCCTCGCAGACAGAGCCACCAGACCTGAGATGCCTCCTGCCGGTCCAGGAATGTTATGATTCTAGAAAAATCTATAAGACTATTGTAAGTCTAGGAAACTATTCATCAAGGAAGAGTTTGTCAAGCTTGGCTGACCCAGTAAATTAGCCAGATGCTGAATTTACTCATTCTGCAGTAACAGCTCTAATCATCATACCACCCATGCGCTGGATATATTGAGGCCACAACAGATGGGAGCCGTTCCAATCCCCAAGAACCTGTAGCCCAGTGCTGCGAGACCAGTGAAACCTTGGGGGGTAAGGGGCACAGGGGAAATAAATGAGGGGCAGTGCAGGGCTCTCGGGAAATGCAAGACTGGAACTCAGCCAGCCCAATAAGGAAAGGGATGAATAGACAGCATTCCAGGGAAGTGGAAGGACCCATTTGGGAATAGACTGGGACAAATGATATCAAATGGGGTGAAACCATGAACTGGGCCTAGCCTTGGAACCCTGCTAAGCATTGTGGGTAAGGGAGGCCAGAAGGGGTTTTATTCTGGAGATGGCATACAGAGATTCTCTCAGCTACTGGAGTGAGTACTCTGGAGAGAGTTATAGCACATGGATTCTGTCAGTCGGGTGAGATGAAAACCCAGGAGGCCAATTTTGAAGGGATATGATGCTCCCAGGAAGAGCAAATCAAGTCTGGCCCAAGGCAGGGTGGCCATGAGGCAGAGAAGAGGGTATGAGTAACTGTGTTTGAATGGTGCATGTCCCAAGAGGGTACACATTAAGGACTCAGTCTTTC
This sequence comes from Mastomys coucha, assembly GCF_008632895.1. Lineage (NCBI taxonomy): Eukaryota > Metazoa > Chordata > Mammalia > Rodentia > Muridae > Mastomys > Mastomys coucha. Next base: position 78,335,607 of record NW_022196891.1, on the reverse strand, counting down.
AGAGGTGGAGCCTGCCAGGAGGTCATCAGGGCACTCAGGTGTGACCTTTCAGGAGATTATAGGAACCCCCCAACCTCTTTATCCTCTTCATCCTTGCTTCCTGTGTTAATGTGATTTACTATTTTGCTCTGCCTCGTACTCATGAAGGACTACCAAAGCCATCTGGTCACTGGATCATGGAGCCCAGACAACTCTTTCACAAGTTCACTCTTCCAGTGACAAAAAGCTATAACGCTTAATGATAACTGGGAAAGGAGAAAGCGGAGAGGTCCATAGCTAAGGACCAGATCCGTGGAGGCCTTGAGTGACGAAGGCATACAGGTTCAGCGTAGAACAAGCGAGCATGGGACTGGCCACTCATAGAGGCAGACTCAGGCCTGTTCTAAGACCAAATCTAAGAGGCAGAAAGAAAGAAAACAACCAGGAGAAAAGTGAGGAAATGTTCGGAGTAGAGAGAAGATCCGAGGCAGGATCCAGAATAGAGGGACCAGGAAGGCAAGCATGAACAGCAGTGCCCAGACCACAAAGAAGTCTCCGTAAACTAACCGATACCAAGAGACTGCCCATCAGAAAGCCACCAGTGTCCTTGACAGGCACTGAGTGAATAAGCACTGTAGACTTCGGGCAGGGGTCAAAGACTTCCAAGGCTTAGCTTAGGAACAGGGAAGGAACACATCTGGCAAAATACTGATCCTGCCCAGACCTGGAAGATGGATCGATCCCCAGTGCATTATGAGTCTGTCTGATGGAAGAAAATAAAGAGGAAGGGGGCAGGATCTGGGAAGGCAAAAACCTCTCTGGAAGAAGAAACTTAGCATGTCAGAAGGCCTGGAGATACGGCTGTGGGGTGAGGTACTGAGGGGTCACGGAAGACCGCAGCTTCAACAAAAGGGGGACGGTGGCTGTCGTCAAGGAAGAAATGAATTTACCAGAGCATACATGGAGAAGCTCGTAGAGGGCGGGTGCTGTGCTCTGGTTGTTTCATTAAAAACCATGTTGAAATTTAATTTGCCGCTGTGATGGTAGGAAGCAGTGGGACCTTTAGGAGGTGATGAAGTCATGGGTACCACCTCCATGCATGGATCAAGGCTGCTGTCACAGGTGAGGTTAGTTCTAAAAGTATAATGTGGAACCCAACCCCCCCCCACCCCGGCAACATAACCTCTCCTAAACACATGCTCTCATGCCAAATGGTGCCTTCCATCATGGTGTGGCGTAGTAAGAAGACCCTTGCCAGGAATAGCCCTTAGATCTTAGACCTATGAACCAAATGAACTCTTGTTTCTACTACCTGGTCTACCATGTTTTGTTACAGTGACAGAAAAGACCAAGATGGCAGGGTAGTGAGGTGCTCCTCATGACAGGCTCCATCCTATCAGCGCGGAGCAGTGAGGTGTTCCTCACGAGAGGCTCCGTCCTATCAGTGAGCCTGACACAAACACAGGAGTGTAGGAGCTTCTAGGGCTCCAAGAATGTGACAAAAACATAAGACATAAACATAAACATAAAAACATAAAAACATAAGTATGGAGAAAGTTCATGACTCAGACCCAGGCCGTGCTGATGGGCAGAGCCTATGATAAGGACCAGCCAAGGCCACACTATGCATTCACCTGGATGCCAGGCGTCCTTGGGGCTCTAGGCTGAGAGCAGAGGGGTACGTGAGTGCATTCCTGGCACAGAAGTGCAGCTGTTTTTGGATACTTTGTGAATTCGTCTATCTTCCACCCTTCTCCACCTCTTTTCTTCCACCTCAACCCTTAACACTAGATAAGAGAGAAAAAGGGAGTAGAGAGGAGAAGAACCCTGAGTGAAGTCAGGGTCAGAAAGGAAGGTCGTTATTGTTACACTACTTCCTGCCGATTAGAGGCGTTGGGTCCCGGGTCCCTCGGGGGCAAGTTTAATCTTTACCGTCAGGATACATGATCTCTTCTTGCTTCTTCTTTGCACAAAACTACATAACAAAGCACTACCACCAACGACAACCAACCAACAACCTCCTCCCCCAACTTCTCAGGGCCCTAGCATTAATGTACCCTCTGAAAAGTCCCCAGAATTCCAGAGGTCACACAATCACAACTGTCAAAATCACACCCCTGCTAGAGCACAAGGCAAGTCACAGGCAGCGGCTGTGGACAAGCCAAAGTAGTCCCACATCCCACACCTGGGATCAGAAAGAAAACACATTCCCGTACTATTTCTGTGTTTTTCAAAGAAACCAAAACTCCAAAATTGTCACTAAACAGAGGGCTCCCACCACAAAGGTAACATGGTCACATGAAGAAGATATGCCCAGATGAGCCGAGTGATGGATGAGCTTAAAAAGAATCATGTCCCCAAGGGACAATGTCCTGGGAAAGGGGGAAAATACGGTCCTAACAGGAATCCCAAGCAGAGTGGAAGGAAGAGGGCCCAGCTGCCTGGAATGATAGGCAGAGGTGTGGTCAAGAGGTCATAGGCAGTCTCTGACAGAAGGGCAGGTGACCGACCACAACATAGGTCAGTGACGATGTGTCCGTGACTATGTCCAATCCTTGGTGGATCCTTCAGAGAGTGGTCCACAGAGGCAGACCACAGTGACAGCCAAGAGTGGAAAGGATGCTGTTGAGAGAGCACATTGATGGGAAAATGAGGCACTCCTCCCCTTCTGGGAAGGAAGTTGGTAGCAGAAAACCGGTCCAGCGAATAAAGCACAGAGCCAAGGGAATGCACAGAGCCGTGGCTGGAGGGGACAAGAGGAAAAGTGAAGCCAAGTGTGGTCTCAGGGTTGGTACAGGTAGACACAGCTTCACCTGGCCTTTGCTCAGAGACTGGAGAGCCAGAAGACACCGTTTTGGTGGCTCTGCCACATCTCACCTTAGGAAATCTGAAAACGTCAGCAGCGGAGGAAGCTCTGCAGCCAGCACTGGCTTGTTTCCAGAGCCCCCTGAGTCCTGTCCTCTCCCCTGTTCTTACAACATGATTGATGGAGATACAACGGTGACAAGACTGGCTTTGGGAGCGGGCCAGCCAGTACTCACCACAAGCTGAAACAAGAAATGAATACCACAGCAGACAGAAAGCGCCCCCCAGGTTTGTCAGTGCTCCCCATAGCCTGTGGGGGGAACCCTCCACTAGTATCACAGGCCACGAGCCCCACAAATGGTTGGTCTTATGCATCAGTTGTAGTTCTCCAGGTTCCAAAGCACCAAGGTCCATAAAAGGATGCACCTAGGGTGTGGCCTCCAAGAGCAGCCAGAAGTGGACCAGGCAAAGAAGCTGGAGAATCTTTTGTAAAGATGATTAAGCATCTCTGTGCCCCCAGGGTCATCCACAGCTGTGGAGAACAAGGATGGGCAGAAAAGGTTTTTCTCCTTCTGTAGAGAGGGAGTGAGACCATGGGGAGGCAGGGGATGGAAAGGACAGGCAGCCGCCGCAGGTGCCTTACCCTGGATGCATGAGGATGGCTTGATTTAAACAGACCAGCAGTGGAAGCCAGGGAAGCCCTGGAAAGTGCTCACATTTGCCCCTGGGTCAGAGCAGGTCAAAGAGGGTCTCTGGGGAAAAGGTTACCGTGAGCCCCAAGGGTTCTGTTTCACAACCTCCCCCTTTCTTTTCTTATGGATGGGTAACCGGTGAAAATAATATCTATCCCTAGTGGACTCTAGATATTAAAAACTTGGAAAACAGGGATGGAGAGATGGCTCAGCAGTTAAGAGCCCTGGCTGCTCTTCCAGAGGATGGTTCAATTCCCAGGACCCACATGGCAGCTCACAATTGTTTGTAACTCAATCTCCAGGGGATCTGACACCCTCACACAGACATATATGCAAGCAAAACACCAATGCACATAGGTGGATGGATGGATGGATGGATGGATGGATGGATGGATGGATGGGCGGGTGGATGGGCGGATGGGCAGGTGGACAAACAGACAGATAGATAGTTGGAGCAATAGCTGTGAAAAAAACCTGGAAGACTAAATACCTGAAATAAATGGTAATCCATCTTTGATCTTTTCAAAGAACGGCTTCATCTGTGTTTATATAATGAGACCGTCTGCAAACAGCCTCGGCCAAGCTGGAGCAGGAAAGATTCTGAATTGTGAGTAAACACTGTTCATCTCAGACTGGCTGGAAACAGACATCACTCCACAGAGTGAACCGTTCAGAACACTTGTGAGATTTTCCCCTTCTAAGCATCTACATGCAGCTTTTAAAATGCACACACACACACACACACACACACCACCTAATCCAATATTTTATAGACAGAAAGATGGGCGGTAGCTTTTTCACTGCATATTGTTGTATTTTCAAACTTTTTGGAAAGGATCCTGTATCCTTTTGCTTTTATAAGTAAAAGCCTAATTTGTAAGAAGATGTAAGAGGTCCTTCTTTTAAAGAGGAATGCACAGAGCTGGGTGTACTGTAAATGCCTGCAGCCTTAGTGCTTTGGAGATGAAGGTAGGGTGAGGGTGAATGCCAGGCCAGTATGGGCTACATGTCAATACTCTGAGCCTTGTTATACTCCAGCCAGAAATTCTAACTCTAAATATCTTACTTACATAGAAAGTAATGTTTTGGGTAGAAACTATTATTAAATCAATAATTCAAAGCCAGTGGTTATGGCTGAAGAAAGGATTTGGCCATAAGAGTCTCAAATCCCAAGCCTAACACGTACCAGCAGCACAGGCTTGGACAGGTTTGAGAATCTCTCAGAGCCATGGATTCTTCAAGTGTAAAAAGTCATCCGTAGAGAGTAAAGGATGCCCTGGCATGTAAGAGACAAGATATGTGAAGAATACAAAGCCATGGTCTAAAACAAACCAACCAACCACCGTCAGCTTTTCTCTCCTTCTGCAAAGCAGGAAAAATGTTCTCAAAGGTGGTGGCTGACATGAAGCAGCTTCATTTGAAGGCAAGGCAGATAGATTTTTTTTCAAGGCAAAAAAAAAAAAAAAAAAATCAAGACTTAAATGTGCTGTTAATCAGCCTTATGCATCTTTGCTTCTAGACATCCAGGAGAGACTGGGGGAAGGGAGGCGAGCTACCGGAGATACACCTGACAGGTCCTCTCCAAACTACGTAGTGGATACATAGTAACTTCTATCGTTCTCCTTAAGTAGGTATGCAGTGTATGAATAAATAGGAAAAGAAAAAGGAGGGAAAATGCCCCCTGCATCTCTTTTAGCCCAAGGTGATGGCATTTTAACCACTTTTTATTAAATGCCTATTCATTACTTGGGATGCCAATACATACTAAGCAATCAGTGACTTATGACTCGTCAGATCAGGAAATGTGTAGAAACGTAAGATGCCAGAAAGAAGGCAAATGCACGGTCTACCAACGCTCCTAAATTTTTGGTTGAAATGATTACACCATCCCAGCAAGAACCCACAAGCACAGTATGTGTGTGTGTGTGTGTGTGTGTGTGTGTGTGTGTGTGTGTGTGTCAGGAAGTTAGACTGTGTCTGAGTTCCCCTTTCCATATTCAGGTACCAGATGGGGGGGATGACAGCCGGGGGGAGGGGGGGCAGATTGCTTGATTCAGAGAAAAGGGAAAGACTAGGGACAGAAGCTGACCCTGCTATCACTATGTCACTTCCACTAGGGGTGCCAACAGGACCTGACTTGGGATTTGATTGCTTTGTACCCTTCAGATTGGAAGAAGAGAGTTGGGGGGGGGGGCAGAGGCCAGCGCAAGATCACTAGGACATGCAACTGGCATTCAGATGTCTCTTGCTCAACTTAGCTGCCCAAATCATTTACTTTATTAGCTGGTCCTAGAGTTTTGTATAGCCTTCCCCACACCCACCCACCCACCCCCACCTACACACACACACACAGACATGCACACACTCTTAGGGAGAGAAGAGACTTCTTCCAGGTGACCCTGGCTGCCTCGGGAGCCAGTGCAGTGAACATCAAGCCTGAAGGAGTCAGGAGTGCTCTCAGGACCTGCTACCTTCCAGACAAAGCAAAACCAGAAAGAAAAACCAAATTAAGTTTTAGCCTTTGAGAATGTATTAGCCTTCCCAAGTACGAAGAAGCTGAGAAAGTTCCTTTGGAACACTGGAGCAGAACTCTGCTGTATGTTTGAGCATTCCCTACCTTGAATCCCTGTTCATCCTATCCAGGGAAGGTCTCTCTCTCTCTCTCTCTCTCTCTCTCTCTCTCTCTCTCTCTCTCTCTCTCTCTCTCTCTCTCTCTCTCTCTCTCTCTCTCTCTCTCTCTCTCTCCCCATCTCCTTCTCCCTCTCTCTTTACAACTACCACATCCTCAAAATCCAACTGTGTGCAGTAGAACAGCATTCCAGGGCAGAGAGGACAAAATCCCATCACATGTAACTGACTTTTTACATTAGCCCCCAAATTCCTACATTGGACCCCCCTCTCTCTTATTTCTACATCCCTAAACCAAATGCTAAGTGATTATGCAAGCTTAGGAATTAGTAGAAGCTTAGATGTGATCTACAGGGTGTCTTTTCAAGGACTGGTGGTTAGAAGTCCCTTGCTCCTTCCCAGGCACCCTCCCACTGCTCCTTGTCTAGTGACAAGGAGCAGGAGACTCAGGGTTCTATTTTAAGATAAACCCTCTCACACTACAGGCAACTCAGACAAAACATGGGCATCTCAACTGCTCCTCAGTCTTCTTCCTTCTGGGTCATCTCCTGCTGTATACAATCTCTCCAAGGCTCTCCAGAACCAGGCCTTCAGGAGCTGGTCTCAGGGTCCCTCTATCACCCAACCCTGCTGGAAGAGTAAGGCTGTGTTCATGGTGCCTGTCAATCACTGGGACCTTGGCCCTTCTGATCAGCCTTCCCAGAGTGTGAAGGTGGGGGGGCTTAAGCAGCCTCGGAAGGAAGCTGGGGGGGGGGCAAGGGTTTGTGAAATGTGACACAGTCCCCAGGAGACTTCTGCCTGGCCCCCCTTAGGTCCTCCTTCGCTCTTCTCTTTACTCCCCTTCAGAAGTCCTCCCCTCCACACCGCTCCACACCCCACACCTGATGACCTAGGACGGGTCTGCTCTCCATGCTGGGTGGAAGCTTGCGTCCTGAGGATGATGGGACCTGGCCAGATCTACAACACCTAGAACCTTATTTATCCTGGTCTCCCTCTCTCCCTCCCTCTTCTCTCTTCACTCCCATCTCTCTTGATTTCCCTCCCCTCCTGCCTGGCCTCTCTCTGCTTCCTCTTACAAGGCACTCTGGTTGTGTTTCCACTTTGTCTCCAATTATGTCTAAACGCAACCCACCACAGATGCTGACATTTTAAATGTTTAGTTGTTATAGTTACTTGACTAATTGCCTGGGACACCGGCAGCGCTTCTTCTCTCCTACAGGCAGGGGAGAAGGGGGGTGGGGTGCGGAAACCGGGGAGATGGAGTTTTGAGCCACTACTCTTGGCCTGGCTGGGACACCTTGCCACGCCCAGGAATGTGCCCCGCAGGGAGGCTCCACTGGCCACAGGCTCCAGCCGCGGCAGGTAGGCGTCCGGTACGGGTGCCGCCTGGCCTCAGGATGCCAAGAACTGTGTTCTCTGCCCCGGGACAGGAGAGATGGGCAAGGTCTGCCCAGCAAGTACTTCTGCCTGGCCTGGCAGTCCGCCCTTGCCTGCAAGGTCTAAAAGGCGAGTGAAATGAGGAAATGAGGTGGGCATTGGGGGGGGGGGGGTAACAGGAGAGTTAGAAGCCGCCGCAGGTTACTCACGTGCCAGATAGCGAAGAAGATGAGCGCAGCGCAGAGCACCAGGGACAGCATGTAGCAGAAAGCTGCGAAAGTGAAGGCCATGGCTGAGGACCCCGGATCCCACCACACACACACACACACACACACACACACACACACACACAGCCGCTCCCTGGAGACCGGTGCCTTTCCAAATGAGAGCCAGAAAGATGTCTAGTCTGCGCGCTCCCGGCAGGAAACCAAACGGCTAGGTGCACCCACGACAAGCAGAGTCAGAGTTGAGGGTCAGCGAAGCCGGGACAATTCCGGCAGGACTGGACACCCAGGACCTGGAGCGCCCACAGGCACAGAAGGTCGCTGGTGGCAACTGTTCCCCTAGCCGAAGAAGAAACCCAACCAGCAGAGAACCCGCAGACTGGTGTCAACTAGAGAGGTCCTCGCCACCAACAGGCGCCGGGTGCGAGGACTCCACTCAGGACCAGGCGAGGAGGTCCGGTCTTCTGGAAAGAGCCCTCTCTCTCTCTCTGGAGCGAGCACGCCACCCAGACTTCCACAGTGTCCGGCCAGGGGCCCGGGCTCCGGATCCCACAGCCGCTCTGTCCCCGGAGCACAAGTCTTTAGGTGGCCGAGATGGGGCCAGGTCCCGTTAGCCCTGCGCCGGGGGCTGGAGTCTCCCAGCGCAGCTCTGCGCACAAAGATGCATCCGGCCCCGGCCCCAAACCGCGTCCCCCGGCCGCCGGCTTCGGTAACCCGGTGCCTGGGAAACTGGGTCGGACCGGGGCGGCGTGGGCTCCAGCCTGGAGGGCCAGCTCCTGGCCGGGTGGCTGCTGCGGCGACGCGGGTTTCCGGCCAAGTGCTGCTCGCAGCTGAGCGGGGCTCCACCTGCTGCTGCTGCCGCTGCCGCTGCTGCTGCTGTCGCGGGCGCCGCGACGACTGCGGCGCCGGGACCCCTCCCTCGCGGCGCCCCACCCTCGCCGGCTCCGGAGCGCGCCCTCCCCGCGGGCGGAGACTGCGGCGGCGGGGGCCGGGGAGGCGGCGGCTCGGAGATGCGGTGTGCACCCGCCCGCCTCTCGTAGGAAACTTGCTGGGCCCCCGGCGCGCGGAGGCGGGAGGGGCAGGGACTCTTTGAGCACGTGCGCCCGGAGCGAGTGGGAAGGCGGAAGGCTATGGCGATGACGAAGCCCCTAGGCTTCCAGCCGGTTTGCGCACACCAGGGCGAGAAGTGAGGGGACTTGGTCGAGGGAGTGGTGGGCTCTTGTTGGTTGAGTCCTTGCTTGGGCAGATTTCCCCAAACTGTAATCTACTTGTGATCTAGGTTGCCTTTACAGCTCTACCCTGTGCCCACCCACCCCACCCACCCCCGTAGCATCCTGCATTAGCGCCCATCCCTGGCATCCTCCACTATCCTGTTCCATCTGACCTTGGGATTGCGGGAACCTGGGCAATAGGAGGGATCAGGCAAGGACGCAGCAAGTGTTTCTGTATTGCTCTGTGGCTTTGCTAAGAGCTTACACACACTGTTGAAAGCAGACTCGGTCCTCCCTCCAACTTCCTTAGCCTCCTTAAATAAAACCTGAATAGCAAGGAGTGTCTTCAGACCTAACAGGACCTAACAAGGAGTAATTGGTACTCAGTCAATCCGTAAACGTTAGGGACTGATACATGTACTTCTGCCACAGTGGCTCCGCATCTTTAAAAAAAAAAAAAAAATTGTATCATAGTCCCTCAATGAAAAAAAAAAAGTTCCAATCCTGCAGATAGAACTTGGATTTCAGATGAGTCAGCCCAGGAAGCAGGACAGAAATGTTCTGAAAATGACTAGCAAGTAAGTCCCCAGGGAATCTAGATACACACAGTGGTTTGAGGTGCATCTCAGAACATCGGATTATGTACAGAAAAAGAATGCTTCGCTCCCATCCTCCTCAACCTCTAGATCTTACAGGTTTTGGTTCCCTCTTCTGCCACCTCTCCATGACAGTCTCTGAAATGTAGGGAGAAGGAATGTGATATAATTGTCCATTTGTATGGAGAGATGGCACGGTGGTTAAGAGCACTGACTGCTCTTCCAGAGGTCCTGGGTTCAATTCCCATCACCCACATGGCAGCTCACAACCATCTGTAACTCCAGAGGATTCCACACTTTCACATATACATACATACATACATACACACAAACACATACATGCAGACAAAACACCAATGCATAGGAAATAAAGATAAATAAATTATTTTTTTAATTGCCCATTTGTGGCTGGCTGAGCACTCCACTGCACAAAGCAACTTTTCTCATGAGATCTAAGATATAGAGATACAAAGTTAGAGGACAATTTAATACTATTTCCACTTAGCAAGAAGAAAACTGTGAGAGTTATTCTCTGGACATTAACAATCCCCCAACCATGGATTCTTGGCCAGATATATAGTAGCAGTAGTCTGTTTGTTTCCTCCAAACAGACATTAAAGCCAATCAGGAAGCCGCTGGTTACCCCCTTAACATCCATGCCACTGTTGTGCCCATGGGCATATCCTGCCACATCAATCATGACTGAGATTCATTGGGTTCACAGCTGGGTAAGACTGTTCATAAGCCACACATGTACCCAGAAGCCTGCATAGCAACGTCTGGCACTCTGAAAGATAGACAGCAGAGAAGCTCCTTGATCGATGTCAGCTTGATTTCTCCATGTCCTGTGTCTTCTGCAATAGTCTTATCATCAAGTTCTGGTGGGCGACCCAGAGCAAATGACAATATCGCTTGTTGGTCTCTGAGACACTCCTAGATTCTACAGACTCTCTGAGTTAAAAATACAAGTCTGAAGATTTGATGCTAGATCCCACTATGAGAGAGAACATGCAATGCTTGTCTTTCTGAGTCTGGGAACTCTTCACTTTAAACACTTAATATACACTAATGAAAAAGCATTCTGAAATGTTTCTGAGATCTTGGCTGAGATGCCAGACTTTCTAGTAGACATGAGTATAGTCTGTACAGGGATTTCCCATTGATACCATTTTTCCGAAGTATGAAAGATAAAGTCTAATATATTGTCTAAGGTGTTATTCTCAATTCCACAAGGTCAAAGGGGTTTAAGTGTCTCATTTTACATAAAGTATTAAATTGTTGCATGTGAGAATTTCCTAGAAAATAAATATTTTACTGTCTTGATTTATAACTTGTCAAATAAGTTGCTTTTTCACTTAAGTAGGTATGTTTTCCAACAAGTGGAACCATGAATTTAAAATTAATATATACTTACATAGACACAGTTATTTTTTAATGACTATTGAATATTTCATGTTTGAAATACTTGATTATGTTGGGTAGCTTTAACATTGGAAGTATATTTTCATAAAATTTTAAATTGTTTTTATCAACATTTATTTCAGAAGATTTTCTCAAATGTTTTATTGTATAAAAATGTTTTTTATTTTAATCAGTCTTTTGACTGATAATTATAATTTTAAAAACTAAATCCTAAACTTTTCTATAATGTGATTGACATGCTGATGAATGTGTGTGTGAGTTATAGGGATTAATAACAAATCTTTAAGCCCTTATAGATTCTTAGTTTGCAAGAGATCCCTATGACAAAAGAGAGATTTGCAAGCAAAAACAAATAGAAATTTCCTAACATGTATATTTCATATACCGTGGGAGAGGCACAGAGAATGAGGAATTCTCAAAGAGGTGGCTTTGAATCTCAGCTTATATAACATCTGCAAATGACAATACATTTCCTGAGAGGTGACTAGGCAGAGGAAAAGGACTTTGAGTGTGCAGGTGTGGTGACTTGGAGGAGAGCAAAGAGCAGGCAGGAGGGGGACAACTGTGGGCTCGTTTGGGTAGATGGCTTCTGGGCCAGTAAGGCCCAGAATTGTAATGTGTGGTCAGCTATTCTCCATGGTAGGAGAATGTGAATTCATTTGTGTTGGTTGATGGGGAGTCTTCCGTCTGTCTGAGTCTGTCTCCTGTCTTTTAGCAGGTAGATGGAGGGCAGAGCTCTCCTGCATAGGCCCTGTCTTCATTTGCTTTCAACTTAGTGATCATTCCTATTTAGAGGTGACATAGTCGGGTCCCCCCACGGTCTTTTAAGAATCAATTCTGAGTGCCATTTGGATCCGTCATGTCAGTAACAATGACAGGAAAACCATATTTTTATTAAAATCATAAAACTGTTTTGTATTGAAGAAATAAAAAGTGTGTTGATTCTGTCCCAGTTCTCTCAGTATGAAGGGCATTCAGGACATGTGGCAGACCCTCCAGAATGCAGCTTATTATAAACATCCTTGTGTCCTCGATAGATGCAGGTGACTGTGGTGTGTGACTGGCAATAGAACGCTAGTAAGTGTATCCTCAGTCTGTTGGTTGTCTCTCTATTCTGAGATAGTTTTTTGATATTTTATTGATGAATTTCCCAACTTGTAAATATTGAAACACTGCATTTACAATGTATGCAAGAATTGCAATGTGCAAAAGATACATCTGAAGCAGTGACTACTAGCATCAGGGGATAACCATGATTTCAATAGTGATAAGCCTGAGAGGCACGCAGCAGGGGGTGCTTTGTAATAAATAAGTACATGGGAGGCCCATCTATCAATAGCCCTCATGACATCCTGTCATGGTTAGCCTGAATTAATGAGTTTAATTTAAAATTTAATTATTAATTGATTTTTTTTTTTGTACCATGTTCTGCAAGGGCCACCATACTGTTTACCAGTCAGAACACAAATCTTTCAATACTGTAAGAGTCAGGGCAGGTACACTAATGGATGCTGATTGAATAAAAACTAAGGTGGAAAGCAGAATGACTTTAAAGACAAAGGCTTTTCCTATCTTGGGGAAAGCTTTGTCCCTAAGAAGACATCTGGGGGGTGCCTGGAATTAGGAAAGGGGACAGAAAAGCTCTGCCAACATCCAGTGGGAAGCAAGAAGCAATTTTCTGCAGACTGGAGAGGCTGGGGCCAAGGGTTTAGGAGAAGAGAAGACACACACACTATTTCATGCTGGTGTTGTAGAAGACACAACAACTGTGGCTGTGTGGTACTGGGGAGGCTGGAGTCAGGACTAAGCCTTCAAGGATCTCCAGCTAGCAAAGACAAGAAGGCCAGAAGTAAGAGGACCAAGGCTCAGGAAGACCCCTTGTGGACCTGAGACCAGTGGCAGAGGTAGAAGCTTCAGGTACTTCAGTACTGTACCAGCCCCCCACCTCCAGCGTCTTTGCCTAAACTTGTGAGGATGCTCCTGTATCCCTAATAACAAACTTCCTTCTAGTCGAGCATCAAGGAGGCTCAAAGTTAGATTTCAACTATTTTAAACAGTTCACGAGAACCTACCCTCTGTAGTATTTTCCACATGTGAATGGGGGCTGGGTGGGTTACAGAAACAGAGTCCAAACCCAGCCAGCAGTGCCTTGGCCTACAAGGGCATGCAGAGTGACCCAGGGTTAAAGTGCACCAAAAGCACCAGCTCTGCCCGGAGCTGACAGTGACCGGCTCCCTTCCTCCCTACTTCAGAAAAGTTCTTATTGAGTCAACTATATGCAAGAAAATAGCATAAGGTGTCCTATGGGCATGGAGGGATGAAGAGACAAACCTTTAGATGTTGGTTTTTAGAAAGCAGCTAAAAGGGCTGGAGAGATGGCTCAGCAGTTAAGAGCACTGGCTGCTCTTCTAGAGGTTCTGAGTTCAATTCCCAGCATCCACTTGGTGGCTTACAACCATCTGTAATGGGATCTGATGCCCTCTTCTGGTGTGTCTGAAGACAGTAACACTGTACTCACATACATTATATAAATAAATAAATCTTAGAAAAAAAAAGAGAGTAATTTGTAGCTTTAAAAAAGAATTTAAAAAAAAAAAAACACAATTTGGGGACAACTCGGAGGTATTCATGTCACAGGGCCGACTGCAGCTGAGTCTGACCTGGGACAGAGGAATGTCTACGGAAATGTTTCCTGCTGGTTTCCATCCCCTGAAGTTTTACAAATGGTCACGTAAAAGCCCCAGTTTTTAAGGCACTCCAAACATCTAAAGTCATCAAGCGAAGGAAACAGGCCTTGGTAAAGTGTCTAACCTAGACAGAGTCTCTGGTTGGTACTCAGGGAATGGTTGGACTGTTGCTAGGAGCCAGGAGTGGTGGGTGTTGAGAAGTTAGTGAGTGGATCTAAGCTGAAGGCTAGAGAGCTGCTGACATCCCCACGAGGCCTGCTGGGAAATGAGAAAAGAACAGCATTCCCCATCTACACCAAGAAGTCTGAGTTAAGGCCAGTTAGGGGACACGCTTATGCCAAAGGGAAGTGTCTGGCCATGTTTCCCTACGAATGAAATAGGATTACTAGTGGGAAGAAACGAGAGTTATAGCCTGCTGAACTCAGCGGCCCAAGAATTCAAAACAACCCAGCCAGGCAGTGATGGCGCACACCTTTAATCCAAGCACTTGGGAGGCAGAGGCAGGCAGATTTCTGAGTTCAAGGCCAACCTGGTCTACAAAGTGAGCTCCAGGACAGCCAGGACAGCCAAGGCTATACAGAGAAACCCTGTCTTGAAAAACAAAAACAAAACAAAACAAAACAAAAAAACCTTTTATGCACCAGCCATTTCCCTGATGTGTGTGAGCATGGATCGGGGAGGAGGCGAACTAGAGGCGGGAAGGAGTCAGAGTTGGGATAAGCATAAAGGTAAGAAGCATGTCTTAGCTGTGTGGGAACATTCTTTTGCCATCACCTTCAGTGAAGCAAGGGGTTACTACACAAATGATAAAGGACAGAAAATAATTCAAGGAGGAAGCCAGGTGTGGTGACACTCACCTCTGATCCTAGGCAAGAGGAATTCTAGGCCAGTCTGGGCTACAAAGTGAATCCTTGTCTCAAATCAAAATGGCAAAGTGACGGAGAAAGAGCAGAAACAAGCTGATACGTCTGGACCGTGGAGTGCTAAGTGCAGAGAAAGAAATGCATGCACACTACTTGCCTAAGGTTGTCACCTTCTCTGAGACGCCTCCCTGAGCACCCAGCATCCTCTCCTCTGTTTTACATCACTGGTGGCTGAACCAGAGCACTTGGATATTGTTTCAACCTGCAGATAACAGACAAGCCAGCCTTTGGCAGTATAGCAGAAATGTGGATGGCCAATCAAAAGCCATTCATTCAAACCCTGTGCTTTCTTTTCCTGTCTTATAAAAGCCAGAATGACAAAACTCATCTTCTCAGACTGTTTGGTGAGGTATCTGGAGGTGGTTACGTGTCAGAGTTCTGATCAGTGAGGTGGAGGTGATCCCTGGACGAAGCGTGTCCCCAGACCTCCATACAACTGCACTTCACTAACGGTGTCAGGGAGCTGCCATGTTAGGTCTAAGCTGACAATTCTGGTTTTATGTTATATCTGGAACCTTTCTCCTGCTGATCCATGGCGTCAGTGAAGAACCATGCTCATCTGTCAGCAACAGAATCTTTTACTTCTGTGGGTTCATAACATGAAAAGTTTGGGGGCTGGGAGATGGTTCAGTCCATGTATGTACTACGTGTCCATGACCATCTGAGTCTAATCCCACAAAAAAGCTGGGTGTGGTGGCACAGATTTGTAATCCAGTGCTGGAGAGGTGGAGACAGGTGGATCCTCAGGCCTGCTAGCCGCCAGGTCTAGCCTAATCCACAAACTCCAAGTCTCAGAGATCAATCAATCCCATCTCAGAACCCAACATGGACAGCTTCTGAAGAGTGATACCCAACGTTGACCTCTGACCTCCACATATACACATGCACCAGCACGCACAAGAACAAGCTCACTGACATGCACGTGTACCCTCCCCCTCTCTGTCTCTGACTCTCTGTCTCTCTCTCTGTCTCTCTGTCTGTCTGTCTGTCTCTCTCTTTCTCTCTCTCTGTCACACACACACACATACACACACACACACACAGAAGAAAGCAAGAAGCATCGTTGTCATATTCCATAAGAACTCACAGAATAAGCAGTTAAGGATGAGCAGAGGGGATCATTCTGTAGCCAGTGGTTGTGGCTCCCAAATTCAGTTTTCCCACTCTGAATTATTTACTAGCTTATTTATTTCATTACATTGATTTATTTGTGTGTGTGTGTGCATGCATGCTCAAGAGAGCCCAAGCAAGTGCACTTCCCACACTATGGACGTTAAGGTTACAGAACTATTTGTGGCAGCCACTTCTCTCCTTCTACTGTAGGAGTCTTCATCAAGCTTGAGAGCCTTTGGAAAGCTGAGCTATCTCTCCTGCCTGTGAGGGTGCTTCTCCTTCCAAGCATCATCCTCACCTTGCAGATAAGAGAAGCTTGAATCACCAGCTGCGCCTTGGTACCTGGCCAGTCTTGGCAGCACGGTGACTAGAGAGAAAACCATGCAACTGGCTGTTCAACAGGGTAAACAGTGTGGGCTTTCTGTACTGATTCCCTGTCACCTCCCCCTTTGCTTCACCCCGCCCCCATGCCGCAGGCACGGTTCTCTCATCTCTTTTTTGGGGGGAGAAAACACTCCCTCACACAGTTAGACCGGAAACTGCATGGAACCTGGACAGTGCCTAGCTGGCATGTATGGATCATAAATACTTTCTTTAAATTAATGAGCAGGAGATGCCTGGGGTTCTGATTTCCTGCGTTCCTATAGTTCCCTTTTCTGACATATCCTGGGGTTCTGACTTCCGGCATTTCTATAGTTCCCTTTCCTGACCTCGTTACTTATCAGTTAAACGGGCAGCACAGGACTGGGAAACGGACCAAGAAAACCACGGCCACGCTACAAGAGGGAGGCCTGAAAGTCAGAGGTGGGATGGCGGGTCTATTTTACTGTTTTAACATTTTCTTGTGATATGGAGCGTCCCCGTTCTATAATGCTCGGTCGGATAGTTCACAGCCCCTCTCTGAACACAGCTTGGAACACTTGGATGAAATATTTAAAATATCTGAGAAAAAAAAAAAAAAGAATGCCAGGCATGTCTCAGGCCAAATCCCAAGTGATGGGGTAAACCTGAGAAGCTGGCCTGGCCCCTCAGGAATCCCGGAATCACTAGGCTTCATGCTCCGGAAGACCCGGGAGTCACAGTGAGCCAGAAATAAGTCTTCTCTTAAACCAATGACATCCTGTCAGCCAGAAACCCACTTCTACAGTGGGAGAGAAATACCATCGGCTCATGGGTTTGAACTCTTGGTCTCGAACTCAGTGTGCTGTTTTTGGAACCCTTGAAGTGCGGGCCCCAGTTGGAGGAAATGGGTCACTATATTTATAGATACGCATGAAAATTTAAACTACAACTACACCATAAGTATATTTTATATATGAGTTATAAAATACATTATATGTCTATACAGTCAGCTTGGGCAGATCTCAGTCATTATTGTAACTCCCAGGGATCACAGCCTGGTAGGACACTGATGACATCCCCGCCCAACCCCCAGCTGCCCTCATAGCGCCTTCCATACTATGAAAGCTAGACAGGAGGCAGGGAGCTTTCTGGTCAGGACCAGATTGACTTCTCCATAGTCTGTGAGCTCATCGGGTGGTGTCGTCAGCAACATGGGCTTACTATTGTGTTCTGAAAGGCAACAGAGAGCAACAGCAGCAGCCTGCATTGTTTAGAGGTCTCCAGGACACCCCTGACCCCAAGATCAAGGGCGGATACCCCACGCCTTGACACTGGTTTTTTTATTTCCGAACCTATGCCACCTGAGAGGAGTATTATATAGCCTGCATAAAGAAATCCCAAATAACCGATTTTTATATAAATATATGTGACGCTTATAAAGCAGTGGGCTTCCTCGTGGCTTTTTCAAACATGCTTAGTATTAGTTATCCCTCCCTTCACCCCTCCACCCTTTCCTCTCATCCCTCCCCCTACTTAAATGTTCCTGCCCATTACTCCCCCCTCCCCCCCCCTTATGTTCTAGCACCCTCCTCCCTTAAGGTCTTTCTTCCCCTCCCTACCAAGGGTCCCCTTCTAGATTCCACAGTTACTCCAAGTTAGGCACGCAGATCCAAATTCAACCCTAGGATCCACACGTGAGTGAGAACATGTGCCATTTGTCCTTCTGGGTCTGGGTTACCTCACCCGGTGTTCCGATTTTCTTTATGTTGTTGTCACATAAAAACACCATGACCAAAACAACTTTGGGAGAAAAGGGTTTTGTTTTGTTTTGTTTTTCCTTACACTTCTCAGTCATGAGTCCATCACTGAGGAAAGTCAGAGTGGGAACTCAAGAAGGAAAAGAAGTAGAAACCATGGAAGAAGGCTGCTTACTGGCTTGCTCTCTGGCTCGGGGTCATCTATCTTATACAGCCCAGACCACCTACCTTGGGTTGGTGCCACCCACAGTGGTCCGGACCCTCCCACATCAATCATCAACTAAGACAAGTTCTCAAAGACCTGGCCGCAGGCCAATCAGAAACCACCCCAGCCAAAACCCCATTTATCATCCAAACTAACCAATCCTTAAACAGTCTAGGTTCCCCCCCTCCCCCCGAAAACGCCAATAAATGCAGACTCCCCTCCCTCCCACATCTTTGGGCCCCTGGTCTCGATGCCTTGCCCGTGGCCCTCTGTGACAGGCCTCCTGGGTCCAGAACCCATGAGTATGATAAGCTCATTTCTCAAACCCATTGCTGTGCAACTGCCCCTGAACTACCGTGATGGCTCTTCTTCATGGTGAACTTGATCAGATCTGAATGACCAAGGAGACACACCTCTCTGTGTGTCTGTGAGGGCGTTTCCAGAGAGGGTTAACTGGGGTGGGAATACAGGCCCTAAATGTAGGAAGAACCAGCTGACTGAATAAAAGGGAAGGGGGGAAGGGGAGGGAGAGAGAGAGGGAGGGGAGAAGGGGAGAGAGAGAGAGAGAGAGAGAGTCCCCTCATTCCTTCATGCCCTGCAGATTTGCTTCAGTTTCTACTGTCTCCACTTGTAAAACTTTATCTCTGTTCCTTTATCTCCTGCTATAGTTTGGATCCAAAATGTCTCCCCCGCCCTCCTGCCCCTGCCCAAGGCTATTGTTGAAGACCTGGTTCCCCTGCCCGTGACCTTATTCCCACAAGTAGCAGACATATGCCAGCTTGGCCTGTGCAGTCAAGATGCCAGTAGACCGCAAATGAAAAAGGCACAGTTTTACCAAGAAATTATAGGGTAGAGTATGAGGGAGTTGGGGGACAGCCTTGGACACGGGGATGGTGATTTCAGAGTCCTCCAACCTGAGCTGCAGGCTGTGGGAGGAAACCATTATGTCCCCCACCCATCCGAATATCATCTTCCTGTGAGCATTGCCTTTGGGGGAACTTAAGTGATTTTCTTCTTATTATTAGCACACTAAACAGGCCCTGTAAACAGCAAATGATAGGCCTTTGTCACAGCACCCTGTTGGTTCTGAACCCTGGATCTCTCCATACCATTATGGCACCTAGAAATGGTTGCACTTGAGTGCAGGAACTTAATAGTGCATGTTAGAGGGGAGAGCCAGACAACCACCCAACTGCACGCCTGACACCCAGATCCTTGATGCCATCCTTCGTCCACGAAAGCACAGAAGTCAGAAGCAGTGTTGGGACATGACTATTATTAAAATAATTCTATATCTCTCCATAGTTTGCAATAAGCTTAGAGACCTGAACTTTTCCATGGGACAGGTAATATCTCCCTACACATCCCAGAGGAAAGGAGATATGACTTTCTTCACGAGTCCAAGTGTCCTGTGGAAAACCTGAGGCGACTTACTGTTTAACCACTCGGTGAATGAGTCTGTCACTCCGAAGACCCACGTTGGATCTAGTTGTACACAGTCCAAATGTTAACACCATGACGGTTACCTCAGCTGCAATGCTGTCTTCAGTGTGTCCTCACTGAGCTCCGCCCTCCTGGTCCCCCCTCTCCATGCTCCGCAGAACCTCAGTCTTCACAGGTCGGAAGTACACCATTCTGCTATCCCAGCTCATGCAAAGCATGCCTGCAACTGTCCTGGAGGTCAGAGCACAGGCGCACAAACACGCTGATCTGTAGGAATGAAAGAAGCGCCAACCGGAAAGCAAAGAGACCTAGAGTCTCCTCCAGGAGAGCAGAGGGAGTCCCTCAAGGCGATTACAGCTCACATAGTTATGTATCCATGAAAACGGTTTATAAATAGCTGCTATTAATAGTCAATGCAACAGCTTTCTTGGGCTCCAGATGTTGTGACATTTGCTCTGCACCGTTTCTGCAGATGCTCATAATACACTGTGCCTACTGACGGCCACAATTTTACCATAAGGAAACTGTCTCAGAGAGGATTCCTGTCTGATGGGTGGATGGGAGCCAGAGCTCTAACTCTCCCTATATGGACCCAGGGTTGGCCTCTCAAAGAGATTGCTGGAAGCAAGAGAATGAAGAAAATGGGTTGTTCCCTAGAACAGCAAGTACCTGCTACCTTCAAAACCAGTAGCTCTCCAGTTGCAGCCAACCTCCACCCCTTGTGTCCTGTTGTGAAGGTCAAGAAACAGCTGTCAAGATGCCAGCCCTTGATGGGTGGTGGTGGTGGTGGTGGCGGCGGCGGCGGCGGCCGCCTTTAATCCCAGCACTTGGGAGGCAGAGGCAGGAGGATTTCTGAATTCAAGGCCAGCCTGGTCTACAGAGTGAGTTCCAGGACAGCCTGGGCTATACGAAGAAACCATGTCTCAAAAGACAAAAAAAAAAAAAAAAAAATGCCAGCCCTGGTGAGGCTGGCGTCTCCTGAGCCTTATCATTGGGCCCCTGAAGAAAGTTTCCAGGCTCACACGCCACTTTTTTAAGGCCCACAGGTAATTAGAAAATACAGATAGCTTTGCCATGAACATTCAGCTAGTAATAAAGGGGTCAAGATCCAAACCTGAACAGTCCTAAGGGCAGGGCTGGCCCCCCACTTTTCCCATCCCAGTATAGAATGTAAGTGACTTCACACTGCAGGGACAACTGGGTCAGAAGAGAAACGTGACCAAGGAGCTGACTGAATAAATCAGAAAAGCCGGGGAGGTTTAGGTGAGAGGTTTAGGGGTGCAAGCCCAACAGGTATGCTGTTTTCATTGAGCACTGGGGTAGCCTGGGAAAGCAGCATTGGAGGATAGCCAGGTTTCAATTACAAACAAGACCGAGAGTAATGTTCATCTACCTTTCTCAACTGCCTGATACATCAAGTTCCTGAGGCAGGAATCCGCCTGAGGCAGGCGGATTTCTGAGTTCGAGGCCAGCCTGGTCTACAGAGTGAGTTCCAGGACAGCCAAGGCTACACAGAGAAACCCTGTCTCGAAAAAAACAAAACAAAACAAAACAACAAAAAAAGAAAGAAAAATTTAAAAAAGAAAAAAGAAAATGATTGCCTATACCTACATCCTAAAGTGCATCCCCTCTGCTTTCCTTTAGCCATTTTAGCCATTTTAGCACTTCAGGTTTTAAATTAAAGTCTTTGATCCAGTTTGAATTGACTTTTGGTGCAGGGTGAGAGATAGGAATCTAATTTCATTCTGCGGCAGGTAGACATCCAGTTTGGCCAGCACCACTTATTTAAACAGCCTATCTTTCCCCCAATGCATGATTTTGATGCTTTCGTCAAAAAGCCTGTGTCTATGGCTCTGTGAGTTTACCTCTGGGGTCTCTAGTATGTCCCACTGGCCCGTGTGTCTGGTTTTCTACAAATGGGATTACATGAAATGAAAAGGCTTCTACTCAACAAAAGATACCATCAGAGGAGTGAAGAGACAGCCCGCAGGATGGGAGGAAATCTTTGTTTCTTCTGCTTCCTGGTCCGCCATGATGTGAACAACCACCACATACATTCCTGAACCTTCTTGCCATGATGGGCTGACACTGCAAGTCAAAAAAAAAAAAAATAGTTCCTCTCTTAAATTGTGTCAGGTACTGTCACAGCAATGCAAAAGTCACATGGGCCTGGAACTTGCATGCGGAGCTGTCCAGATACCCAGAGCTCTCTGACAGGGCAAGGCAGACCCAAACTCAGAAAATCAACTCACACATCTTGAGGGTTCTTAACAGCAGTGACTATGTAAACTTGGCTCAACTCAGTTCCCTAGGGGCTGGGAAGTTATTCGAAATTACGATCCCTAGTAAAAATGGATCTAACTGTTTAATGGATCAGGACTCAGGCCTGATGCTAAGAACGGAGAGGCAGATCTCTTCCTCCTGCTGTATGTGTCAATAGCTCGACATTAACAACTCAGCACCATAGAGTCAGAGAGAAGAAATAAATACATGTCGCCTAGTGTCGCCAGCAAACTGAAAACTGCAAAAAACCCAGCTAATTACTCAGGACGGGTTGTCAGACACTTCTGTGTGTCAGATTCCTGGGTGTCTGGGTGGCTATTTACATCTGAATTAATTTACACTGTGGGGGGGTTGAAATATTTCTTTTTCCCTAAAGAGACCTAAAGATTCTAACATTGTTTCCATAATCTTAGGAGAAGTTACATTGTTTCCATAGCATCCTCCGCATCCTCAGCATCCACTCCCCAACCTCTCCTATCCTTCCAGGCTCAGCAGAGTCCTACTGGGAGCTGGAATCCTTGAACTTGGAATTTGTACCAACCTCATGACTGGGCCCACTGCTACCTTCTAGCTCCCCACAATGAACCTGCATTTTTCCTACGTTCTCACAGTGTAGCAGTCTGAGATAAGGGCCCTTAAAAAAAAAAAAAAAAGAAAAGAAAAAGTCCAGGTACTCCATAAAACTTGAAATAGAGATACCAAAGGGAAATAAAAAATCAAAAGGTTGTCTGTAATTCTTTGTCTAGGGGTCTGAACCTGAAAAACTCTGCCTCCCTTCCACATTAACATGTCTTTGATATTACCATTATTCAGATCTTGTTTCTGCAGCAGTTAAAAAAAAAATTGGTTATTTTATTTATTTACATTTCAAATGTTATCCCCTTTCCCAGTTTCCACAAGCCCCCTATCTCATCCCCCTCCCCCTGCTTCTATAAGTATGTTCCCCCACCCAACCACCCACTCCTACCTCACCGCCCTAGTAGTTCCCTATGCTGGGGCATCTATCGAGCCTTCACAGAACCAAGGGCCTCCCCTCCCATTGATGCCAGGTATGGCCATCCTCAGCTACATATGCAGCTGGAGCCATGTGTACTCTTTGGTTGGTGGGTTAGTCCTTGGGAGCTCTGGGGGGAGGGGTCTGGTTAGTTGATGATATTGTTGTTCTTCCTATGGAGTTGCAAACCCATTTGGCTCCTTCAGTCTTTCTCGCAACTCCTCCATCGGGGACAAAGTGCTCAGTCCTATGGTTGACTGCATCTGCAGCTGTTTCTAAGAAAGACTGTCTTGAAGAATACTTCCTGGCTCTTACAATCTCGGACTGAACTAGGTCTGCCCCGTACACAGGAACTACAGGCAGCTATTGACTGCTGGAGGAGGGGAGTTCTTCTCTTCTAGGGATGAGTCCTCTTAAAGGGCTGTCGGATGCAGAGTGGTTATCCTTGAAACCGTAGACACAAACAACAGGAACAGACTTACCCAATTCTACTTGTATATATTTGTGCATACACATAGGCACATATATGTATGTATATACCAAACATAATCAAAGAAAAAAAGACTGTCAGCTTGAAGGTTGGAGGCATGGGAGGGGTTCAAGAGAGAGCAACTGGAAGGAGCTGGAGGAAAGAAAGGAAGAGGAAGGTGATGTAATTCTATTTCAGCTAAAAACATTTTTACAAAAAGAAAAATGAAAGGAATATTAAATAAACATTTAAGGCTTTTCATTCTCCCAGCAAATACTCAGCGAGACCACAGACTGAGTCAGGATCTGGAGGGCACTGATATCCAAAGATGAATTCAAGGTGCATGGCATTGTCCCTAGCTACAGTAAACCCCCAGCTGAGCATAATGAACATGGGGGACACATAGAGAGTATGGCAAATATTCAGGACTGTGGTGGGATTTAAATATGGCAACTAAAACAGGCAAAAGCTATAAATATTTTTCCTGTAACTGTTCTCATCTTAAAAATACACACAGCTGGGCAGTGGTGGTACATGTCTTTAATTCCAGCACTCTGGAGGCAGAGGCAGGCGGATTTCTGAGTTCAAGGCCAGCCTGGTCTACAGAGTGGGTTCCAGGATAGCCAGGGCTATACAGAGAAACCCTGTCTCGAAAAACAAAACAACAACAACAACAAAACAATAAATACACACAGAGAGAAACATACACACACAGCTGAAATGATTTTTATTTAAAAAAAAAATACTCCAGCTGGAGAGATGGTTCAGTGGTTAAGAGCACTGACTGCTTTACTAGAGGTCACGAGTTCAATTCCCAGCAACCACATGGTGGCCGACAACCATCTGTAATGGGATCTGATGCCCTCTTCTGGTGTGTTTGAAGAAAACTACAGTGTACTCACATACATAAATAAATAAATCTTTAAAAAATAAAAATAAAAAAAAAATACTCCAGGCTGTGCTAGGCTAAACCCATTATTTTTTTTTAATGTAAATCTCTGACAAATAAAATAAAATAGCCAAATCTTTTCCAGGCCTACCTCTATTTTCAGAGCTATTTTGGCCACACCTCTTCCTTCTCAAGAGGATGCCTCAGGCAGGGCTCCGATGCTGATGACACAGAGCATGAGCCTTGGAAGCTACACTCTGTCATTCTGAGATATTCCTGGTCACATCGACAGGATTGTGCACCGTCCCCACACAGAGCCCACTGTTGTGCGCTGCTCTCCTTGGTGTGTGTGATGCCGCGTTGACTCCTGGGGCTGAAGCTCTGGGTCTCTGGCCCTCCTCTATGGCTTCCCTGGCACGGCACGGCCCAGTAGTAGTCTCCTCTACTACTCACCCGTTCAACGTGTGCGTTCCTGGGAGGGCTGAGTAAATTCCACTGGCAGTGCCAGGCCTGGGCCGCCGAGACCACGGCTTCTGCTCCCATAACCCTTTCCCATGCCAGTGCTGCTAAACACGGGCACCCAAAAGATCTTTCTTCTCTCATGGTTCTGGAAATCTGAAGCCACGGTTAGCGGGGCCTTAGTTTCTCCAGAGCTTGTAGCATCGGTCTGTCCATCCATCCCTGCCTCTTCTGCCTCTCGGAGCTCTTAGCCCTCGTCAGCAGCATCGCATCAGTCTCTGCCACCATCTCCATAGGGTCACTTCCTGGTGTTTCTGTGTCTCTCCTCTTTTCAAGTGAGTTCACTAGTCACGTGTGTCCAGCCCCCAGCCTTGAGCAGGCTGAATCAGACCTCTTTTTGCCACAGTTGTCTAGCCCACCTAGGGCGGAGTCTTCAGACCTAGGTAAAGTCTATTGTCCTGCCACGTCTACAGCTTCCTACAAGAAGCCACCACCTGCTGAGCAGCTGAGCCTGTCTTCCTGAGGAGATCCTGGCAAAGTGAGGGATGGATTCCTTCCCCCCCCCCCTTTAAATTCAGACTTAAGAATTAAACATTAGGCCTTGATCAGAGAACTTTGTCTTGGCTCATTATTGCTCTTGCAATCCTTCCCATCCATCCCCAGCTTTCCTTTCAGGAACCCAGTAACCCAGTAACCCAGTAACCCAGTAACCCGTGGTGGCTGGTGACTACAGTCACTGGGTTTAGGTCTACCCAGAACCCAGAGTGAATACATCTGAAGATCCTTAGCCAATTATGTTAGCTGTTCCTAAATAAGACCACATCCAGAGGCTCCTAGCGGATGTGAGCAGAGGTCACTATTTCACCACAGCGCACCCTTGCTGTCACTTGCCTCCTCAGCACCTTGTGGCTACTGGAGAGACCCTGTGGAGGGTCCAGAAGCCACTGAAAAGGTCACTCCTTCCCATGAAGATATCCTTTTCTGCCTGTTGTCTCCCCCAGCTCTGGGAGAGAGTGGTTTCCTTTTTTCCTGTATCATACCCAGAATTCCCTCTTACATGAACAATAAAAATTCTATAAACTTGCAAAGACCTAGCTTTGCTCTTGTTACATAAGATGCAAGTCTCCAGGAAGACTTCTTGTCTTTCCACAAACTGGCTTTCAAGACTAACTTAGTTTTAAATGTTAAAATCGAGTCTAGTCTGAGTGACCTCTCTGTCCCAGGCTAGCTCCAGTTTTCCTGTGTAGCTGCCGAGAGGAACCAAGAACTGGGGGCTTCGAAGTGAAGAGCAGGCTGTGCTCAAATACTGCCAGTAAGAGTGGTACTTGTGGGTTGCGGGAGGGCATGCGTGACCCCCAAAGGCACTGTGTTCTGTCTGTCTTGAGTCACAGGATCAGCATGACCTAGATGTTCATTACATGAGGGTTCAATGGCTAGGGAGCTGGGACAACCTTCATGACAAATCCTTGAAAAATAAATATCTGGGATTTTGATAAAGGGGTGTGGCAGTTTGAATGACAGTGGCCCCATAGTCTGATACATTTACATGTTTAGTCCCCAGTTGAGAACTGTGGTAGCTGGTCGTGTGCTTGATGGTTTCAAAAGCCCAGTCTCTTTCTCTCTTTCTGTGTGTGTGTGTTTATCTCTCTGTGTCTCTGTCTCTCTATCTCTTTGAGTCTCTGTCTCTCTCTGTCTCTCTCTCTCCCTCCTTTCCTCTCTCTCTCTGTGAATCAGGACGTAAAGCTCTCAGTTACTGCCCCAGCACCATGCCCGTCTGCCCGCTGCCATACTCCCTGCCATGATGATCATGGCCTCTGAAATTGTAAGCCCAGCCCCCCAGTTAAATGTCTTCTTTTATCAGCATTGCCTTGGTCATGGTGTCTGTTCACAGTGATAACAATAACTAGAGAAGTGGGCAGAGCAAGTGTGATTTAAAGTGGGGGGTAGTGTGGTGAGATGCCTGTGATCCCAGCACTGGGGAGGTGGAAGTCTGAGGATGTCAAGTTTGAGACCACCTTGAACTTACATAGTAGGGACAGAGGAAAAGGTTAGACATTTCAAGAACACTAAGGGATTCCGTGAGTGGCAGCCGTCGGAGCGTGCCCTGGGCGATCCTCCACAGAGGATCCCAGCGTAAGAGAAGGAAAGGGTTGTGACTCAGACTAAAACAGAAAAGACTTCGGTTCTCCTGAAAAGTTCATGCTTTATTGGTCTGTCACAGCAGAGAAAACAGCACGTCTGGGGCTCATTCCTGCCCTCTGGAGGCTGGTGGCAGGCTTAGCTGTGCCAGATAAGAATCATCCGCCCTTCCCTAGGGCCCGGAGCAGAGACGTGTTATGCGTTGGTAAAGCACTGTTAAAAATCATCCTAGTGGTGAGAGGAAGTTCTTTAAGCTCTTATCATAAACAGATAAGCAAAAATATTGAGGAATGGAGCAACTTGACCCCTGTCACCTGTAAGGCTCTCCCTTGCTGCCTGAACAAAGAGGGGTGTCAGTCACCAAGCCAGCCGGATTACCCTCATGGCACCACCGACCATCCTGAACACGCCATGAGCGTCATAGGAAGCTAACTACAGCTGCGTGCTCTACAGCTGAAGACGGAGCCCGAGCCTAGACTGACAGTTTGTAAGAGACTTTTCCTATCACACTGTAATAAACTCTGTTGACCACGCTACCATGTCCAACTAGGCCAGAGGGGAAAGGAGCTCTTCTGATGGCCAATAAATAAGAAGGACAGCTGTGACCGATGCCAAAGGGACAATAGTATGATTGGTTCAAACACAGACTTGCATCTGCATGACAGGTTTTCTGTGATTGGTCCAAATACCCACCTCTCTGGTGATATAAGTAGTCTCTTCAGACTAGGAAGCACCTTCCTTGTGTGGCATGCCTTAGCACCGCAGTAAATGGGCTTAAGCCATGGTTTCTCTGATGAGTGGTCTTTTAACAGCAGGTCAGTGTGAGAGTCGTAACACCAGAGGGCCACATGTGAAAAAAAAAATCAGCCAAGATGGTGGAGTGGCAGCAACGGCAGAGTGGTTAGCAGGCCTAAGGCTGAGGAGCACCCACCTGACTGACAGCTGAAGAAGAGAGAGCACCTGATGGTCAGCAAGCGAAACCGCAGAAGTGGCCGAACAGCTGGCTTCACAGGCAAGAAGAGAGAGAGCCACATGATCAGCTGACAAGAGCAGCAGAAACTCCAGCAGCAAAGGAGTGTGGGTAACAGCTTCCCAAATGGCAGCCATAGCCACAAGAGACAAGCAGACAGTTCAAGAGAGAGCCAGTGCAGAAACAAGGACTGCAGAAGCAGACGGAGGCTGGAGAAGAGAAACCGCACACCCTGTTCACCCTGTTCTAGGATCAAGGGCCCTGGACACCCTTCACACAGGAGCTGTAGTCCAGGAGGTAGAAGAAGCCTTGGGTTGAAGTACCCCAGCTTTGTAGGCCTGGCCCTACGCAGTTGATGCTTGGAGAGCTCAGGGTCCCATGACCCTAGGCCAGCCTGAGAGCCATAACACTAGAGGGCGCCACAAGATGCTGCTCTTGCCTGCCAGCCGCCTCTATACTCAGCAGACAAATGCCAAAGAATGCAAGACCTTCCAAAGGTAGGCCCTTGCACAGCCTCTCCTTGTCCGCTGACGATTCTTAATCCAGTATAGAATAAGGACACCAGCTGCCCGATTGGTAACACTCCCGTTCCTAAACACGCTTGTCGGGAACATAGCTTAGAAACCAATTCGTATGACTCAAAAGCCGCCCGTCTTATGTTACTTGAAATCTTACGATGCCTGAGCTTGGCACCAGGTGGCTCTGATAAGAGCTGGGCCTCAGAAGCAAGCCCCTGGCTGGTCACCTGGAAGCTCAGATAGGAGCTTAGCCCTGGACAGGCCTTGATATGCTAATGAGCTAACCCCAAGGTGGTGTTTGATCTGCTCCTGAGCCAGCACCAAGCTGTGAGCCCTGATAGGGCAAAGCTCCCTCCAGAGTGAAATGATACAAAAATTGGAAGTTTGGGGATTGTCTCTGGGCTCGCACTACCATGCTCCTGAGACGTGGCTTCTGTGACCGCTGCATTGATGCTCACCTACAAGAGAATTTGAGACTCTGTGTGTGGCCCTAGCTTCAGTGCCCACTGAACTGCTGGCACTGCCGCTGAGTCCACACACCTGTCAGCGCCAGCCTAGCAGTTGGCCTAGCTCTCAAAGACCTCCTAAGGCCTCCACCAGTAGCATCCTGCCAGCCTGTCATAGCTTCAAGACTTAACAATGGACATGGGTCAAGCCTGAAGGCTTCCAAATCATCCAGAGAAGATTCCCCAGCGGAACCTTACAGTGGTATCTCTGCCCAACGCTAAGACAGCTTGTCTAACTTGTATACTAACATGCTATTATAAGAGATGTTTGTGTGAATAAACCGAGCATATTCAAAAGACAAATCTTGTGTGGACATCTTAATTACTACGAATCTTACAGCCCATAGACAAGGCTCTCTGCAACATTCCTTGATCCCAGCTTCACAGGACGGGTGCAGAGCCAGGACACATGGCATTTCTGAGACTCCCATGGTCTTATACTAAGGGTGGAGAAAGGTGTGTGTGTGGGGGGTGCCACACAGTCATTTATAATTATGTCACGTGGTGGTTTGAATAAAAATGGTTCCCATAGGCTCATATATTCAAATGCTTGGTCCCCAGCAAATGTGGGTGGAACTGTTTGGGAAGGATTAGTAGGTGTGGACTTGTTAGAGGAAGTGTGTCACTGTGGGTGGGCTTTGAGGTTTCAAAAGACCAAGCCATTCTCAGTTACACACACACACACACACAGGCAGACAGACAGACAGACACACGCGCGTGCGCACATACACGCGCACACGCACACACACACACACACACACACACACACACACCACCTCTCTACCTTGTGAATCAGATAAAATCTCTCAGATACTTCTCTAGCACCATGCCTTCCAGCCTGCTGCCACACTCCGCGCCACGATGATCATGGACTGTAACCCTCTGAATCTGTAAGCAAAGCCTCCAATTAAACGCTTTGTTTTGTAAGTTGTCTTGGTCATGGTGTCTCTTCACAGCAATAGAAAGGCAACTAAAGCATGCCACACACTAGGACTATTCCAAAGAAACAAAGCATTTCACAAGGAAGAAAACTTCGCTTTCAATTTCTCAAAGAAAATTAGAAATGCTGGATCCTGGGGGTAAAATTAAAATATAGCAAGTGGTAAATATGTTTGTTCATCAAACTCAAGTTTTGCGATCCTGATGGCTTCATATGTAAATATCTCTACGAGTCAGTCTTTGTTCTGTGACAAAGAGAATCAGCATCCCAAATAGGGAAGACTTTACATCAGCTCTTTTCTCTGCCTTTTAATGAAACATTGTGCTCTGACAGGATCTGTGATGGAACCAGCTATTTTGTTTTCTAGTCTCCAAACAAGACTTAAATGCACTTAAGAAGTACCTAGCTGGCTTAAATATGATCAAGCATAATAATATCTCTGAGTCTCCCATTACTCTAAAGATATTCAAAGACAAGTTAGAACTGTATTGTTTGTGGGGATTGTCTACCTCCACCCAACAAGAAACTTGAAGATTTTTTTTTCCCTAATGCCTTTTCTGGGTGTGTTATAACTCTCTCTTAAAGGGAATAACTGAGTAGAAATAAAGAGGAGAAATTATAATTGCTTTCATAGCATTGCAAATAAAAGTTAACATCCGCAATAATGATGTGCAGAAAACATCTTTTTTAAAAAACTGTTACAAAGTTCTCAAAGAACCATGTAGTGAGTGTAATTACTTCCTGGGGTGGAGTTAGATGAGAGGCAGACACAGCTGTGAACAAGTTGGACACCAGCGTGTGCTAATCTGAAGGGCACACTGGAGTAGAGCTTGGTCTCCCATTGACTCACATCCTGTTTGTTCTTGCTTCACATAGTCTCTCTCTCTCTCTCTCTCTCTCTCTCTCTCTCTCTCTCTCTCTCTATCACACACACACACACACACACACCCACACACACACACACACACACTTTAACCCTTCTTATCCCAGTTTCCTTCCTTTGAAAGTGAGCTATTGTGAATCACCTCCCATTTCAGGGGTGTTTATCACTGAAAGCAATGGAATTAGCTGAAGAGCTCCTTTCAAGTACAGATCCCTTAGACTCCACACCAGACCTCTTGAGCCAGAATCTCTGAGGTGGTTTCCCAGCCAGGGCAGCTTTAAAATGCTCTGATTAGACATCACTGAACCAAACCCCATCTCTAAGCTCATCCTCTACCAAAGTGTCCCATCCCTGGCTGTCCGGTTGACCCTCTAGTCCTCCAGTGGACTCTCTAGTCCACCCGCCAGCCTGGCCTTTGATGCAGCCCCTCCCCTGGAACCTCTCCAAACACATATTCCTCTCTGACATATGCTTGAAATTTTCTAAAACTCAAATCCTGCGTCATACCCTGCCTCCAAAAAGCCTTCTCTGGCCAGTTGTGATTGTTCACTGCCAGAAATGCTTCCCAGTCTCTGAGTCACCATCTGGGGTGGTGTAGTGATTTGAATGAGAAATGTCCCCAGCTGTGGTGCGGTTTGGGAGGGTTCAGGTGGCACAGCCTTTCCTTAGGAAAACCTGTCAGTGGGAGCAGCCTCTGAGACGAAAAGCCTCATACACTCCCAGTCCACTCTCTCTGCCTCATGCTTACAGTGAAGGATGTGAGCTCTGAGCATCCTGAGGCCACGCTTGATAGTTGGTCTGCTTGCCAACATACCAAGCTTCCTCACCACAACGGACTCTTATCTGAAAGCATGAGCCAAAATAAACTCTTTTTTTTCCCATAAGCTGCTTCTGTTCACTTTGTTTTATCACAGCAACAACTGATATCAGTAGTTTGATATATGACACATATCAAGATATATATATATCAAGATATATAAAGAATGCTTATATGGACTCGTGATTTGACTAATTTCTTTGGAATGTAGAGCTTTAAACGAATGTGTTTTAATATTCTATAATCTGCTCATAGAATTCATCAATGCCCTATGTCATTGAGATATGTCATGAGATATGTCATATGTGTTCTCAAGCTCTATCACCTTGAATACTTGTGAGCCCCAGAAACACATCAGCTGAAGTCACGCGGCCGTGTGACAGCAAGAGAAGGCAAACTAGAGATGCCTTAAAAACAAGTTGGTAGCTATATTAGGGAGGGGAAAGTATGTGTGTGTGTATGTGTGTGTGTGTGTGTATGTGTGTGTTGTTGTTGTTGTTATTGTCCATCTTTATGCAATATGCTTGCCATAGACAAACCCTATAGAAGAAAAGTCTAACCACATCTATCCACACATGATAAGAAAATGTTCACCATAAACCCTGTCAATACACTAATAGACTTTAAGGCCTGGCCTCCTATGGCTACCTATGAAATTACAAATAGCAGTTAAAAGAAGTAAATAAACTCAAGAATGGGCAGAAGAGATATAAAGACAGGACAGTGGGCACCTCAAGCCCTCTGACTACCAAAACCAAATGACCAAACTGTGTTAACTCTTGAATGATAGAGCAAAGATGTGTGAAAGAAAAGCCACCTTCCTGGTCCTCTCACGGCTTCTCTACTTTTTTACTTAATGTTTCTGATCATTGACCCTGTATGGCGCATGTCCACCTGTCATTTATAGAGATAAATATTTAATATTACAGCCACACACTCCTAGCTGAGTCTGGAAATGTGAAAGAGGAGTTGTACCTTCAGTGACCTCCTCTCAGTCTCCAAGAGTCCTCCCCCTCCTCAGCCTGTTCAGATTTGGATATGAACATTCTATGCCTCAAATTCTAAACTTAGGGGGACCTAAATGCCATATCTGAAGGTCCTTAGCAAAGCAAGAGAATTAAACATGCCAAGTCATCTCCCAAAAAAAGAAAAACAATGTCTGCCACCTCTGAAAAGCCAGTCCAGGCAATAACAAATTCTGGACCCATACAATGACAATTCCTTTGTTCCTCCATGACATAAACCACAGGCACCATTTTCAAAATAGTAGCACGATTTCCTTCCCTTAAAAGGGAGCACATGAACTTAGTAGTGGTAGTGGCACATGCCTTTATTCCCAGCATGTGAGAGGCAGAGGCAGGTGGGTCTCCGTGAGTTTGAGGCCAGCCTGGTCTACACAGTGAGTTCTAGGACAGCCAGGGTTATACAGAGAAACCCTATCTCAAAAAATGGTGGTGGTGGTGGGGTGCACATGAGTACAGCCCTTCATAGCCTCTTCTCAAGAGCATAGAGCAATTTGTTATGTGTGTGAGCGGCATGTATACCAGTCCATTAGCCAACATATGTAGTCAAGCTAATTAGCAGACTAATAAAAGCAGAGTGATGATGTGTTAGTGTTTTCCCTACAACAAAAAAAAGTGTGTGACATACACACACACACACACACACACACACACACACATATATATATATACATGAAATACAGTACCAGGACTAAAGGCATGCATCACCACCACCCACCGAGTGTCAAGAAATCTGGATATGACATGGAAGGAGAGGCGAGAAGAAAGGATCTAAAGAGAGCCAGAGGGGGAGCAGGTGTCAGAGAGGCCAAACACCACATTTTTATCTCGTATGCATGAAAGCAGAAGGAGGACTATTTGGGGAGGAGGGATCATCAGAAGGAGAGCGAGAATAGGGAAAGGTAGTCGTCGGGTAAGGATGAGCAAAGTCAAATGACACACATGTATGAAACTATCGCAGCGAAGCCCACTATCTCATAAGCTACCATTGTTTTTAAAAGGAGAACAAGGAAGATTGAAGGCAGCATGCTACTGGTTCATCTTTAACTCCAGCACGGAGACAGGAGGACCGTGAGTCCCAGACCACCTTTGGATTCGTAGAAAGACCCTGCTTCAAACGATAAGCCAGCACCAACAAGGCAGACTGAAAACAGCTCCTCCTGTCTCCACAAACCCCACCAAACCATAAAGAAGAACAAGAATGGGGCGGAGACAAAAGCAAATGGAAAGGAAACCGGGGCAGCGGGTGGGTGAGCTAAGAAAGCTGACCCCTCAGCAGGTCCCTGGAAGGGGGCTTAGTGTAGAGCTTGAGAACAAGGGGTCTGCATGAAACTCTAAGATACAATTGGATCCCAACCCTTTGTTTGTTGGCGACCAGCGTCAATGTTAAAGAAAGGGTTACCTGGGATATGGAGTTAGAAGGAAAGGCAATGGTAGGAGAGAGCTTTCTGGAATAAGGAGTCGGGAGAAAATAAGGTAGCCAAAATTATACCTGACCACGTGGAAGGTTTTATAAAAATTAGACGGGAGTCATGATCGCTCAGCCATCTTGACCTTTAATGCATTCTTTGTTACAAGCCAACAGGTAGAATAGGTGAGACAAAACCCCTCCCACAGGTTCATCAGCATGCCGGCCCAATCAGCGGCTTCTTTGGTCTCTGTAGAGGTGGGACTTCTGATGTAACTGGAACCAGGAGTGAGGCGTGGCAAATAGCAGGAGGTAGGCAGAGAGGTGTGGTTATGAGAGGCAAGCAGGGTCTGAAGAAATCAGCCCTCGAGCCAGAAGGGTTACATTCCTTCACCCAGTACTGCTCTTCATTCACCTCTGTTAAAGGCCAGAGGTCGATCTGGGGTATAAAACACTGAGGTACTGGGTGTGGTGGTGAGAGATAGCATATTAAAACATACATAGCAGGTCTATACCTTTGAGAGCCACCTCTACTACCCAGGCCTGCTCCCACTCACTTCCGCATACTGTTAGACAACCATTACTCTGTAGATGGGATATGGGAGGCATCTTCCCTGTTTTTAATTAGTCCAAAGAATAATGACCTAAAGAAAGCCCCACATGGAAATGTTCCAGCCAGATCACCTCAGTGGGACCACCTTCAACAAGCCTTACCCAGCACGTGTGAATCCCCACTAACCGTAAGGAGACAGATAGAAAGAGGCCTAGGACCGCTGGGTCAGGTAAGGGAAAGAGGGGTCAGAACAAACAAACAGAAAACATCAACCAAGAGGAAGCAGGATTTACGGGGAGATAAAAATAAATCCTCAAACATCCCCCCATGTGCTTAGAAATTTAAAATAACATGGCAGAAAGCAAATCTCAAGTAATAAGTTAACATTGAAAAAAAAAAAAAAACCTCTCAGAAATGCAGCCAAAGATTCTATGGGAAACTGGAGAGAGAGAGGCAGAGAGGGGGGGGGGGAGGGGGGAAGGTAAGAAAACAAAAACAAGACTGCTCACAAGCTCCAACATCTGAACAGAAAGATTTAGCCTAGCGGGTTGCTCTCTACTCATTCTGTGAAGAGAAGGAATCATTGAGATTTCTCAGGATAGCAGACATAGGGTTGAACATTGCACAAGCCCTGTGAGACCCCTCCCTCCAACACAACAGATGAAAATAGAAACATACACTGGAATTTTACTCCGTTGTGAATAAGGGATAATGCTACAGATGGTCTGAAAAAGAGGTGGGGGGAGGTCAGCAAGTTTCAAAAAAGCAAGCATGAAAAGGAAAAGTGTACTACATGGTGGAACTGACCGAAGCCCTGGAATCGCAAAAGGGTGGGGCGGAAGGACCCCTTGAGTCCAGAGCTGGGGCTACCCTGGACAACAGAGCAAAACCCAACCTCAAAACGAGCCAGGGAGACGTTGGATTTCTTCTCAATTGCAGCACAGGGAACTTGAGAATAATGGTGCCTGGAAAAATGTTTTGTAATCCAAACTTTATATAGTCAAGCTAAAATGAAGTGTGTGGGCGGAACAAAGACATTTATAGACATGTAAGATCTCCAAACACTTCCTATGCAACCTTTCTGAAGGCGGTGAGAAGCATTAAAGGATGCGTGCGTCCCACCAAAATAAGAGGATTGGCAAAGAAAAGGGTTCTGAATCCAGGAGACAGGGAGCCAGAAGGGACCCGCTGAGGGGTGGAAGAGGAGGCACGCTGCGGTGCTGGAATGTTCCGAAGGGCCCACTTGTCAAAATATTTGCTCCCTAGGTCAAGTGCTATTGGGAGATGGTAGAAGCTTTAAGATGTGGAGCCTAATGGGAGGTTTGCAGGTCCCTGGGAGCATGTACTCCAAGGGGGGACCCCAGTCCCTTCTTCCTTCTCTGTGTGTCACACACTGACCATGAGGTCTTGCACACTCACTGTGATCTGACCCTGGACCAGAGGCCTAGAAGCAAGGGATCCACAACAAGCATGAACTGGCAACACCCCCACTATGTGCCCAAACCAACTTCCTCTCGTTAGAAGCTGACTGTCTTTGATCTGTTACAGTGATGGAAAGCTGTCTAGCATGGTGGTATACTATTTGCTGGTCAAGAGGAAGAATCAAGACAATAAAATTGATAGAAATGTGTGGTATGATTAGACACTAAGAGCGGATCAGTGTCCTGGCTGGATTTGTCACCTTTGATACAAGCCTAGATACATCTGAGAAGAGGGAACCTTAACTGAGAAATAGCCTCCACAAAACTGGTGGATCTGTGGGACATTTTCTTGATTAATAACTAGTACAAGAGGGCCCAGCACACTGGTAATGGGGTTGCCACCTCTGGGCAGATTTTAGATGGTATAGGAAAGCGAGCTAACCAAGGTATTGAGGAGCAAGCCAGTAAGCAGTGTTCCTCCATGGCTTCTACTTCAGTTCCTGAATCTAGGTTCCTGTCTTAGAGTTTCTGCCCTGCTTCCCTTGGTAGTGGACTAGAACATGCAAACTGAACTAAGCCCTTTCCTCCTCAAATTGTGCTTGGCTAGCATATTATTACAGCAATAAAAGGCCAAACCAACAGGGGCTGGAGAGATGGCTCAGCGGTTTAAGAGTACCGACTGCTCTTCCAGAGGTCCTGAGTTCAAATCCCAGCAACTACATGGTGGCTCACAACCATCTGTAATGGGATCTGTATGCCCAGGGTACTCACATACATTAAATAAATCTAATAATAATAATGACAATAGCTGGGCGGTGGTGGCGCACGCCTTTAATCCCAGCACTTGGGAGGCAGAGGCAGGCAGATTTCTGAGTTCGAGGCCAGCCTGGTCTACAGAATGAGTACCAGGACAACCAGGGCTATACAGAAAAACTCTGTCTCGAAAAAACCAAAAAATAATAATGACAATAACAATAACCAAGACAGGCAATAAGGAGGTGAATTAGAAGCAAGCATAAAGACAGGTAACCACAGGGCTAGAGAGATAAGTTCAGAACCCAGCACCCACATTGGTGACTCACAACTGCCTGTAACTCCAGCTCCAGTGTATCTGAGGCTCTCTTCCGGATCCTACAAGCACCTGCACTCATGAGCACATATGCATGCCCACAATTGATAATAAACATTAAATAAAAGAATAATGACACACCCACACAGAATCACATATGCATGCCCATAACTGATAATAAAAAAAATAAATACAAGAACAATGTGTTTTTGAAAGAAAGGAAGAGAAGGAGAGAGAGGGGAGAGAGAGAGGAAGAAAGAGGGAGAGAGAGGGAGAGAAAGGCAAACATTGACTTCAGAGGGAATAGTGTCCTACTAAAGTAGGAATCCCAATGTCTAAGGACTTCCCAACTGCTGGGGAACTGATTTTAAGAGCTGAGTCAAGTTTATACAGTTATCGCTGTTAAAAACCCCCAAGATGTGTGATGTGATATTTTGTTCCATTCCCAGTTATCGCTCTTCTCTCTCTCTCTCTCCCCTTCCCCCCTCTCCCCCTCTCTCCCTCTCTCTTGCAGATAAGTATGTAATCTCTCAGCTGCTGCTCCAGGACCATGTCTGCCTGTCTGCTGCCGTGTTCCCACCCCACCCACCCCCCAGCCCTATGATGATCATGGACTCTAACCCTTTGGAATTGTGAACCCCATTAAATCCTTTCTTCTATACGTTGTCTTAGTCATGGTGTTTCTTCACAGCAATAGGAAAGTGCCTAAGAAAGTGCCTTTCTTGCTTAAGTGTCTTTTGTATGCACTGCTTTCACTAGCCAACATGCCCTGAGGTAGAGAAGTGCCCTTCACAAAGTCCCACACTTGCATACTTGTAGAATAATAGGGACAAGATTGGCAGCTGGCCCCACCGATGTTCCAAGGGCTACACACTTATAGACAGACTGTCAGAATATTGCCTTAGCAGCTCCCAGAATAACTTCATATGAAACGGTTCTGGCTGTAGGAATGCC
This sequence comes from Mastomys coucha, assembly GCF_008632895.1. Classification (NCBI taxonomy): domain Eukaryota; kingdom Metazoa; phylum Chordata; class Mammalia; order Rodentia; family Muridae; genus Mastomys; species Mastomys coucha. Next base: position 78,297,909 of record NW_022196891.1, on the reverse strand, counting down.
CGGTTTCAACTGCAAGATACTATTCCAATGAAAGGGACTCCTACATGATTGAAATTTAAAATGCAAGGACATCAGAGATCACTTATTCTTGAGGGAACAAAACAGTGATTCCTTTTGCCATGGCCAGGGACCACAGGCTGGCGGTTCCTAACCATGAATCCCAGAGAGACTAATAATGCAAATATGCCATTAAAATGTACCCCCTAAAATAAAGCCCCACATAACTTCAGTACATGTCCAGGACAGGACACATGTAAAAGCGGCCACAGAAAGTCCTGTCTGCAATTACTTTTTAATGGAAACAATCCATTAAAAAATCCTCCCTCATTAGACTGTGGTATATGTGAATAGTGAATAGGAATTTGTAACAAGGATGCACAATAACTGAGTGACTCATAAGGACAAATTATTTGAGTGGAAGATGCAGAAAGTGCAGACCTTGTGCTTCTACTTTGCACAGTTCAATGACGCACAAAACTATGCCACAGATTGTTTCAGGAAGATAGCAAAAACAACAACAACAACAAAACAAACAAACAAACAAACAAAAACAGTGTTTGAAAAGGAAGTGAACTGTAAACTCAAAATTCAGGAGACTGGCAGTACCTGAGGAAGAATATTGAGTCCTGAAGGATGTGGGGACAGGAGGTGATGCCCAATCCAATACATGTGTCTTCTATTTGAAACCCATACGCATTGCATCTTACAACTGTTCTTTATGAATATCTAATCAAAGCAATTAAATGGGGTGGTGACTGGGGGACACATGGTGACTTGGGAACTCGTGGTGACTGGGGGGCACATGGTGACTGGGGGACACGTGGTGACTGACTGCCTCGGCTGCCTGCTCTTCTTCTAATTCTTCTCTCACTGTAAATATTTTAAAGTAAATTAAAGCAAAAATGAGCAGTGGTTTTCCTGCTAATCAAATGAGTACTGATGGGCTGAAGAATGTCAGAGGATAGAATTTAGGGTCTATTCAAAGTCAAGGACAGACAAGGACCCCAATCCTGGTTCCCACCAGGTTCATTAGACCAACTTAGCTGAAGAGACACTTCTGGACATGCTTCTCTTCCTCCAACTGATCACTCATGTGGTTCTGTGTCTAACTAGAAAGTTGTCCTTCTGTGAAAACCTTGAGACAAGCGGAAGTCTATGCAGGAAGGACTAACAATGGGGCTGTGTTGGGTTTTACAATGTAGCACAGTCTGCCCGATTCGGGCTGTGCATATAACACATAGTAGGCAGAAGGGAGCAAGACCGGGTCTTCTCAATGTGAGCTCTTAGAGGATGCTATGACCCCAATAACATACAACCCCAAGTCAGTTTGAAAGCATCTGCCACAAAAAGAGCCACACACCAAAGAGTATCGCAGTAGGGCCGACACTGTGGTCATGCTGATCTGTCTGTAGTATCTCTCCCTCTTTCTGTAGTTTCTCTCCTCCCTTCTATAACCTTGAAGCTGCTCGGAAGACAGAAGGAGAAGCAAAACATCCAGAGTTGTATTATTTCACCTGAAAAGACTTCAGAGAAGTGGCATCCAGTCAAATTTCTAAGTTATTTAAAATTACTTTTTTTTTTTAAAGGCAGAAGGTTGCTGGCATTCTGTGAAGCAAGTGAATGACAAAAGACAGAGCAGAAAGGAAAGAGAATGCCACTGGGTCTCAACAGTGGCAGGGGTAGGAGAGACATGGGATAGCACTTTATCAGCTGGGTCATTAAGCACCTGCTGTGTGCCAGGCACGGGGACTACATCTTAGTAAAGAAAAGCAAGATGTATATTAGTGATGAGTGATGCAAGGGAAATGCAGGAGCTGTGGCAAAGACTCGGGAAAACCTTTCCAGGGAAGCATGATCTACCCCAGGCTCTGAAGGGTTGGCAGCCAGGGGAGAGAGCAGAGTCTTGACAGTGGCAGATTCACAGCCCTAGGAGGACAGCTAGACCGACGGACACACACACACACACACACACACACACACACACACACTGTCTTAGTCAGGGTTTTTATTCCTGCACAAACATCATGACTAAGAAGCAAGTTGGGGAGGAAAGGGTTTATTCAGCTTACTACCATATTGCTGTTAATCACCAAAGGAAGTCAGGACTGGAATTCAAGCAGGTCAGGAAGCAGGAGCTGATGCAGAGGCCATGGAGGGATGTTCCTTGCTGGCTTGCTTCCCCTAGCTTGCTCAGCCTGCTCTCTTATAGAACCCAAGACTTCAGCCCAGGGATGGCACCACCCACAAGGGGCTCTACCCCCTTGATCACTAATTGAGACAATGCCCCACAGCTGGATCTCATGGAGGCACTTCCCCAACTG
>NW_022196891.1:78284889-78295291 GCF_008632895.1 Mastomys coucha | reverse complement strand
TGAAACAAAATTTGAGATGTACCCTCCTCACTCGTTTTCCACAATGCATTGCACCCTTCCAGTGACATTCAGGCTGTGAGGTCTGGCACCCATAGGGCCGTGGCTCTGGGGGACACAATCAGACAGTGAACATTTAAATCCCCATTACAAGGTTCTTTATAAGAAGATAAACACCAGGGAAAGATGAGGTTCGCAGCTCAGATTCCCACCCTAGAAACCCACCCACTATTATATACTACAATGTGCCCCAAGCATTGCAAGCTCTATTTTGGGGAATCATGACCTGTTTTATTGCCTGGCCACTATGGAGAAACATCTCTGATGAGATGAATCAGCCGGGCCTTTTAGATTTCCAAATCTGCTCACACTGGGTCCCAGGGTCATTCGAAACAGGAGACTAAAGGGATGAGGACATGGCTGGTGGGGGGATGTCTGCTCTGGTGACACTGCTCCAGTTCTCTGAAACAGAATCTGTCAGGAGCCAATTGAGCTGTCTGTGTCTAGGTATTGTTACACATTTATTTGAGCTATAATTATTCCTTCTTATAGTCAGAACCCAGTCTGATATCAAGTGAAGTGGGACAATCCCCCTTAGGCACGTGATCTGAGCAGCCATCGGGGTATGTTAAGATAACCCTGCCATCTGGTGCTTAGAAGAAAGTCTGAGGCTCACGATAAATCCTCCAACCTTGAACCTGACTTTACCAAGGCAAACCAAATGGTAACGCCTACACCCAACTGTATTCAGTGCCTCCGGTCATGTGGGTCCATTATGTGACTTCTTATCCTCTTCAAATTGGCCTTTAAGTTCTCCTTCTGCCCTGAGCTCACCAGGATGAAAATGCTGGGTTGTCAAAGGGAAGCAAAGAGTGGGAAGCCAAGAAAGTCTACAGTGGGATTTGCCTCAAGGTCTGTAGGAGTGGAGAGGGCCGCTCCATCCAGGGGCAGTGCTGTGGAAACAACAATAAGGGACTCCTTTTCCTCAAAAGACTAGTGTCAGAGCTGAAGCTAAGTAATTGCCTGGTTTTGTCATCTTGAGAAAAAGGAAGAGGTCTAGAGAGATGCTCAGTGGATAAAGCCCTTCCCATTCAAGAGCAAAGCTAGATGCCATGGTGCACACCTGTAATACCAGGATTCCTACAGCAAGATGGGAGACAGAGACAGAAGAGTCCCTGGAGCTCGCAGGCCAGCTAGCCTGGCATACACAGTGGCAAACAATAAGAGGCCCTGACTCAAGGAAAATGGAAGATGAGAATTCATATTCATGGTTATCCTCTGACCTCTACATACTGACCTGACCTGCAGGCCAAGTTATTCGGGGGAGCAAGGAGAGTCACAACCTGTGAATAAAGAATGGGCGAGAGAGAAGACAGGACTCAAGGAAGCATTGCTTGTCAAGAGCCATTTACTTGGTTGAGCAGAGCATATTTAAAGCAAAAATCTTGGAGGGGAGGGGGAGAGGAAGGAGGGAGAAGGAAGTTTACAAGATCTTCTGGGGCTAAGACCCCGGGGGAAGTCGTAGGTGGGGGGAATTTCTCAGAAGTTATGGTACACTGAATGTCTCTTATCTCAGGGCCAAGCAGGATGTTTATCTCAAGGCAAGCTGGATCTTGTGGTCAGAGAGTAGGATGTTTATCCCAAGGCAAGCTGGATCTTGTGGTGGGAGAGCAGGATGTTTATCCCAAGGTTCTCAGCCAGCTGGGGCAGGATGTTTATCTTAAGTCTCTCATTCAGCTGGGGCAGGATGTTTATCTCAGGTCTCTCATGGTTCCCAACAACATACTCTCTATGGTATGTGCATATTTCCACTCTTACATTCGACTATGTATGCACACATGTGCACATGTACACAGAGAGATAGAGGGAGGGGGAGGGGAGAGAGAGAGAATGTATGTTTAAAGATATTAAACGGTATAAGGTACATACCTATGGTCCCACTGCTTGGGAAGCAGAGGATGGGGGATGGTGAATTTGAGGCCAATCTATATAATATGAGACTCTGTCTCAAAAACAAAACATGTGCGTGTGTGTGTGTGTGTGTGTGTTACTATTACTTGAGATCTAGAATGTCCCTCAAAGACTCACATACTAAGGTTTGGTCAAGGGTGTTGAGTGGTGGAGTCTTTAAGAGGGAGGGCCCAGTGGGAGGTCTTCAAGTCACTAAGGGCATGCCCTTGAAGAGGCTCGTGGGACCCCCACCCCCTTATCTCCCTCCTTTTCTTGTGCTCCAGCTATGGGGTGAACAGCTCTGCTCTCAAATCACTCTTTGTCATAATTCACTGCATCACCACAGGCCCAGGAGGAAACAACCATGGTCCGAGCCCTCTACAGCTGTGAGCCAAAATAAACCTTTCCCCTTCACAAACTGGGTTTTGATTGCAGTGACAGAGAGGTTACTAACTAAAACATATCCCTAAATGGTCGAGATTGGGTTTTTTTCTACCACACTCTGCCAACTGTACGCAGGACACAGAAGGTTCTGGAAGCTTTGATTGACAGGGTAGATGGCCGTCATCAGCACTTGCCTGTTCATCAAAGAGAGCTCTGAGAAGTCAGACCCTGAGATGCCTAGACCTGGACTGTGCAGTACAAGAGGCAGCTCAACCTAAGAGTGATCAGGGGTCCCATCCTATCAAATCAATTGTAAACATAGCTACTTCTTTCATATCGGGGCCCACTTGGGAGTCCCTTGCCAGAAAACATGCAATTGCCCCATGTGCTTTGTTGAAGATTCTGTCCTATCTGTGGGAAGACACTGGAGACGCCACTCATAGCAGAGACATGAAGGGAGCAGATGGCTGGTAAGATGGGAGGCTATTCTCAACCCGGGGCAACAGGAAGGCTGGAAGGCAGAGCCCAAATTTAGTTTGAAACCTGGTGCCCGATGGTGCAAATTTAGAAATTCTCTTGAACCATCTGGTTTATTTTAAATAAACACCTGTTTGTCCAATCCTAAAATGAGAGGGGCTTAGAGTCTTAGCCCTCTGCCCCTAACACAGCATCTAATACCATCTTTAGAGGCTCGTGGCTGAGGAGGGGCTCAGCCGTGGAAGAACCCACACGATGGCTCCCAAAGGCCTCAAAGGTCTACGCAATCCATTTTATTCTGACTTCCCTTTTGCTGTTCTGTTTCCTCACACTGTTTGAAGTCTGAGGTTACAGAGCACGCATGCGCATGCATGCGCACATGCGCACACCATAGTAAACCGTTCCCGGTCTCTCCACTTTTCTAGCATCTTCCCTCCACCTTCTCTGACGCTGGTACAATTCATGTGTGATCCATAAAGTTATCAACCCTTTACCCTCTATGTATTGTCACTTCCCTAAGTATTACAGAACATAGTGTCCCCACCAAATAAATGAACACCTCTGACTCTCTCTACTCCGGGCCTCCTTCACAGCCATCACCCGGTCTTCAGACCTCCCCCAGGACATTTGCCACAAGCTACTTGTCGTAGTTAGGGTCACTATTGCTGCAAGAAAGCACCATGACCAAAAGCAAGTTGGGGAAGAAAGGGTTCACACTTCCACCTCACAATTCACCATCAAAGGAAGTCAGGACAGGACCACAAACGGGGCAGGAACCTGGAGGCAGGAACTGGTGCCTGGAGGCAGGAACCTGGAGGCAGGAACTGGTGCAGAGGCCATGGAGGGGAGCTGCTTACTGGCTTGCTCCCCATGGCTTGCTCCGCCCGTTTTCTTATAGAATCAGGACCACCAGCCCAGGGATGGCACCACCCATCATGGGCTGGACACCTCCCCCCCAATCAATCACTAAGAAAATGCCTGACAGATGGATCTTATGGGGACATTTTCTCAATTGAGGTTCCCTCCTTTCAGATGACTCTTGCTTGTGTCAAGTTGACATAAAACTAGCCAGGACACTGTCCCAACCTTTTACCTTGACTGAAGATGATCTAAGCTGACCGACTGTTTCAGCCCATTCCTCATCCCTTGGAAAAGGAAGTGAAGTGGGCCTGGAGTGAGGGATGGCAATACAGACCCAGAAAAGGAGTGACAAGTCAGTCACATATCTTTCTCATATGTCCCCTTCTCCCCACTCTGAGGGCTTTGTGAGTTTGCGAGACAGTGTGTAAAAGCACTGAACATATTGCTAACGCTAATGCAAACATAACATTGATGTTAATTTTTGCAGAAATGCCTCAATTATCATAGAAATAATGTCCTCAGTGATTCTGTCAAACGAGCTCCCCCTCATTGGCACAGCCATTAAGCCTAATCCTGGAGTCCCCTTTTCCCCAACCCCCGTGCTCAATAGCTGTTTCTGCTCCTCTCTTTTTAGAACAACCTTCAGTCATTCTCTCCATACACCCCTATGCCCTGTAGTCAGCCCGATCCCTTGTCTGTCTCTTCTTCTAAGACCCGCCCACTCTGTCACTTTGGATGCCAGATGGGATCAGACATGCCTGATGATGCTCCTTGGAGGATATGTCATGAAATGAGAGGAAGGGTAACGTGAGGAGACAGGGAACATCCTTACACCTCACCTGTGTGGCTCCAGGACAAGGAGGAGAGCGTGCTGGCTAGGAAGAGGCCAGGGCCGCTTTCCATTCTAGGGCAGTCTGTGGGTTGATGGGGAGCAGTCCCACAGCCTGCAGAAATGGGTGGCTTTAATGTTCCTGCAGCGTTTAGTCTGGGACAGCCTGGGGGAAGCATCGCCTCCAGGGAAATGGAGAAACAGACTTTGCAACATAGATACTGGGTCACAGAGAAAGACAAAGGCACAGAAGAGAGGGAAACTTGGCTCCTCCCACACCATCCCCCCCCCCCAACGAACTCCAGTCAGCCTATGACCTAAAATATGAAAGCTAAAATGTCTTAAGAACACACAGAATTTATGATGGAAAAAGCAAGAGACAAGTATTTAGAGTATGTTAAAAGGAAGAAATTTTGCTTTACACCATTAGGAACCTCTGTTTGGGGGCTGGAGAGATGGCTCGGCTGTTAAAAGTATATGCTGCTCTTCCAGAGGACCTGAGTTCAGTTCCCAGCAGCCAGTGATTTATAACTGTCAAAAAAATTCCCAGTTTAAGAGATCTGATGTTATCTTCTGGCCTCTTTGGGAACCGGCATATACAAGGTACAGACACACAGACGCATAAACAAAATTAAAACTCTTCTTTAAAAAAAAACAAAAAAAACAAAAAAAAACAAACAAACTTGTTTTAATCAGCATAAGAGAGAAAAGGTAATTAAAAGTGAAGAGCCCGGGCGGTGGTGGCGCACGCCTTTAATCCCAGCGCTTGGGAGGCAGAGGCAGGCAGATTTCTGAGTTTGAGGCCAGCCTGGTCTACAGAGTGAGTTCCAGGACAGCCAGAGCTCCACAGAGAAACCCTGTCTCCAAACAAACAAACAAACAAAAAGTGTAGAGCCAGTTCTAACACATGTAACTCAGAAAAGATGCTCTCACTATGAGCCTACATTTAAAATCCCACTAAAAGCAAATTAAAACTTCAAAACAACAGAGAACCCTCTATCAAAAAAAGGCAAGAGAACCGAAGAGGCATTCGCAAGAGGAAGTACACAAATGACCACCAAACATAACCAGGTATTGAACCATAGATGCCATAGATCGTGATCTATGGCAGAGACATGCCCTCAAACCACAGTGAGGTTGTACTGCTCGCTCCCTGCATGGCTGACATCAAACACCCTGCCACAAAAATTACAACAGTAGTTTACATGTTTACAAGACTGTGCAGAGGTAGGAAAACTGCTCCCAGCACCAGCTACTAAGCTGAATATCTCTTCCCAACATGTGAGCCAGAAATTCCACGCCTGTAGAGTATGGTGGAAGTATGGAGAGGTGATACCACACAACTATAAAGTGGCCAGGAAAGATGCATGCAAGAATGCTACAGTAGCATTATCCATCATTGCTGGTAAAAATAAGCATCCACTAGGAGGACCATAGAGAAGAAATACACTGGGGTATGTTCCTTCCTGGACACACAATAGTGGTATTGAGTGTACCAAGGCTGACATGACAGTGTGGAACTTCACATAGAACTTCACAATACCATATGGTGTTGTAACCAAAGTTCGAAAACAGACGAAACAAACATGTAACATTTAGGGAGCTACACTTACATGGTGAGACTATTGGGGGAAACAGAAGGATGTGATGAGACAGGAAGGAAAGAAGGAGGGAGAGAGACAAGGAGAGGGGGAGAGATGGAAGGAAAGAAAGAGGGATGGGGAGGGAGGAAAAGGAGAGGAGGAGGGAAGAGGGAGGGAGGTTGGCAAGGCAGGCAGATTTGGCTCCTGGTCCTAAAAGTTCTCATGTTCCAACATAGGAAATAGATGGCCAGTCATAAACAGGTTAGTTTCCTAACATGATAACCCATGTTTATCTTTTTTAAAAATGAACTTGGTAACAAAAGGGATTGTTAGTAGATAGGGTTTGAGGCAGAACTGTCTACCTAGAACCCCAATTTACATAACGGTGACATTGCTACCCCACTAGGGGAGGTGGGTGTTGGCCCCCTCCCCTCCTTACCTGCCCAGCACTGGGAATTCCAAGGACAGATACAGCCGTGACTCACCCAGGCAGATGCAACTGATGGCTGATTGGGCCACGGTTCTTTTGAGGCTGCCTTCAGTTTGTTGATACTTACCAGGTAATCCAGCAGGCACTTTTTTATTCAAAGGCATTTATTTCTTAATTAAAATGACATGCAAATGTTAACATTTATTAATTATTTTACTAGCTCACAGCAATATAATTAACTGGCTTCTAACAGCTAAAAATGGTACCGCCATCTTCCAGAAATTGCAACGGTTGGTAAGTGAATACCTGAGTCAAGAGAGCTGTTGTCTAGAGGGTGGGACGTCTGTCTTCGAGTCCGAACGTTTGTGGTGTTGACCAGCCCGGTGTGAATTAAAAATGGGTGATGTTGAAAAAGGCAAGATTTTTGTTCAGAAGTGTGCCCAGGCCGGGCGGTGGTAGCGCATGCCTTTAATCCCAGCACTTGGGAGGCAGAGGCAGAGGCAGGTGGATTTCTGAGTTCAAGACCAGCCTGGTCTACAGAGTGAGTTCCAGGACAGCCAGGGCTACACAGAGAAACCCTGCCTCGAAAAACAAAAACAAACAAACAAACAAAAAAGTGTGCCCAGTGCCTGCCACACTGTGGAAAAGAGAGGTAAGCATAAGATTGGACCAAATCTTCATAGTCCGTTTGGATGAAAAGGAAGAAAATTTTAAAACAAACAATAGTGAATAGGGATGTCAACGTCTCCCTCATCCCAGGAAGGAAACCAATGAACGTCCTGTGAGGACAGGCAATAAACTGAAGTCTCTGATCATGGGGCAGGGTGGGTGGGGCACCTTGCCATAGCACCAATACTTCCTACTTAATACTTAATACTTAATCCTTCCTTGATTCCAGTTAAAACTCACAGAAGCCAATGAGTAAAGCCATCCGGGCAAGCAGAGCCTCACAACCCCCTACCGAGAGAGAGTCAATAGTCTCCCTCTATAGTCAACTGTAGCTCCCTACAGCTAGGATAACACTGGGAACGTGGCCATTTCAGTAAGTCCCCATACATAGTACATCCACGGACCACACGTCACTCAAGAGAAAGAGTAGGGTCCGAGACCAGGAGAGAGAGACTATGTGTGCGCCTGTGTGTCTCTGTGTGTATGTTTAGCTCCAAGCTATGAAAAGAATATGGCAGACTCATAATCAATAAATGTTTAATTAAATGTCTACAAAGTGATATGCCAACCTCATTTGTTAAATTATTTATTCACAGGAATTTCATTCCACTTGGAAACAATCTGTATTTTAGGTTTTTGTAATTACTTCACAAGAATCCCAAGTGTGAATGAGAAATCACAGTAAATTGTGAATTAAATAAGATGTTCATAGCTAGATCACTGCAAAGGCAAAATTATTTTTAAAAAGTCTTCCAAAATATTTACAGTAAAGAAAGTTATATTTAATGTGGGATTTTTTTTTTTTTTTTTTAGCCAGATAGGGTGGGGACCTTCAAAAAGTTCCTAGAATCTCCAAAGGGGCTTGCCAATGTCAAATAAGCAAAGGGGGATGGGGTGAAAAATACCGATGGAAGCAAAGTCATACCTGATGGTTGTAGACCATACTAGGGGTGTGGCTTAGGGACAGATAGAGCACTTGCCTAGCATGCTCAAGGCCTGAGTTTAATCCCTAGTGTACACACACTCAGACACACACATACACATGCACACACACACACACACACCCAGACACACACACATACCCACACACCCAGACACACACACATACCCACACACCCAGACACACCCAGACACACACATACACATACACACATTCATACACACACACACACACACACACACACATATACACACACACCCAGACACACACACACACATACATACACACACCCAGACACACACACACATATACACACATATACAAACACACACACAGGCATCTGTTGAAACTTTGGTCGCCATTAGCACTTAACTGCTTTGACCAGGAACCTTTTCATGCCTGTGAGCAGAGTGCAGGGTAGGACTGCCCCATTCAAGGCCTCTCCTATGCTCCAAAGCGAGGCAGATCAACCTCGCTGAGCCTTGTTTTCAGTGACTATAACACGAAGACACTAACTGAAGCCATGTGAGAAGCTTGAGAGCATTATCCAAGCTAAAGCATTTAAAGCTCACATACTGTGCCTGGTACAGAGTGGAGAGTCTGCTAACATTGGCTGCTTGTGGAAACCTGGGTCTGCCAAGTGAACATCATCCTACAGCCTCACAATGGAGCTATCGTGGCTAATTTTGTCTTTTAAAGTGAGTGTGTGCAAAAGCAGGGATGCTGCTGTTGAGCAGCTCTTGCTAGACACGGCCTTGGCGCATCTACCTGGCAGAAGACACATGAGAAGGGTGTAGGGTGAGAGCCAGGAAATCGTAGGTAGAGAGCTAGACATTCTGGACATGAGCAAAACGCACTTCCAGAGTAGTTTCTCATCTGTGCAAGCCCTAAAACTGTTCCCTGTTCCGGTCCAGCTTTCTGTAGAGCAGTGGTTCTCAGCCTGTGGACCGCAACCCCTTTGGAGATCGAATGACCCTTTCAACTATCAGATAGTTACATTACGATTTGATAACAGTCGCAAAATCACAGTCGAGTAGCAACGAGAATAATTTTATGGTTGGGGAATCACCATGGTATTAAACAGTCTCAACATTAGGAAAGCTGAGAACCACGGCTGTGGATGATTGATGCCTACAGACATCGACGCAGAAAACATCTGTAAAACTGAATGATTAATTCCTCAACAAGCTCAAATGTTGATCTGGGCAAGCAAACATGTGCTATGAAGGAAGAAAATACCCGGATGGAAATCTAATGTTTTTGAAGCCCACCGAGGACCGAGATCTATTGGCTGGAGTGTGAGAAGTAAAGAAAAGAAGAGGCAATAAAAGAAAAAAAAAATCTAGAAAAAAATGCGTAGTATAACTCGTTTGCATGAAAAGGTAAGAAAATCCCAACTCTGCTATTGCATGTATAGATAGGTAGGAGAGAAAGTCGAGAGCAGTGCTTCTCGAACCTTCCTAACGCTCTGACCCTTTACAGCTCTTCAGATTGTGGCGACCCCCCAACCATAAAACTATTTTCACTGCTACTTCATAACTGTCACTTTGCTACTGTTATGTCTTATAATGTAAACATCTGTGTTTTCTGATGGTCTAAGGCAACACCTGGAAAGGATCTTTCGACCCCCAAAGGCGACCTCCCACAAGTTGAGAACCGGTGGTCTAGAAAATGGGCATCAAGAGACCCGTACCTGCCCTCTGACAGGAGAGAGGTTTCCTGTAGGGAGGCAGAGCAGGGCAGAGGGAGGCAGAGAGTACTAAGGGCCTGGAGCAATGCCACAACCAGGAACTGCTCGCAAACACACCCAGTCATGAGAGTGAGCATCAAGGAATTCCCCCACATACACACACACACACACACACACCCCAGAGGAAGAGACCAGGTCTGCATCGCCAGGCAAAGATGCCCAGAAACAACCCAGCTGCTAGAGAAGGGGTAAGCGCATGAGAGGTCCTGGGAGGCAAACATGTCTTTGTATTTCTCTCCACCTGAGTGGCTGATGTGACAGAAATGTCTGTGAAGTCTGAACTTCAGCCACCTGTGACCTGTTGTGTCGCCTCTGAGGGTTCCCCGAGAGTGAATCAGCTGTATGCCACCAGGGGATCAGAGTCACGTGCCACTGCCTGCGTCTTCCTGTATACACACTCTGTGCACTGACCCCTGTCTTAGTTTGGGCTTTATTATTGCTGTGAAGGGACACCATGACCAAGGGTACTGGCTGGTTTTGTGTGTCAACTTGACACAAGCTGGAGTTATCACAGAGAAAGGAGCTTCCGTTG
>NW_022196891.1:78282563-78284719 GCF_008632895.1 Mastomys coucha | reverse complement strand
GCTCCTGCTTCCTGACCTGCTTGAGTTCCAGTCCTGACTTCCTTTGGTGATGAACAGCAATGTGGAAGCAAGCTGAATGTTTTGGTCAGGGTTTCTATTCCTGAACAAAACATCATGACCAAGAAGCAAGTTGAGGGGGAAAGAGTTTATTCAGCTTACACGTCCATGTAAGAAACCCTGACTAAGACACCAAGGTGACACTTATAAAGGCAAAGATTTCATTGGGGCTGGCTTATAGTTTCAGAGGTGCAGTTCATTATCATCATGGCAGAAGTATGGCAGCCTCCAGACAGACATGGTGCTGGAGAAGGAGCCAAGAGTTCTCCATGTTGATTCAAAGAAAGCCAGAAGGCTGCCCTGTGCAGGCTCCTCCATGGGAGGAGGATCTCTTCCATTCCTGAGCTTGAGCACTAGGCAGCCTCAAAGCCCCCCTACACACTGACACGCTTCCTCCAACAAGGCCACACCCCCTCATGGCACCACTTCCCATGGGCCACCCAATTCAAGCCACCACAACCACTATGTTCAAAGATACATCGTATCTGCCCTCCAGGGGCTCGCAGATTCTGGAAGGGACAAGGATTCGATGACAGTCATCATTCCATAGGTTCCAGCCTCCGTCTGAAGGAAGCCGAGAAGTACAGTGATACATAGCAGGTGCACCTGACTGGGCTGGCACGAGGAAGGCCAAGAGGCTGTCACTCTGAGTAGAGCTGTGAAGCTGAGAAGGACTGAGGAGGGGAACGGCTGAGCTGAACGGCTAAGCTGCGATGACTGTCCGCACACCGAGCTCCTGCAAGCAAGTGGGGACGCTGGCCAAAAAGATGATGAGTCTCTGCTAGGGGCCTGTCACCTGGCTCCCCAAGAAGCTGTCTGTGAGTCTTCATTTTTCGTGAAAAATCCTGCTCAGATGGGCTCTAAAACAGCCATCATATTAGTCTGCTAAATCATTAAACCCATCCTGATGTGGATTTTTCTCCTTTAACATCCCCATTCCTTTCCCTCTGATTCCATTCCTTCTTCACCTTGGATGGAGTCATTCATACCTCCTAATGCTGAGTGGACTCAAACAGCTTCCCAGATCCTTCTTGCTTACAATCCACAGGCGAGAGCTTATGTCCTGGCATCCTGGTTACAAAGGAAAACAGACATTCATGTCAATTGGCAAGTACCTACTTCATGCTTCTCTGTGTAAAGCATTGTGAATACTAAGTAGAATGCCACTGTACACAGGAAATCTCAAGATACCAACCATCAAGAGACAATGAGACTGCTCCTACACAAAGAAGCAAGCAGAACGAGGCTGGGACAAAAGGGATGCATGGCAGAGTGGCAACTGCAAATCCCCTCCTAAACTGAAGGGATAAAACTAGCTCTCAGCCAAAGATGCTGACATTCACAGGCGATCAGAGACAGCTGGGTCTGCTAACGCAGGAAAGCTCAGGGCCAACCTAGATAACTTACTGAGACTAGATCTCAAAAGAAAGAGGGATGTGTCTTAATGGTACCATGATTTTCTGGCATGTCTGAAGTCATAGGTTCAACCTCCAGTCCTCCCACCCACCAAAAATGAAAAATAAATTATTTCTTGAGCCAAACACTAAGTAGACAAAAAAAAAAAAATGCTTGCTCTGTTGTTACAGACCCAAAGCTGAGTGGGTATGATCCCCCATCAACAGAGAAAGGATCTGATTAAGAATGAAAAAACTAGGAGGTGGCAAGATGGTTTGATGGCTCAGTGGTTAAGAGCACTGACTGCTCTTCCAAAGAATTCAAATCCCAGCAACCTCGTAGTGGCTCATACCCATCTATAATGGGATCTGATGCCCTCTTCTGGTGTGTCTAAAGACAGTGTACTTATATACATAAATAAATCATTTTTTTAAAGATTTGTTTTATTTTATTTTATGTATATGAGTACACTGTAGCTGTACAGATGGCCGTGAGCTATCATGTGTGTGGCTGCTGGGAATTGAACTCAGGACCTTCTGCTGGCCCCTCTGGCTTAGGCCCCGCTCGCTCTGGCTCTGCATAATTCACTGTAGCTGTCTTCAGACGCACTAGAAGAGGGTGACTTATCTCATTACAGGTGTTTGTGAGCCACCATGTGGTTGCTGGTATCCGAACTCAGGACCTTCGGAAGAGCAGTCAGTGCT
>NW_022196891.1:78276274-78281274 GCF_008632895.1 Mastomys coucha | reverse complement strand
TTAAAAAGATGGTTACTGATACAAATTTACTTAAACCAAAAAATCTTAATAACTGATCATCACAACTATAAACCATGATGGCACTGAGGCTGGAGAGATGGCTCTGTGGTTAAGAGCATGCACTGCTCTTCCAGAGGACCTGAGTTTGATTCCCAGTCCCCACATGGCTGCTCACAACTCCCTACAACTGGAGATCCAGGGAAGCTGACACCCTCTTCTTCCTGCTTTCATGGGCATCCACAAACATGAGGCACACAGACATAAATAAAATTAAAAATAAATATAAATAAAATCACTCTTTTAAAACATGATGAAACCATCATAAGGCTTCAGAGAGGAGCTATGCAGCTATAAAAGAAATTCAGTGAAAATATGTTAACTGCAAATGGTTTGAAAGTACTTCTTGAGAGGTGACAATAGATGGTGCCATTCCTGCTAAACTAACAGCTCCCAAGGCTATGTATCCTAGCAAGGTGGTATAGAATGCACTCGTTTAGGATCTATTCCACTTGTAGGAGAGCATCCTGTCCTCCCAGGGGTGTCATCTCCATGTCCCAGTTGTGTCCTTAAAAGGCTATTCTACTGTTCTAATAGGCCAGGGCTTCTAACACAGAACTATCAGAAAGGACTCCGGAGTCACATATCCACTGTAACAATGACTGGGCTCCCTGTAGGTGTCCTGACCTACAGTGGTGTCATGGATCCATTGCTGAGGGAGTCTAACACTAAGCCACAGAAGCAATCAAGACAAGACTACTTCATATTACGTTTAAATGTAAACATTTCCCACAGGCTCATGATTTCCTCAGCTGGTAGCAGTGTCTTGGAGTGTGTGGGGTCTTTAAGAGGTGAGGCTTGGCAGGGGGAAGCAGCTCCCTGCTGATGGGCTCAATGGACTATAGTCTGGAGTGGGCTCCCACCCAAGTCATTTTTGCTTTTTATCTGCTGACATGATTCGATAGGTCGTAAGCTCCCGTGCTAAGGCCAGAGCCCCAGCTTCCATGCCTCCCCACCTTGACAGTGTGCACAGAAGAAATCCTTCCCTCCAAAGTTACTTCCTGTATGTGTGTTACACACCTGGAACACACATCTGTAGCACGCAGGAGGAACTGCCCACATTTCTAGGAAAATGAGATCTAGTATTAGTCAACTTCCTGAATGTTTTCTCAAGAGATAATGCAGCAGGAACTCAGTTCTGGTCTCTGTGGCTGATGACTGGACACACTGAAGTGGCTCTGTCCCCACAGCATTGGTGAGGCAGCCATGCTATCTTGGTGACACTGCCTTCACCCTACCATCATAGCCACTCCATCATAGCCAGCACTGGGATGATCAATCAAAGAGGCCACCTTAAGTCACGTGGCCAAGCCATCCTACTGAATGTGTTGTGTGTTCTACAGAAACTGCTGATGGTCAGACCTGAGCCGGAATAATTGATTACCTAACCTAACAAGAGGCCTGATAATACTTTGAATTCCCAAGGATAAATGTCTATCTGCCGTCCGAATACAGGATGTATTAGTTACTTTGCTTGTCTCTGCGACCAAATGCCTGACAGGAAGTAACTTTAGAGGGAAGGATTTCTTCTGTGCACACTGTCAAGGTGGGGAGGCATGGAAGCTGGGGCTCCGGTCTTAGCACAGGAGCTTAACAACCTATGGAATCATGTCAGCAGATAAAAAGCAAAAATGACTTGGGTGGGAGCCCACTCCAGACTATAGTCCATTGAGCCCATCAGCAGGGAGCTGCTTCCCTCTGCCAAGCCTCACCTCTTAAAGACCCCACACACTCCAAGACACTGCTACCAGCTGAGGACCAAGTGTCAAAATCACGAGCCTGTGGGAAATGTTTACAATAAGCATAATATGAAGTATTCTTTGAAATGTCAGCATATCCCCTTTTCCAGGAGACAGGAGACCAAGTAGGTATGCAAACATGTCCCTTTGGAGAAGAATTAAGAATTGTAGCAATCTCCTGTTGTCAGGGTCTTTCCTGACGTAGACCATGACAACTTGACTTTTCTTTTCTCAAATTAAGTCTAAAAGCTGGATCATCTAGGAAACTGGACAAAAAAAAATTATAATGGGGATTTTATTTATTTTTATTTTATGTGTATAGGTATTTTGCCTTCGTGTATGTCTGTGCACTGTGTGCATACAGTACCCTCAGAGGTCAGAAGACAGTGTTGGATTCCCTGGGACTGGAGTTAAAAATGGTTGGTAGACACCAGGTAGTGGCTAGAAATTGAACCCAGTTCCTTTAGAAGAACAGCCAGTGTTCTTAACCATGGAGCCATCTCTTCAGCCCCAAAACATTGTGACTTTTTAAATAAGGCCAGTGGCCCTCAGCTTCCTGATTCTCTCTGTATAACCTGAGCCCAAATGTCTCTAGAGATAACATAACTCCTTTAACCATCTCCACCTCCCCCTAAGCATTAGGTTTCCATGGGACCACTCTGACTCTCTCTTGTTATAGTAGTAACTACGTTCCATCTGCCAGCATCTTGCCCCTACTATGGGGTCCCATCATCTTGTGGCTAGAAGAAAACCCAATTCTAAGGTAGCCCCTCAGTGACTCCAGTGTTCCCTTCTTTAACATGCTCCACATGAGTTTGGTAAACAGACATACTGAAGATCTGCCCACCAAACCTAGTAAGGGAAAATAGTCATGGACTCGATTGCCAAATATATCCACAGATCTGCTACCAAATATGTCTACAGACCTGCCACCAACTACAGCCACAGACATGCCACCAAATATAATCACAGATCTGCCACCAACTATAGCCACAGACCTGCCACCAAATGTACCCACAGATCTGCTACCAGATATGTCTACAGACCTGCCACCAACTACAGCCACAGACCTGCCACCAAATATAGCCACAGACCTGCCACTAACTATAGCCACAGACCTGCCACCAAATATAGCCACAGACCTGCCACCCATTATAGTCACAGACCCGCCATAAAATATGTCCACCAAATATAACTACAGATTTGCCACCAAATATATCTACAGACCTGCCACCAAATATGGCCACAAACCTGTCACCAAATATTTCCTCCAAATACAACCGCAGACCTGCCACCAAATATGGCCACAGGCATGCCACTAAATATAATCACAGACCTGCCACAGATGAGTCCTTGGTGAGCTTCCCAGCCCTGGACAGTGTTTTTTACTCTTGTATGCCCAACTTCTCTAGTTGTTTGTTTTTGTTTTTCTCACTTCTTTCGGTCTTGGCCATGGCATTTCTAACTTTCCTGCCTCCCTTTAAAAGAGCCATTCTGTTCACACACCTCCAAGAAACACGAATATTAGAGCTACTTCTCAGAGCTTTGCCAAGTTGTGAATCTTATGCTGTAGAGGCATCTGTCCCTACTGATAAACTTCACTCAGGATGCTGCGATGTGTCTCTCACAGCTCCTGGTGGCTGCTGCTGAATTGGACTCCTCCAGTAATCAGGCCCGGAACTTTCCAAGCCAGATCACAGTAGTGTAGCTCAGTTCTGTTCACTGTCCCAGTGGCCTGGTCTTGAAGCTGGAGTGGCTACTAGGCATCTATCAGGGAGCCTTCAACAGGCCTTTGGGGACACAGAGGGATTGAGAAATCCAAGGCTATTTATTCAAATGATGCCAGCAGTCCAGGAATCACAGAATTCAATTCTGCCCAACTCAAGGCCTTGATCTCAAAATAGCAAAACCTATCCCAACTGAGAATCAGCCTCCTCTGGGACACAGTTACTTTTGTAATTAAATTCTGGGTCTGATCCTCCAATCGTTCTGCCATCTGGCTGCAGCCTTACACTTAGCATTTAGTTGGTGATTAATCACCCTTAGCCTTCATCAGCTTTATCAATGCATTGATTGTCCTTTCTACAGGCATCTCATCTGTCTTCCTCTTTACAATGACTACCTTCCCCTGCACTGGCACGGTGCCCACTACAGTTCTCTGTTTAGTTTAGTGAATGAACAGACTCAAGGCACGTGGCTGGGTAGGCAGGTGGATGGCTAGATGGACAGACAAATGAATGGATGAAGTTCCACTGAACCTTGATGAGGTATTCTGAGGATGAACTAATGACTTCTAGAAGCCACAGGCATGTGCTAACCAAGGACTGTCCTCTGCTGAAACAAGCACAGAGCAATCGGGTTCTGAATAATCGGTAGTTAATAATAGATCAATAGAATCAAAATTGAAAATGACTGTGAGCAACAAATCTAAATTCTAAAAAGCTTCAGTCTGAGTATTCAGTCTAAGGGAGCCTGCCCACTGTGCCCTGGGACCCTCTGGATCAGAGATGTGTTTCACTCTCAGCATTAATTCCTTTAGAATATTTTGCCAAGTTGGATTTACAAAAGTTAACAGGCAAGGTCAAGGCGAGGCAAGAAAGAGGGCAGAGTTTCTCAAAGTCAGAAAAGTCTGCTATTGTTTCTAGGTAACCCCGGGGTTATAAGGCCCTTTCTACTCTTTCCTAGTCATTTATCAAATTACAAGAGGAGCTGAAACCTCTCCGGTCATTAGGAAATCTTTCAACCTCAAAAGCCATTGTTCTTTTGTTCCCTGAGCATCCGATGTGGAGATAACCTGGCAAGCCTGAGCCCACTGGGTATTCCCTGTTCTTCCTGCTGTCGGCTACTGCTTCGAAAGTTCTCTTTGGGCAATAGAGCATCTCGTTTCTCACATCTGATTGTCACAGGCTTTTTGCTAAAACTACATTCTCTATCCAGAGCCCTGCTGTGCCTTGTGCCAGATGTGCCCCATCTGTGAGAACCACTGGAGGACGGCGGTGGGTGTCGGCAGACTCAAACGCATATCGTCGGACCTCCACGAAGATCAGTTTCATCATCCCAGAAGCCAGGCCGCCCCAGCCCTCCGATCATAAGATTGGTCACTTTGGAATCAGTGGTTTTACAAACTTCGTGCCAGGACCCCCAGACAAGGCTGAATTCTTTTTATTGTAGCAGCGAAAGGATTGCTGTAGCAGCTCTATGGGG
>NW_022196891.1:78263162-78276224 GCF_008632895.1 Mastomys coucha | reverse complement strand
GTAGCAGGGGGGAGGGCAGGGTCCTAATAAACCAAGGCTAGGAAGACGTCTTGACCATCCTCTTGACTCTTCTCCTCCCCTGGTCCATTTACCAGATCTGGTCTTCTGCCTTCCCCAGTCTGATTTTGCTGTAATAAGTTTGTTTGGTTGTTTGGTTTGTGGTGGTAGTTGTTGTTGCTGTTGCAGTTGTTTGGGTGTTTTGATGTTGTATTGGGGTTTGGGTTTAAGTTATGTGAAACTGGTTTCTGCTGCTTTCTTCCAGGAACCCTAACTGGCACGCTTTCTCGTTCCCTTCATATCAATTGGTTTCCACGAGACGGATTGTGGCTGACCCAAGTACCCAAGTGATATGTTCCCATCCCAGATGCCCACACTGGTTTCCAGTTCCATTTCTGAATTCCCAAGAAAGAGATCTCATCTTCCCACGCGTGCCATACGCCCTCTCTCAGTCCAATGACATGTATCTGGGGCAGAGACACCGCTCAGGGTAACGTGGTAGCCAAGACCGCACATAGCTAAAATATCTTCAAAATAGACACCTAAAAGTTGCTCCCCGCAAATGAATGGGATTTGAACAGGCAGGAAGGAAAAGCGGGATTGTCAAGAAGGTAAACATCAGCTAAATGGTGCGGATCCTGGGGTGACTGTGATTTTACCCACAGGAAGGGTTCCAACAACCCCTGGTGAGAGAAGTGAAGGACTGTCAGGAGGTGGGGTGGGGCGGGGCAGGGCGGGGGCCGGGGACGCTGGGAGGGGTGGATTGGGAAGTCCTGCACACAGGAAGGAAGCTTCAGTGTGTGAAGAAAACTGGAACCCACTGAGCTTTTGTTGATGGGAAAGGTCTGACAGCCTGTCTTCAAACAAAGGGATCAAGTTAGAAGAAGGTGTCAAGCGTTTTAGAGTACGTTGGGACAGAGGTTGAAGGATAGGAAAACGGAAAAGGGGTTTCAGAACAGGATGAGCAGTTAGGGTGCACATGAAAGAGAAAGAAAGTCCAAAATTACACTCACAAAACTCAAGCTTCTTGATGAGGGTGCGGTGAGTCACGGGGCTAGAAACAGCCGGACCCATCCCAATCGGCGGATCTTTTTTGTGCTGTCTGTGAGCTTTCCTTGCTCGCTGCTCTGTGGCCCCTGCACTTTGGGGCCGTCATGTGCGCAGCCGTGTGGACTGTTGCCTCAGGGCCTCTGGGATCTAACGGAGCTGTTTCTTCTTTGCAAGCATTACACACTTTTGCGGACACAGCCCAGTGCCCAGCCAATCCCCCTGCCCCTTAAAGCCCATTTCCCTCTTTCCTCTCATCTCACTTTTGCTCAATTATTCCAGGGCAGGTACTCACTCCTCCTTTCTATTGCGTTCCCTTCCACTTACAAACCAAAGCCAAAATGACCTTAATCATAAATGATAAGTATAAACTAGTTTCAATGACATGTCCATATTGGAGAAAGGATACCATCTATTTGGAGTTGTGATTTACTACTGGTCATTTAAAAAAACAAACAGGAACATATAACACCATATTAGCAAGCCTTGGAAAAGGCCCACATTTTCCCTTTAGAATCTCCACCACAGTATCCATGTGTGTTTCAGCCTTTAATTAGATCTACTTTTCCACAGACACTATCATTCAGTAAAAATGAAAATCTTTGTCAATAAATCTCAGTAATATGAGATTAAATTATTTCTACAAATACAAATATAACAATGAAAATGTTCTCACTATATTTTCTTGCAAATACACAATATAATATCAATATTCTAAGTGTAAATGGCTTTAGTGGGCTTGCTCAGGAACCTGGCTACATGACATTTTTAAAATGTATTTATTGGGCTGGAGAGATGGCTCAGTGGTTAAGAGCACTGACTGCTCTTCCGGAGGTCCTGAGTTCAATTCCCAGCAACCACATGGTGGCTCACAACCACCTGTAATGAGATCTGATGCCTTCTTCTGGTGTGTGTGAAGACAGCTACAGTGTACTTATTTATAATAATAAATAAATCTTTGGGCTGGAAGGAGTGGGATTGACCGGAGCAAGCAGAGGTCCTTAAAAGTCAATTCCCAACAGATGACGGCTCACAACTATCTGTACAGCTACAGTGTGTACTCATATACATTATATAAAAAAATAAAATCCTTTAAATAAATAAATCATTAAAATATACATATATTTCATATATAAATATAAAAATATATAGATATTTGCTTGCTTATTTATTGAGGTACGGGTATGCGTGGAGATCTGTGGGGGATGTAGAGGTCAATATTGTGAAGAAAAAGTGGGATGGACAGCCAGGCACCACAGGCTCCTGCAACTCCTCAAAAAGTCCGTATGGCATTAGGGCTAAGATGGCTCCCAGAACACCAGTGAGACAGCAAAAAAGGAACTGAAGCCAAGGTGGTGGCTGTTTCCCCTGACTTCATGGAAATCCTACCAGGTGATGATGCCTACACATACACACACACACACTTCTGAGCCACCTCATCAGGCAGGGCTTTCATTGGAGGATGGCGAAGGTGTGGCAAAATACAAGGATTTAAGAGATGAGGACTGGCTCAAACACTGTAGCTACGTATATGGGCTGGGCAAGACATTCTGATCTGCACCTTGATGCTGGTCTCCAGAGTAGGGTTTTCTGGGATGCATCACATGACTCTGCTGCCTCTCACCCCACCCGCACCCCCTAATCCTCAGTCCTGTTCCCACAGAGATCGGAGGACAACTTTCAGGAGCTGATTCTCTACCATAT
Source organism: Mastomys coucha (assembly GCF_008632895.1). Taxonomy (NCBI): domain Eukaryota; kingdom Metazoa; phylum Chordata; class Mammalia; order Rodentia; family Muridae; genus Mastomys; species Mastomys coucha. The sequence goes on along the minus strand of NW_022196891.1, from coordinate 78,273,476 downwards.
GGTCCCAGGACTGAAATTCGGATCACCGGGCTTGGCTTTTTAGCCCAATGACTTTCTTTTTTTTTTTTTTTAAATAATTATTTAGTTTCATTTTTATGTGTATGAGTACACTGTAGCTGTACAGATGACTGTGTTCGATCATGTGTGTGGCTGCTGTTGATCTCAGGACCTCTGCTCAGGCTCGCTCCGGCCCCGCTCGCTCCAGCCCCGCTTGTTCCAGAGTAATTTTCTGCAGCTGTCTTCAGACGCACCAGAAGAGGGCGTCCGATCTCATTGTGGGTGGTTGTGAGCCACCATGTGGTTGCTGGGATCCGAACTCAGGACCTTCGGAAGAGCAGTCAGTGCTCTTACCCGCTGAGCCATCTAGCCAGCCCCCCAATGACACTTTCATGCGAAACTACATTATATCTTCAAACAGACGTTAAAGCTGATTTCTGGCCATCTAGTCTTTGAAACTCGAACACGGCTTAACTTAATGTGAAGGCTATTCTTGGTTGTTGACTTGACTATATCGGGAACTAAAATCTAAAGGGGGGGGGGCATACCTGTGATCAGTTTTTGCTTAATTTGAAGTAGGAAGATCCACTTCTAACCTGAATCTTTGAGGTACGAAGACACATTTGTTTGTTTTTTGTTTGTTTGTTTGTTTGTTTTTTCAAGACAGGGTTTCTCTGTGTAGCCCTGGCTGTCCTGGAACTCACTCTGTAGACCAGGCTGGCCTCGAACTCAGAAATCTGCCTGCCTCTGCCTCCCAAGTGCTGGGATTAAAGGCATGCGCCACCACTGCCCAGCAAGAAGACACATTTGTAATCCAGATCTTTTGAACTGGGGAGAGGCAGGCTTTAATCTGGACCTGGAGGCAGAAACACAAGCCTTCAATCTGAACCACACCTCCTGCTGGCAGCCTATTTAAGAAGAAGGAAATTTTGCTCCTTGCCTGCTGGCCCTCACCTTGCTAGCAAGTCCATTCCTTCGCTGGCGTTAGAGCCCTACTTCTTTGGGATTCCAGTGCATACTAAAGACTAGCTGAGACAACCAGCCTGGTGGACTGAACAACTATTGGATTCTTAGACTTTCCATTCATAACCAGCCATAGTTGGATTAGCTAGACCAGTCTGCCATTTTCATAAATCCCCTTTCTATATATAGAGACTCGTTCTATAAGTTCCGTTTCTCTAGAGGACCCTGACTAATACAGTGAATAAAGGATCCCACTGAGAAACTTGAAGCTATTTAATTATTTTGAGCACAGTGATGGAGAGTTGGAACATGCAAGTTCTATATATATGAATTTCCTTTTGTCAATATTCCATTGGTTTTGGTGAGTGGCCAGTTCTTTGTTTTTCTTAAGCAATCATTATGAATTCTGCTAGCTCCTGTGGTGGAAAAAAAAAAAAAAACACTTGAGCTGGGCTGCGGGTACAAGTTTTACTTCATGAGTTTTCTAAATATGTTTATTAATGCTCCTTCATTCCCCTCGAAGCTGGGTGCTTCGGTCAGGGTGTGGCCCCCCTCTCTAAGCTTAGCATGGCTGTGTCAGATTTATTGTCCACACTGCCAGATGCAGCTGCATTTATTTACATTTTTTAAATGAATGAAACTCTTAGCTTGTTGACATTTTGGAGAAGCTAAAAATGTTCCTTTTAAACTCCTGCTCACAACTGCATCCGCATGGGTGGCAGCTGAATTAGCCCCACTCTGTAGCAGAGTTGATTTTTCAAGGGAGATGTTTGCAGGGAAATGAAGGGTTTGGCCAGCTTTATTACTGGGTGACACAGGCAAAGCTATTTTGGTTGTGTTTCAAGTTTCCAAGAGAAAATTTCAACTCAAGACCATGAAGCAAAATTCGCAGGCACAAAAGGGAAGGAGAGACAGTGTATTTCTGTTCAGACTTCCTACAGACTGCTTCCCCAGCCACCGGATCACCTTGGTTTGAACTTGCGGCTATGAAAAAGATCAGACGTTCTGGAACTCTTGCCACAGACTTCACAGCCAAGCTCCAATTACCCACCCTGTGTGATACGGATAGCATCCGCTCATTTGCTAACATCTATCAAGAGCCTACTATGAATGAAACCCTGTGTGGTGGATGCTACCGGGGACACAGGAATGGACAGCATCCAGGGGTTACCCTTATGGAACTCACAGTCTGCATGGCAATTGACTGGAGTGCCGAGCAGAATGAGAAGCAGCACTGACTGCAGTGGAGAAGCTACGGGAGGGGAGAGGTGGGTTGGACTGTCAGTGGATTATATTCCATATAGGGCATCAGCAAAAACACGGAAGTGGAAATGACATGGTCAGGGAAGGATGTGGTGAGTGTGGGAACAGAGACAGGCATTGTGCATGAGAAAGGTGAAAGGTGTTCAGGGCCCAAGTCCTGGAGAGCCTTCAAGTCATGACCAGGAAAGTGAACCAGAAGCTCTGGGCAGAGGCAGGTTTTGAGAAGTGAAAACTATCTGGCCATCGCCAGCTGGTCATGTGACACAGAAAAGAATCTGTTGGGAATCTTGTATGTCAACAAGCTTCGGGGATAATCCTGGAGAGCTAAGAGGAGCAGCAGCAGCAACACGCTGACTGAGCTTTGGGTAAGCTCAAAGGCACAGAGGACTCAATCAATATAGAAAGAAGCCAGCTATATGGCCTCTGGCTCCCTCTGTCCCTTTCCTCAAGCGAAGGGTCACCTGTCCCTACGGAAGGCTCAGCTCATGTAGAATGAGGTCCTCTGAACAGAACAGCCACTGTCTACAGCAAATCAGCTGTGCCTGCTTGCAGGAGACATCACATCAGGCCTGCGGGTTGTTGAGATTGAGGAGGAAGGGGTGCGGGGCTTCCCTGCACCCTCATCTGGGATTCCAGCGGCCACCCAGACATTTGTATGCAATTGTTCCCTAATTGCCCGTGGCCTCTAAAGGTGCTGGAGTAGGGAAGATTAACCAGAGGAAAATGGGAGACAGACATGCTCATCCACGTGGCTATGAGAAGCCATCATCCCACTCTGTGTGAGACTTCCTAGTGCAGCTGCTTTCGGAGGTTCCCCCATACTTCTTCAAACCCCTCGGCTGAGGTCACTAACTCACTAAGTAAAGCTTTGATGGAATCATACCTAGGGGCCTAGTAAGAGTGGACAAATGTTTGTTTTCACTCTGCAAAGAAGGAATTCTGGCAGCAGATGCCGACTCCTGCAGCTACCACAGAATCTCCAAGCTCTGGGAACTGCTGGCAGTCTGCTCAACCTGAAGAGTTAGCAGTAAGGACTTGGTTAGCAGTAGGGACCCATCTCCACTTCTATTGGTTCCCTTACCCCTGTCGGCAACCTTGTAGCATCCCTTCATTAAACTCCTCAGTTACTTTGAAAGTGGCCTCTGGACTAGATCCCTTTACAGCTCACACAGCTCCCATCATGCCCCACTGTGCCAACGATAACTCACAGCTCAGGAATAGCAAGCCAGTAAGTCCACCCAGTGAGCGGCCCCACTGTAAGAAAATGAAACTTTAAAACAAGTAAACACCCACGAAAGCGGGCCCTGTAATTGTATCAAAGAGTAACAAAGTAGCACCAAGTAGGTGGTTTGCAGCAGCAGAAACTGATTGGCTCACAATTCTGGTGGCCAGCGTCTGAAATCACGGTGTCACCAGGGCTGTGTCCTCTCGACCATTTAAGAACACGCTCTTGTTGCTAGGTCTGCTGGTGATCATGAGTACTCCTGGCTGTGGCCAGGCCTTACTGTCAGCCTCCATAATCATACAGCCTTCTCCTGGGTGTCTCTGTATCACATGCTCCCCTGACTCCGACTCCTCTGAGCCTATGCCCTTGTCTGCTTCTAATGAGAATATCATTCATACTGAATTAGGGGGTACACAATGGCCTTATCATAACTTGGTTATATCTACAAAAGCCCTATTTGCTAATAAGGGCCTATTCTGACCTCTTGAAGGTTAGGTCGGCAATGTATCTTTTGGAAAGATACAACTAAGCTCCTCACTGGGAACTAGGAATCTGTAAGTGCCTGGTGAATCTTCCAGGCAAGATGGCTACCATTGATCAGTACCCGCCACTGTGGCACCTGATATTGACTCTCAGGATAGGAAGAGATTTAGAAGAAAAGTCCTTTAGGGCTTGATCACTATGGATTCAATCCCTGCCAGGCCCCAGAATATCGGCTCCTCTGGCCCAGCTGTGGGATGGTAGGAACCGAATGGGCCATACTTGTGGAATCTCTGTTTGCACTATTCTGTTTGAGAAAATGGCACTATATCCACGCTGGTACTCATACAAGTTTCTCCAAACTCTGGAGCCCATGGCCACCGCATCCACAGATTTCAAGACAAGAACCAACTATCTTATCCCCGAGACCTGTGAGACCACAGACTTGCTACTTGAATATACCAGGCTGGCAACGGGATTTTTAATAGGACAAAAATTAACTCATCGAATCATTATCTAAACCAGTAGTTCTCAGTCAAAGCCCACCTCCCCCCCTCCCAGCCCCCAGGAACACACTGCCTCCAGCAAGGGCAAACTCTCCAGATCCTTTCAAATTGTGCCACCCCTTGGTGACTAAGCATTCGGATATATCAGCCTATGTGGGCCCTTCTTATTCAAGCCACCACGTATGCATTTGGTCTTCCCATAAAACGACGTCAGGACTCGGAAGCTTGTGTCACAGTATAGACCCAAAGTAGGTGCCTGCTAGGGTTTAAATATTGATGTCTTCAAGATTCTTAGGTTGAAATAATCCCGTGTGAGCCATTTCAGAAGAGAGCTCCACCCTCACAAATGGACAAGCATCCTCTAAGACTCGCCTTACTCCTCTCCAAGTGATTCTGCATCCATTCAAGCTGACGACAAAGAACAGCCGTCACAAGGCGACCCCTTGTTCACTTGACACTCAAGGGCCCTCTTTAAATATAGCATCTTGAACCTCTGGGTCATCTCAAAAAAAACAGTCAGCCCATCTCCATCTGTCCAGAGTCGTAGCAGACCTAATACTGTTCAAAAGTCAGCCAGCCTGGGGCTGGAGAGATGGCTCAGCAGTTAGGGGTATGTGGTAACTCCGGCAGAGGTCCCGAGTTCTATTCCCAGCACTCATACCGGGCAGCTCACAAATGGCCGTGACTCCAGCTCTAGGGGAACAGATGCCTCTGTCCTCCACGGTGCCTACACACACACGGGATACATGAACACAGATAGACCCTTATACATGCAATTAGAAAGGAAACGTTCAAGCCGGGTGTGGTGGCGCACGCCTTTAATCCCAGCACTTGGGAGGCAGAGGCAGGTGGATTTCTGAGTTCGAGGCCAGCCTGGTCTACAGAGTGAGCTCCAGGACAGCCAGGGCTATACAGAGAAACCCTGTCTCGAAAAACCAAAAAAAAAAAAAAAAAGAAAGGAAGGAAACGTTCTCTGAAGGCAGCTAGGCCGTTTCTGCACTGCTACTGCTCTCTCCAAACTTCCCTCGTCTCTATCCAAGTTCTGACCGGATCGCTACATTCTCCTGGCTGGTGTGGCCTCTTCTGGGCCTTCTATTAGTATGAGTCAGTCAGATCGAGCCTTTTCTTCACAGACTAAATCTGGTTTCTCTGTCCCTTCACGATTCCTGAATAACTCCAGCCCACATAAAGCTCTCCTAAACAGATTATTATATTTATTGTAATATATATTCTATAAATGGTACCACTTAGTTCCCTTTTCAATTGATTTTTTTACTTAGTATAAAGATAAAAATCCCTCATATTCCTGTATTACCTTGTTCAACTATATTCCTCCCTACAGTCTCCTCCCTCCATTCATTCAGGGTAACCTGGACTTTTAGGTTTCAGAAGTGCACAGTCCATGGAACGTAAAGCTTGTTTGGTCTAGCCTACTCTCTTTGCCAACATTACTCTCTCCAGAAAACTGTTCCGGAATCCCCTAGGTAGAGTCTCTCTACTTTAAATGTCCATATTGTCTAAAGTGCACGTCAGATCTCATCGCTGACCTCCATAGAGTAAGTCATGACTCACTGAACACCTACCTGTCCCACTCTGGTCTTTGTGACAGCATGGTCCATCCATCTCACTGCCCTTTAGTGGACCCCAGTGCCTGGCTCCACAGTTGGCATGTAACAGGCATTTATTAAGCATCTATTAAAAGAGTGAAGAGATCAATGTAGCTACAGACAAGGAACACTGTGCCCGGTGCTCAATTCCCACAATCCTGAATCTTGCCCCTTCCTGTCTTTAAGAATCAATGATAAGAATAAGGAAATAGAATATGTAGAGATACCCCAAACTCTATGCTGGCTCCATCACTAGAAAATGTACCCTATCGGGCTCTCCAGGGAAAAATCATTTGATCCCAAGGGGTAAAGGAAGCAAATTTTTAAAACAAGGTTAAAATTCTAGATCTAGGGCAGGGTCTCAGTTACTGTTCTATTGTTGTGAGGAAAAACCATGATCAAGGAAACTTAAATGAGAAAGAACTTAATTGGAGGCTTGTTTACAGTTTGAGAAGGCTAGTCTATTATCATCAAGGCAGGAGGCATGGTGGCATGCAGACAGGCAGCCATGGGGCTGGAGAAGTAGCTGAGTGCTCACATCTGATCTGCAAGTTGCAGGCAAAGAGAGAGAGACAGAGAAAAACAGACAAACAGAGAGGGAGAGAGAGAGAGAGAGAGAGAGAGAGAAAGAGAGAGAGAGAAAGAGAGAGAGAGAGAATGGAAGATCGGACCTGCTATGGGCTTTCGAAACTTCAAAACCCACCTCCAATAACACACCTACTCCAACAAGGCCACACCTCCTCCAATCAGGCCACACCTCCCAATCCTTCCCAAACAGTTCCACTAACTGAGGACCAAGCATTCAAGCATATGAGGCTATGGGAACTATTCTCATTCAAACCACCGTGGGGAAGAAGTCTGGTTTGGGTGCTTACTGCTCTTACAGAGAACCTGAGTTTGGTTCTCAGCAGCCCACAATGACCTGTAACTCCAGTTCCAAGAGATCTGATCATCTCTTCTGGCCTCCAGGGGCCCCTACATGCATGTGGTTCACACTCACACTCATAAATACATATTTTAGAGGTCTACTTCCACAAAAAGGGATAATAAGGAGGGGAGAGACCTAATATCTTGGTTTTCTTCCATCGGAAGACTCTAGATTTAGAATGAGTGTGTGACCAGAAAGCAAAAGGCAGGCTAGCAGAGAGAGATGGACTAGCAGAGAGGGGAGGGTACCAACCCAGAGTAGAGGACAGACAGAGGCAGTGGGTGCAAATAGGAACACACCATAATGACAAACGCATATAAAAAATGCCCTAATGAAGTGCATTATTCCATATGCTAAGAAAACTATTTTTAAAATAAAATAAAACTGTGGTTCTGTGTCTTGGCGGGTGTGTGTCTCTCATTTGGATGTCTCCCTCTTGTCCACCTGTCAGTGTGAGAAGAAGCCTGATAGCACAGACTGCTGTATTATATACACAGTAAGTATGGTTTCATAGTGAAAATATCTCAGGAGCTTGAGAGCCTGTGACACAAATATTAATTACTATTGATAACAATGATCTATAGTAACCACATTTAAACAACCAAACGCAATTTGAAACAACCTGTGACACTTCATTTACTCAGTAAGCAATAAATAATTGAATAATCACTTCAGAAAAACAAAAGGCACACAGATGTCATAGTCAAAACATGTTGTGGATGGTCCTGGTGCTATTTGTATTTTGATGTTAATTCTACTTTCCCATGAGGGGTTGTCTGGACAGAGGAATGAGTTACATTCTCAAGTGACTTTTTGTGAACCTTCCCCTAATGAATAAGGAAACTAATCACCGGGCAAGTAGGTGGGACTTCCGGGTTGGACGGAGGAAGAGAAGAGGCAGAAGATAGGGGCTTTTTAAAAGACAGCGAGAGGACAAGATGTAGCTACTAGTGAGTCCCAGTTTAGATGGCAAATCCACCAGGATTAGTGTGGTGTGATTTGCCGCCGGAGGATTTAGATTTAATATGGCTTACAAGCTTAGGATTCTAGTTGCTGCGCCCAGCGATTGAGTTACCATTGTTTCTGAACTAAGTTTGTGTTGTGTTTTCCTTCACACAGGGGCTCGACTGGGTTCCAGAGAGAAAGGTATGGGCAGCAAAGCGTGGGTTTGCCAGATGTGTACCCCAAAAAGCTGTGGGAGTTTTGAAGTGTGGGTTTGGCATGGTAGCGACCCACTAGTGGGAACTTAGCAAGCTGGGTAGAGAGATTTTGGAGATCTGAATCAGAGAGTCTCCACAAGATGAGAACATGCCCGTCAGTGCCCGCCAGTGCCCGCCAGTGCCCACCAATACCCACTAGTGCCCACCAGTGCCTGCCAGTACCCACCAGTGTCCACCAGTGCCCACCAGTACCCACCAATGCCCGCCAGTGTTGCCAGTGTCCACCAGTACCCACCAGTGCCCACCAGTGCCCACCAGTGCCCGCCAGTGCCCACCAGTGCCTGGCTGACCACACTGAAATGGCCTGCCAGGTTAACATGAATTGTATTTTTTAATATTTCCCACAACAAAAACATACTGTTGCATATTTAAGTTACCCGAATCAGCCCTTCTGGCTTATCCTCTGGCCCCCTCTGGCCTGCAAGTAGCCTTCTCTTGGCTCTGGAGAACTTTGGAGACTGCAATCCTTAGAGGTTACCTTTAGTGAAGTGTACCCTCCCCCGCCCCAGAAGGTAGACTGCATTCCGTTCCTCGGCACTACACTATGTATGACGCTGGCTGAAGCAGTCTTGGTTCCCATGCCCACATCACCGTGTAGGGATTCAGGCTTATATGCCTGTGTTAGCTTTCCTTGTTGTCTCTTAAGGGATGAGACATTTGTTCGAGATCAGGGTTCAGATGATAGAGTCCAGTGTGGTGTAGAAAGCGTGGTGGCCGGAGTCACGGAGTCTACAGCAGCAGGTTCTCACACGGTGTTGATAAGGAAACAACCTAGTCAGGAAGCAGGCCAAGCTCTAACCCCTAAGGTTCACCCCATATGACCTCCATCCACCAGCTATGCCTTCCACCCTAGAGGCCCTACAACCTCCCAAAACTGCACCACCAGCTGGGACCAAACGATCAAAGACATGAAGCTGCGTGGGGTACTTCACAATTGCTGCAACAACTTCAAACTTTCTCTGCCATGAAGACAACAGAAAGAACAGCCTGCCTTCAGCCGTGAGGCCTCACTGCCCAGTTCAAAGGACTATATAAACCATGCTCTCCTTTGCTACGGAGCCCTTTATTGATCCCCATTGGTGTGGGCATTGAGACGTGATCTCTCAACCACTCTGGAAATCAGTTTGGCGGTTCCTCAGAAAAATTGAACATAGTACTATCTGAGGACCCAGCTATATCACTCCTGGGCATATACCCAGAAGATACTCCAACATATAATAAGGACACATGCTCCACTGTGTTCAACCTTATTTATAATAGCCAGAAGCTGGAAACAACCCAGATGTCCCTCAACAGGGGAATGGATACAGAAAATGTGGTACATTTACTACTTAGCTATTAGAAACGATGAATTCATGAAATTCTTAGGCAAATGGATAGAACTAGAAAATATCATCCTGAGTGAGGTAACCTGATCACAAAAGAACACACATGGTATGCACTCTCTGATAAGTAGATCTTAGCCCAAAAGCTCCAAATACTTAAGATACAATTCACAGACCACATGAAGCTCAAGAAGAAGGAAGACTCAAGTGTGGGTGCTTCGGTCCTTCTTAGAAGGAGAACAAAATACTCACAGGAGCAAATGTGGAGATAAAGTGTAGAGCAGAGACTAAAGGAAAGGCCACCCAGAGACTGTCCCATCTAGGGATCCATCCCATTCAGTTAACAAACGCAGATACTATTGTGGATGCCAAGAAGTGCATGCTGACAGGAGCCTGATATGGCTGCCTCCTGAGAGGCCCTGCCAGAGCCTGACCAATACAGAGGCAGATGGTCGCAGCCAACCATTGGACTGAGTGTGGGGTCTCCAATAGGGAAGTTAGAGAAAGGACTGAAGGAGTTGAAGGGGTTTGCAACCCCACAGGAAGAACAACAATATCAATCAACCAGACCCCCCAGAGCTCCCAGGGACTAAGCCATCAACCAAGGAGTACACATGGCTCCAGCTGCATATGTAGCAGACGATGGCCTTGTCAGGCATCAATGGGAAGAGAGGTTCTTAGTCCTATGAAGGCTCAATAGATGCCCCAGTGTAGGGGAATGGAGGGCAGGGAGATGGGAGTGGGCAGGTGGGTGGAGGGAGACCCTCATAGAAGTAGGGGGAGGGAAGATGGGAGAGGGG
>NW_022196891.1:78257007-78263152 GCF_008632895.1 Mastomys coucha | reverse complement strand
AAAAAAGGAAAAAAAAAAAGAAAAGTGATCTCCCTCCTCTCCCCACTCCCACCTGTGCCCTATAGTGTCCTCTACTCTGGTAGTGTGGAAAGAATTCATAATCCTAACTAGCATGTATAAAAAACACACAATTTGGGTATTTTATTTACAAACCATAATCCTCAATTGGATAGGTTTAGCGATATACTAAGTTATTCCCCAGCTATGAAGTTCCTTGTTACCTGCTATTTCTCTTGCCCACATTCTTACTCACGGTCCATCTCCTCTCATGGCTGCCTCCTCTACCTCTGCCTTTTTCTCCTTCCCTCTCTCTCTCCTACAACCCCCTCACTCAATCCTTATATCCCACCTTTCTCCCTCCACTGCCCAAACACAAGCCCTGGCCTTTTATTGACCAGTTCAATTGAGGAGCAAGGTTCACCTAGCGTCTCTTGGTGTATGTGAGGATCGGCAACCACATCTTGAGAAAGCAGTGTTTAGCACGTGAGTACAAGTAAGCCTCACTTAGAGTGTCTGTGCCAAAAGGCCTATGGGTGAGCCTGAAAGAACTCAGTCCCTCATGTCCCTCAGATCGACACATCTCTCGGACAACTTTTTCTTCTTGCTGGTGTTTACCCTTGGACCCCGACTCTAGCCTCCCAGTTATGGCAAAACAAAATAATTATGCTTCTTTCCACTTCACAACCCTGGATGCCGTGGCTCCTTTCCCATCCTTTCTTGACAATGGGTAAATAAACCCACTGGTGGGTTGACAGGGATTGATGCATCAAAAGGAGAGTTTCTCTGCCTGGGCGTGGAGGACCGCAGGGTAACACAGAGAAAACCAAAGCAAACCAGGACTGTCCTGAGCTAAAACTCAAAACCAGAGCTGGTGCCCAGAATCCAGGAGGCCACCTGTGAGGCTCCGACAGCCATGTTCACCCGCCTTCCCCTTCCAAAGCTAAACAGCCCAGTGGGAAGGAAGCATTCCCTACAGGCCTATCACCCCCACTACACATGGAGCAGACCAACAAGTGGGTGACCCCAGCAGTCCACCTAGTGCAGACACACAAGCATGACCCTCTGGAAGATGGCAGAGCACCCCAAAGGTCTCCAAATTAGATTCTCAATTCTAGCGTTAGTCCTGGATGACCACTAACAAACTAGATAATCTCTAAAATGAGGCATTTTTGTGATAGTTCCCATAGTGACATAATCAGATATAGCGTTAGACAGGCATGGCAGCAGATTCCATTGTCTTTAAAGACAATTGTCTTTTTTTTTTTAAGATTTATTTATTTATTATATGTAAGTACATTGTAGCTGTCTTCAGACACACCAGAAGAGGGCGTGAGATCTCATTACAGATGGTCATGAACCACCATGTGGTTGCTGGGAATTGAACTCAGGACCTCTGGAAGAGCAGTTGGTGCTCTTAACCACTGAGCCATCTCTCCAGCCCAAGATGATTGATTGTCTTTATACTCTGATTATAAGATACAATGACACAGAAAACCACTCTATTATAATCATGGTAGAAAAATGTGAAATACAAGTGACTAAAAACCCCCAAGTCACCTGTAACCCTATTATCCAAAGGTAGCCAGACTTTTAGTCCTGTGTAAAGATACAGACATGCACAGATAAGTGTACATGTGTGTGGAAACATTTCTATGTGTCGTATCCTGTTCTTAGTGCCCGTCATTGTATCAATGTCAAGTCCCCATAACTCTCAATCTTTTTAGAAACATTTTGCATGAAATTCTGCATAATGCTTCATCATAGACTTTTAGCGAAATCATGTGCTATAAATACAGAGCGCAGCTACTGGTAACAATGTGTTCATTAAACAGAGCCTGGCGTCAGCATGGGCCAACCTAGTTCAGGGTTTGCTGCCTCAGTGACAACCCTCAGGCAAAGTTCCCAACTGATCCAACAGCCTTTTCACTGGGGCTTCTGGGATGCACGGAAGGTGGTACACTCCTATGGTGAGGAACATCTCTCTCTTCTGAGATTAAAGTTTAGCTCGGTGGGTCACACTATGCTTGAAAGGATGCTTGATAAACAAACTTGGTTGTTTACAGTGTCTTGCAGACACAGGAGTGGCAGCAGGCTGGGGAATATTCAAATGCAGATTTCTCCTTGTTATGCCTTCCCTGGGAGCAGCACAATCCCCCAGTTCTACAGATTTCATCTTTCCATCTATGGGGTACCACCCGAACATGGCTACATCTGCAATGAGTACCCATTTGTGTCTCGGCCCATTTGTACTGCTCTAACAAAAGACCGTAGCCAGAGATATCTTACAAACACCAAAAGTATCAGGAGAGTGTGCCCTTGTTGGAGGAAGTATATCACTGGGAGTGGGCTTTGAGGCTTCAAAAACCTCATCCTGCCGGGTGGTAGCGCACGCCTTTAATCCCAGCACTTGGGAGGCAGAGTCAGGAGGATTTCTGAGTTTGAGGCCAGCCTGGTCTACAGAGTGAGTTACAGGACAGCCAGGGCTATACAGAGAAACTCTGTCTCGAAAATACAAACAAACCCAAAAAAAAGTTCATCCCAAGTTCAGAATCTCTCCAAGCCCGCAACCCGGGAAATAACTCTCAGTTACTTCTCCAGCACCATACCTACTCCCTATCATGATGAAAATGGAATAACCTCTGAAACTGTGAGCAAGCCTTCAATTAAATGGTTTCTTTTATTTTTTAAGATTTATTTATTATTATAAATGAGTACACTGTAGCTGTCTTCAGACCACCAGAATAGAGCATCAGATTTCATTATGGGTGGTTGTGAGCCACCATGTGGTTGCTGGGATCCAAACTCAGGACCTTCGGAAGAGCAGTCAGTGCTCTTACCCGCTGAGCCATCTCACCAGCCCCTAAATGGTTTCTTTGATAAGAGTTGCCTTGGTCATGGTGTCTTCACAGCAACAGGATAGTGACTAAGACAGCATATATAATTCATCGTAAGAAAAACAACAACAAATACCACTATGGTTATTTAAATCTACTCTACCTGTCTTGGTCTCTGACCCACAACCCTGCATGGTATCAGGCCCAAGCTCATTGAAGCAGAAGACAGAGGGAGAACTACAGTGTTCCCAACACATCGGTTGCTACTTTAGGGGCAGAAGGTGGCTTGGACAACCCTTCAAAATAGCCTTGAATGCTCCCTCCTCTGAATATAGCAGACCTACCTAGAGTGGCTCTGCAACCTTCTCTGTCTCTGACGCCATGGGTTCTCACTATTAATTTTGCACTTTCTTGTTGCTGTTCTGAGACTTTCTACTTGGCTTTTGGTTCCTCTCATCACACCCCAGGGAATCCATCCATCCTTCCTTAATCAGTTATATGTTGGAGTACCACAGGATGTCCAACACACTCAATGCACAGGAGCCATATTTACATGTGCCACAGAGAACTATGACCATGGGGTTCTCAATTACAAATCTCAGAAGACAAACTTACACATTCATAAGGAAAGTGTGATTTATTTTTTTTTATTTTTTTATTTTTTTGGTTCTTGTATCTAACAAGTTCAGGGGTGTCATTGTCTCCAGAACTTGGATGAGGTGCCCAGCTTTGCCCCTCCCATCGCCTTACCCCACTTTCATTTCTCTTGGCAAGTGTAGGCTGCTGCTTCCCCCGCAGCTTTCCCCCCAGTGACCCTGCCTTCATGCCTCACCCATTAGGAACACAGAGAGCGAGGCTTCTCTCCTCTACGGGGTCTCAGTTCTTCAGGCACCGAATCCCACTGCAGAAGTCCCTGCCTTGAGTGGTTTGCTGGCTACGAACCAGCTCCTGGGCCTGAGGGAATGTCATGGTGGCAGAGTCTGTGCACTGTCAGTGAGAGGTTGTTTCTCCAAATGATACTTGGAGCTGTTTCAGAAGAGGGGGATGCTGACTTGCAAAGGGCAAGAGAGCAATCGTCCACACAGCTCAGTGTCTTGTCTACACATCTCCCCCTTCCGTTCCTCACAATCTCAGTGGCCTCTCAATGCCACATAACACACCAACACCACACACACCTCAGTCCTTTCCTCTCCAGTCTCCGGTAGCCCAGAATGCTATCTTGCTTTGCATCCGTGTCCCCTGATGAGGGGCCTCTCGGTGAGCTCTAAATTTAGCACATCGTAGTTTGACTGTCTCTAACTCAAATGGTGAGTGTGAGTGTCCCCAGCACGCCTGGCAGACAAGAGTGAGAAGGCAGAATGGCAGTATAGAGCTGCTGCTTATGACCAGGTACACTCCCTCCCTATTAGGATCATTACTAAAAATCCTTTTAATCTTCTAGCTGCAAGCCAATGCTGTGCACAGGTGCTGCCTGCCTCCTACCACCATGCGGCTGCTGATCTTGCTCTGAGGGAAAACCTCCCATGCCAGGAGGCCCCTTGCTGCCTCCTACCCTGCAGAAATGCCAGGCCAACTCCTGCCCCTCTCTGGTTTCACTCTTATCTCTCTCTCATCTCGTCACGTGACAAGGGACTAGCCTGCCCCAGCCCTGCAAGGCACAGGACCTCCTGGCTTTCAGCATCCAAAGGCACAAAGGGCCTTTTGTGTGTAAACAAAGATGTATTTCTTCCCCGTCTACCTTCAGGTAGGCCAATTCTGAGAGAAGCTGGCCTCTTGTTCACAGAAACTCAGACTTTCAAGGAAATACCTCTCACACTCCACTGGAAAGTTCCAAGTGCTTGAGCAATTCCACTCTAGCTGTGTGGTCCAAGATGGGATAGACAACAACTTAACTACCTGCTTTATTAGAACACAACATGGCTGCAATCTTCTAAGCCCAGGATGGAACTCCTCACTCGATGCCTTCCACCTCATCTTCAATCAACCGATTCCAATTTTAGAATCTGTCATGACATTTCGTAACTTGTTTCTGGTCCTTAGTAGGAAGCAAAGCTGTGCCACATTGACCACTGAACCATCCAGTGTAAGTCTGTGACCATTGCCTTCAGGAGTCTAGGAGTTTCATCTGGACCCATGTTTCTCATTGGCTTGTAAAGAGAATCTCTTGTGCACTGTGGAAGCTTTAACTGTCAATAAAAATGGTGTTGGCCTATTAGCTCAGGCAGGAAATAGGGAGGTGGAAACTTCAGGACAGAGAAAGGAATTCTGGGATAGAAACAGGCTCTGGAAGGGGACTTGCCCTGAAATGCTGGTGAAGACGGTTGCAAGAACCCTGAGGAAAAGTAACAAACCACGTGGCACTCATAGAAGAGAACAAATGGGCAATTGAGTTATGAGTCGGGAAACAGGCCCAAGCCTATGGCCTAAGCAGTTATTCATATGGAATTCAGTCTCAGGGTCATTATTTCGGGGGCAGGTGGAAAAACTGAGGTTACATTGGCTCTTGGTTCTTTCCCTTTTGTTGGCTTCACTTAATCATTTATTCATTCAGGCAGGCAAACCCATGCACCAGAGCTCAGGGCTGACAGCCCACAGTAAGGAGAACTTATCTTCCCAGTACTTCAAACAGGAGCCCCGAAAACTCAAGAGTCCACTTCTGAAGTAGGCATGATGGGTGGGCAGGTCATGAGAACCAAAGATGTTCTCAACAGTCACTGATGACTTAAAAGCATCTCAAAATTTGTACAAGCATCTTTTCACCGGTCTCTTTCTCCTCCCCATCCTTCCTGATAGGATCTCGGTGTCCTGTGCTGAGCCACTTACCCGGTGTCAGCCCTTACTTACCTCAACCACGCCTTCTCATTTTCTACAAAGATGTTAACTTAGAAATCTGACAAAATGAGGGGCTGGAGAGATGGCTCAGCCGTTAAGAGCACTGACTGCTCTACCAGAGGTCCTGAGTTCAATTCCCAGCAACCACATGGTAGCTCACAACCATCTGTAATGGGATCCGATGCCCTCTTCTTGGTGTGTCTGAAGACAGCTACAGTGTACTGATACAAGTAAAATAAATAAATAAATTTTCTTTTTTTTTTGAGACAGGGTTTTTCTGTATAGCCCTGGCTGTCCTGGAACTCACTCTGTAGACCAGGCTGGCCTCGAACTCAGAAATCCGCCTGCCTCTGCCTCCCAAGTGCTGGGATTAAAGGCGTGCGCCACCACCGTCCGGCATAAATAAATCTTTTAAGAAAAAAGGAATCTGACAAAGCGAAGTGACCAAGACAGCTATATAACTATCACCGCTGATTTTT
>NW_022196891.1:78249513-78256997 GCF_008632895.1 Mastomys coucha | reverse complement strand
TTTTTGCAGAGCGCTACAGACAATGCCACAGATGTTCGAGATTGCTGCCTCTGGTATCTGGAAGCACCCTATCTTTTCTTATAGCTGTTCTCCACAAACATGCTTCTTTTCAATGCAGAGTAGCAAGAGACAGTGGGCACTCTGCCCATCATCCTTTGCTAAGGCTGATCTGAAGGCTACATCTGAGCGTTCACCATCCCACAAGACTAAGAAAGGGCCCAGGCCTGAATCCTTCCTGTCCCAGACTCTGTCGCCTTTGTCCCTTATCCTTAGATAGAGTTGACCTTATAAAACTGATGGTTATGGAGGCCGAGAATCCCCACAAGCTGGCTGCCTAGATCTAGGCAATCAGAGGACTGGTGGTATGGATTGAAGCCCCGAGGGCCAGAGGAAATGATGCTCAGAGCCAACTCTGCTACACAGCTCCCCACAGGGAGCTGTGGATTCATTTCTCAGGTGCACAAACCTTGCCCCCCACCCCACCCCGAGCACAGCTCATAAGCATCCCTCAGTTATCCAGTCTGCAATAGTGGAGGGAGACATTATAGTGCTGACTGGCCCATCCTCCTAACTCTCTGAGCCCCACCTTCCCAGACCCACACCACACCCAGGCTCATCTTCTTTGTGGTCTCTATGAGGTCATCCCGATTTTCAACTACAGCATAGACTTGCTGAGCAAATGCACACTATTTCCTTAGAGGGGAAAAAAAAAATGTTCTGAAAGACAATGCACTGAATGTCAGTCTATAGGAGTAAGTAAACTGGTAGGACAAGCCAAGCCCTGGCCCCATCCACAGAAACACTGTGTACCCTGTGAGAAAGTGGCTCAGTTTATGAGACAGCTCAGCCCAAAGCTCCCAGTTCTCCATTCCTGCACCAGAGCCAAGGCCACGTGAGCAGCCATTCTCTGAGATCTGTAACCCTTCTGGTTTGAGACCTGCCTCTGAGAGCCACACCTCTCTGCCCATCTCCTGCTATTCGCCACACCTCCAACCTGGCTCCAGTTACATTCAAAAGCTCCACCCCCACAGAGTAACAAGGAAGTCGCAGATTGGACTATCACACGGACGTATTTTGGGGGGAGTGGTTTTTGCCCCAGGTATTTTACCTGTTGAACATTAAATTCAAGATGGCTGAACAGTAAAGTCTGCTGTCTAATTTTTATCCTTCCACGTGGGTAGGTATTCTGTGGCCACTCTCTCCTATCTCCTTCCATCTCTTCCTATCTGTTTCTAACTCCTATTTCCAGAAGAACCCTTCCTTTAACGTTGGTGCTGGTAGCCAACAGAGATCCACACCTCCTCTCCATAGCAGCTCATGTCTGCACGGCCTGTGGAGGTTCCACCAACACACCTCGGTCAGGTCAGAACAGACTGGACTGGACTGGGGACGGCGTAAGAGGGAAACAGGGAAATCAAACACCCTGTGGTCGGAACAGCCTGGCCAGTACTACATGAAGGAGGTCCTCAACTCCGAGGCCTCTGGAACATCCCTCCCTAACTCTAAATGATCCTTCACTCCCTTACTGCTGAGAAAGAAGCATGCTGGGGTAGGAGGAGAGCCAACCTGCTCCGTACCTACCATTCCTGAGAAAACTGAGGCAGGGCCCAGGGAGGCCTCTCAAGAGCACAGCCTGGAGAGGGAGCGTCTGGCAGAGATGACACAGTGGCAGAGGGTAGGAAGACGTCCTGTAAAGTTTGCAGTCTGCCCCCATCTGCTCTGTGCCGTTCCCCATCCGTGGCAGGCACTGAACGGCTCATCTGCTCTTGCCAAGCAGACCCATGTGGAGACCCGGCTGTCTAGAAACGTCTGCAGAAAGAAGGAAGGCCAGGTTCGCTGTCTGGAGTCTCCCAGAACTTGCATGGTCCAACCCAAAGGCAGAAGAATGCCCGTCGCCCTGAAGGCCAGCACTGACTCTGACACATCTGGATTCCAGGCTCTGACACATCTGGATTCCAGGCTCCAGCGCTGTGCTCCCCAAGTCTAAAGTCTCACAGGAAGTCTACATCTGTGACCAAATGTAGTTGAATATGAAGGTAGAAAGGTAAACTGAGGCTGGGCTGGGCTGGGCTGGGTCTTGTATACCAAGCCAAAGTGCTTAGAACCTATATGTCGCTCCATCTCTGGCCTCTATTTTTATGGTTGTAAAACTTGGTCCAGAAGTGTAGGAAGGGAAATGTTAAAGTTTCTGTATATCTATGCAACTGAATGCTAACAAATTAGCCAGTTCAGTCTAGGAACTTCCAGGCTGAAATGCAGATTAGAGGTTGTTTCCATGTGTTGCAGTGAACATAGACTGTTCCTACGCAAGACTGGAAGAGCATTGGGGGTCACAAAGGAGTTGGGAAGGCAGCTGGGAAGTATGGACAGACGGAAGGACGTGCAGCAAAAGGAGTGGACGGTGTGCTCCCAAGAAGAGACAAAGTGGGGGGCTGGCGAGATGACTCAGCGGGTAAGAGCCCGACTGCTCTTCCAAAGGTCCTGAGTTTGGATCCCAGCAACCACATGGTGACTCACAACCACCTGTAATGAGATTTGACGCCCTCTTCTGGTGTGTCTGAAGACAGCTACCGTATACTACACTGGAACAAGCGGGGCTGGAGCGAGCAGGCCGGAGCGAGAGGGGCCGTCCTGAGTTCAATTCCCAGCAGCCACATGATGGCTCACAGCCATCTGTATAGCTACAGTGTACTCATACAAATAAAATAAATAAATTTTTAAGGAAAAAAAAATGAAGATCTACAATCTACAGTTTTATGACCTTAAAAGACAAAAGACTGGCCAGGCAGTGGTGGCACACACCTTTAATCCCAGCACTTGGGAGGCAGAGGCAGGTGGATCTCTGAGTTCGAGGCCAGCCTGGTCTACAGAGTGAGTTCCGGATGGCTAGGGCTATACAGAGAAACCCTGTCTTGAAAAGAACTAAAAGAAAAATAAATAAATAAATAAATAAATAAATAAATAAATAAATAAGAAGAGACAAAGTGAGCCAAGGTCCCTGGTGAACGGAAACTGGCAGTCCTACCCACGGGACAGAGCCATAGTTCTTACAAGCCTCTAGTCCAGCTGAGGGGTTTTGGGAGACGTTGACACCCCCTGTGGGTGACTGCGTTTTCTCCCTGTGCCTCAGAGGGATGCAGCTGGGAAGCAATCACAAGTCAGGGGTCTGGCCTGGGGGGGTGGGGGAGGAGAGAGAGAGAGAGAGAGAGAGAGAGAGAGAGAGAGAGAGAGAGAGAGCGTACTAGCTCCTGGGACAGTCATGAAGAAGTAGGATGAATGCAAACATGCCAAGAAGTTCAGGTAAAGAGTGACAGGTAGACAGATGGTATGGTGGTCAGAAACCTCAGCACCCCTTGTAGTTGGGATAACTATGGAGTCTGATAATCCCAAGGTTATAATGAGGTTGGCATGTGGTCTATACTCAGATCCACCTGTCTACTTTGCCTAGACTGAGAACCATGAAACCTCACAGAGTGTTTTACTTCTCCAGCCTCGGTCCTCCCACAGATGCCTAATGATGCCCGGGATTCGGAAGTACTTGCAGTTAGTCTACTGTACAGCTCCTAGAACTTTATTGCATGTCCCCAGTCCCCAACGCACTCAGGACACCCCTGGCTAGGACCATTAGCCACCCTGGGTATATGAACTGGGGACGAGGGGACTCTAGAGCATGGGAGAACCCAAATTTCCCATAGGATGGAAAGCTAAGTGTGGCCAGCAGAGGCCCCTAGCATGAAAAGAAGGGAAGTCTCTTGGGAAGACAGCCCTTAAAGGCATTTAATAATTAACGAAGCCTGGATGAGCACCAACCTAAATGCTAGGAAAGATAAGAGACCTCAACTGAACCCACTCTGATTCCATGTCTTCATGTGCAGACTACAATATTTGAAGGCCCAAGAAGAAAAGACTCTTATTTTTCCTTTTTTGTTTGTTTGTTTCCTTTTTTTACCTTTTGTGTTTTCCCTTATTTCCTTTAGTATACTTTTCTTGTTAATTTTTATTTGCTTTTTTAAAAGGTTTTGCTTTTAGTCTTTTTCGTAACATTAATTTAATGTCTATGCATTTGTTTTCTTTATTATACTATCAAAACATTTTATCTATTTGGTGTTATTGTTGTAACCACTGTTTATTTTCGTCACTCTGCCTAGTATTATAAACTGATCCTCAAAAAGGCCTGCCACGGAAAATACTCCCAAGGAAACTGGGAGAAATGGGTATAGCAATCGATGCACAAATCACAAAACAGAGACTGAAGAAACGGGGATGAGCAAGACCATGCCCTACCTTCCAAATTAGATCCTCAGATACTGACTACAAGCAAACTGGCATAGATGGCATGCTGGGCAAAGAATTCAAAGACTACTTTAAAAAATATCGATGACTTTAGGGCTGAAGAGATGGCTCGGTAGTTAAGAGCACTTCCTACTGGGCATCATATTGAGTTACAAGCCATTCAGGAATACACAGACAGTCTGAATGTGTACACATACACACATACACACACACACACATACACACACATGAAAAACAAAGTCATTTCAAGACAAGACAAACTGAAGAAATTCATGACCACCAAGCCAGCATTCCAGAAGCTATTTAAAGAAAAACCCTACACACAGAGGACGTAAAACAATCTCAACTATGAGAGCACAGGAAAGAATAAATGTCATGAGAGATATAGCTGAATACAGGAGAACTAGACGAGAATCAATCATGTCTAAATCAGTAAGTAAGAGAATCCATAGCTGAATAAGAGAGAAAGAGAAAGTCAGTGTGTGACCAAAACCACAGGAATCAGCAAATCCAAGTCAATCGTGATGCTCCGTGTAAACAGTGTCAGCGCTCCAGTTAAAAACCCATCCACTAGCTCACCAGATTAAAATCTGAGGACCGCTGAAACAGCTCCTCGGTTAAGAGCACTGGCTGCTCTTGTGGAGGACCCAGGTTCCCAGCACCCCATGACAGCTTACAACCATCTGTAACTCCAGTTGGAGAGCATCCAACACCTTCTTCCGGCCTCCTTGCGCAATGCGTAGAGACATGTATTCAGGCAAAAATACCCATAGGCACAAAATAAAAATAAATATTTTCAATAAAAATAAATAGATAATCCACTTCCCAGGACAGAGCCACACCACAGTGCCAGCCTGGTACACTGTACCACACGGGTGTCAGCAACTCCTCGTTCTGCCTCTTGTGTCTTTAAAAGCACTTCTTGTCTATCTTCCTAAACACAGGAGGTAGAAAATGTGCCCAAAACTCTGCCAGGAAGAGTTTCATATTAAATTTGCTGTGAAGAGAAATGAGATTAAGAAAGTCTTAGCCATCGTAACCAAATAAAAGAGAGAAAAGAACCAACTTAATACAAGTAGGAATTGGTATTACAACAAATACCATTAAAACCCAGAGGATCCCCAGAGAGTATTTGTGAAACCACATATTCTAAAAAAAAAATTGAAGATCTAGAGAAATGAATAGGTTTCTCTATAGATTGCGACTTACCAAAATTAAATCAAGAGGATACTGACAACCTAGGATCTACAGTGAGTAACAACTCAGTCTGTGATGAACAGTCTCCCAGCAAAGAAAGGCTCTGATCATAAGACTTTGATGCCAGGTTAGATACAAGGGTGGGAACACCAGCAAACCCACCCTATGAAGCCAGCATTAGCCTGATATCAAAATTGGTTAAGGATGTATAACAACAACGATAACAAACGATAAGCCAATTCCCCCTGCCACAATGAACACAGATGTAAACAAAAGAAGACAGCCAATAAAACACTGGCAAAATGAATTCAATTATATATTTAAAACATACACTATCATCAAGTTGGTTTCATTTCAGGAATGCATTTCACTTTGTACACAATAAATGTAATCCAGCACATACCATAAATAAACTCAAAGACTGAAATCACAAAATCGTCTCAAGAAACACAGAAAAGGTTCTTGACAAAGTTCATTATCCCTTCGTGATAGAAACTAGGAATTCAAAGAACACATCTCTGAGGAGGAAATTTAATCGAAGAGCATGACTGCTCTGGCAAGGGATCACATCCAAAAATATGATCCAGCTAGAATGCAGACACGACCTGGATTACAGTATGGCCTGGTTGGAATACACCTTAGCACACACCTTCAGCCCCCCTGGCTGGAATATAGACATGACCTTAATACACACTTTAATCCCAAACACTGAAGTAAGGTTAGTTTGTAGAAGGGAGTGGCCATGTTTGAAAGGGACATCTAATTGAGGGACAGACAAAGTGATGACTCAGAGAAAGATTTGACAGCATGAGTCAGGATAGGATATGCCCAACTCACATAAGAACAGCACAGGAAAGAGTGAAGTGGAAACTGAAAAAATTAAAGTTACAAAAGAAGCTACTTAAAAGAGCAGAGAGATAGCCAGGTAGGGTGGTGCATGCCTTTAATCCCAGCACTTGGGAGGCAGAGGCAGGCAGATTTCTGAGTTCGAGACCAGCCTGGTCTACAGAGTGAATTCCAGGACAGCCAGGGCTATACGGAGAAGCCCTGTCTCGAAAAACCAAAATAAAAAAAAAGAAAAGAAAAGAAAAGAGTAGAGAGAGAGAGAGAGAGAGAGAGAGAGAGAGAGAGAGAGAGAGAGAGAGAGAGATCTCTTTTAAAACCCAGTTATGTTATGGGAATTTGGTTTTGTTTTAATCCCAAGTGTGGGAGAAGAGGCTGCTTCACAGCAGGTGGTTGTGATCTGCCAGTGCAGGACCAGCTATGGATAGTTTACTTCTGAGGACTCTGGAGATGATAGAAATGAGGGAGGCCCGAGAGGGCCTGTGGCAGCTGCCGCTTAGAAGGGATTAGTGTAGAATAAGGGTTGGAAGAGAAGTAGAAGTATCAGAACCCAATAAAATAGCTCAAAAACCAACATACAGACACGGGGGGGGGGGCAGGGAGAGGGAGAGAGTTGTGATGTGTGTATATGGCAGTTTTGCTGGGACAGTTCTACAGAGACAGGTTGCAGAGAGAAACAAGCTAGACACAACTGAAGACTGAATGAGCCAGAGAATGTGAAGGGGCCAGAAAATTAGAACAAATTGCCAGAGTTAGTATAAGGCCAGGTAGAGAAATTCAGTCAGAAGCTGAGAGAAGCCAAATTGAATCTGTCAGCTTAGAAGATTAGATTGTATGGAGGCTAGAAGCTTCCAGACCTAGGCCTAGGAATAGTTAGAACAGAGAAGGAAATGCTCTGGGCTCAGCCCAAGCTGTGTATGTGCCCAGCTTGGGTACAGCTCTCATCTCATCATTTCATCAGAGAAAATAAAAGTGACATTTACATATCTCAACAAAGTAAGTCTATATACCAGAAAACTACAGCCAAATTATAATAACTGGGAAAAACTCTAAAACATTTCTTGTTTAGAAGTCTCCTTTCAGGTTGGGCGGTGGTGGCGCACGCCTTTAATCCCAGCACTTGGGAGGCAGAGGCAGGTGGATTTCTGAGT
>NW_022196891.1:78245673-78249461 GCF_008632895.1 Mastomys coucha | reverse complement strand
AAAAAAAAAAAAAAAAAAAAGAAGTCTCTTTTCCCTGATAAATGTAACTCTTGATGCTCATCAAAATAGCTTCTCTCTGTAGCAAATAGAGACCATCTCAGAAAGTCATAACTGGTCAAAATATAGAGAACAATTAATCATGGGGTGTCCAGCCATAACAGGTACCTCTACAACACAACTAATTCCTACACCTAAGGCTCAGGGAACACCAAGGAAGAGGGAGCAGAGAGACTGTAAGATCCAGAGGATCGAGGATTTATGTGATTTATGCCATCCAGAAATGACAGAGAAGCTACACCCATGACGGCATAACAATATGGCCACCTAAACAATGTCCAAATAGTGACAACACTGATAGACATATTACTGTAGAAGAAGGAAATCTCAAGGGGTCAACCCTAAGCAAAAAGCTATAAGCAACAAATGACTACCAACAGAGGGGCAAGCCCCCTATTACATAATAATAACAAGAAGAAGAGGACAAATATTTAAAAGGAAGAAAGGGGGAACATGAGAGGAATTGAAAAGAGGACATGAAAGTGGTTGAAAGGAGGAATGGAGAAATGATGTGATTCTATTCTAATTAATTAATTATTAACAAATAAAACTATTTCTTTAAAAAAAAAACAGGAATGAGACCATGTGTCCACCCTCTCAGCTTTCATATTGCTTTAAGTCTTAGCTACATTGATAAAATAATAGAAAGGAAGGAAGGAAGAGAGAGAGAGAAAGAAAGGAAGAGAGAAAGAGAGAGAGAGAAAGGAACAAAGAAAGAAACAAAGAAAGAAGGAAGAACACAAATAGGAAAGCCAGATTATCACTACTTTCATATTATATGCTCCTATACTTAAAAATCACTGAACATTCCACCAGAAAACTTGTAGATGTGAAAAATGCTTTCAAAAAAGTCCCAGGGCAACACAAAATCAACATATAAAATTCAGTAGGTTTTCTAAACACAAATAATGAACCTTCCAAGAAAGCGATCAGGAAAAATCCCATTCACTACGGCTCCAAAACAAACAATCTAGGAATAAACTTAGTCAAGAAGGTTAAAGAACTCTACAATGGAAACTTTAAATCTCTACGAAAAAAGGTTAAGAAAGCACCAGATGGGGAAGCCTTTCATGCTCGTGGATCAGCAGAGTTAATATTTTGAAAATGTCTATGTTGTCAAAGGCAACCTCTAGATTCTTCACAGAACTGACTAAAACAATCTTAAAATCCAAAGAAGTACTAAAGAGCCCATATAATTCCAAATAGAAAGAGCATAGAGAATAGTGTGCAAAGAGCATAGATCACAATGCCTGATTTCAAATTATACCCCTGAACATAGTAACAAAACCAGCATGGTACTGGTACAAAAATAGACAGGTAGACTGATGGAATAGAATAGCAGACCCAGAAATAAACCCACCTTACCTCCAATAAAGAAAAAGGAAAAAGACCTCCGCTATGATAGATGCCCTGGGAAAACTGGGTATCTATTCACAGAAAAATGAAAATAGATTCTTATCACTCAGCCCATAAAAAAATCATTTCAAAATATATTACATGCCCTCATGAAAGACCTGACACCTAGAAACAGATGCAGAAAACCAGAGGAGACATTTAAGATGTAGGCACAGGCAAGTACTATCTAAGAAGGGTCCGGGAACACAAGAAGTGACCAACGGGATTTCATGAAATCAAAAGATTCTGTGGCAGCTGGAGATATGGGAGTGGGGCTGAGAACACGGGCTGCTGCTCTCACAGAGAACCCAGACCATAGGCAACTCACAACTCAGGTCCAGGGTATCTAATGCCTCTTCTGACCTCCTCAGGCCCCTGACTGCATGTGCTGCACAGACATACACGCAGGAACACACGCATGCATACATAAAGTAAAATTATTTTTAAAAATCTGTGTAGCAAAAGAAGTGGTTAATCACAGAATGAGAGAAAATCTTAGCTAGCTATACATCTGTCTTACTTGGGGGTGTCTATTGATGTTATATACCCAAAAGCAATTTGTGTAGAAAAGGCTTTATTTCATTTTACAACTCTCAGGACATCTTCCACTACTGAAGGAATTTAGGGCAGGAACTCAAGGCAGGAACCTGGAGGCAACACCTGAAGCAGAAGTCACGGAGAAATGCAGCTTACTGGCTTGCTCCCCATGGCATTACACAAGACAGGGCCACGAACTCAGGGATGGCCCAACTATAGAAGGCTGGACCCTCCCACATCAATCATCTACAGGCCAGTGTCATGGAGGCATTCTCTCAGCTGAGTCTCCTTCCTCTAAGACAACTCTAGCTTGTGTCAAGTTCACAAAAAACTAGCCAACTGTACTGGCTGGTTTTGTGTTTCAACTTGACACAAGTGGGAATTATCACAGAGGAAGGAGCCTCCCTTGAGGAAATGCCTCCATGAGATCCAGCTGTAAGGCATTTTCTCAATTAGTGATCAAGAGGGGAGGGCCCCTTGTGGGTGGTGTCATCCCTGGGCTGGTAGTCCTGGGTTCTATAAGAGAGCAGGCTGAGCAAGCCAGGAAAAGCAAGCCAGTAAGGAACATCTCTCCATGGCCTCTGCATCAGCTCCTGCTTCCTGACCTGCTTGAGTTCCAGTCCTGACTTCCTCTGGTGAAGAATAGCAGTGTGGAAGTGTAAGCTAAATAAATCCTTTCCTCCCCAACTTGCTTCTCGGTCATGATGTTTCATGCTGGAGTACAAAACTTGACTAAGACACCAACACTGTATCTTACAGAGAATTAATATCTAGAATATATAAAGAACTCAAAAACTAAATACCATAAACCCACCTATCCAATAAATGGAATAATGAAATAAACAAGACAGTTCTCAAAAGCTAAGTACAAGCCAGGTGATGGTGGCACACGCCTCTAACCCCAGCACTTGGGAGGCAGAGGCAGGCAGATTTCTGAGTTCCAGGCCAGCCTGGTCTACAGAGTGAGTTCTAAGACAGCCAGGGCTACACAGAGAAACCCTGTCTTGAAAAAAAAAAAAAAGATAAGTACAGATGAACAATAAATGTATTTTAAAGTGTTCAACAATTTTATGTACCAAAAAAAATGCATAGCAAGGCCAGAAAGACAGCTCGGTGTGAGGGCTGGAAAGATGTCTCAATGGTTAAGAGTACTGACTGCTCTTCCAGAGGTCCTGAGTTCAATTCCCAGCACCCATATAATGCCCTCTTCTGGTGGGTCTGAAGACAGCAACAGTGTACTCATATACATAATACTCATATACATTAAATAAATCTTATTTTAAAAAGATGGGTCATGCCGGGCAGTGGTGGCGCACACCTTTAATCCCAGCACTTGAGAGGCAGAGGCAAGTGGATTTCTGAGTTCGAGGCCAGCCTGGTCTACAGAGTGAGTTCCAGGACATCCAGGGCTACACAGAGAAACCCTGTCTCGAGAAACCAAAAAAAAAAAAAAAAAAGATGGCTCAGTGGGTAAAGTGCTTGACCTACACACATCCATGACATAAAAGCAGAACCTATGGGAGAGGGGCTGATGGGACCACTGAGAGGGAAAAGCTGGCAAAAGAGGACAGGGGTGCCCATGAGCACAGTACAATGGTACACATGTATGTCACAGTGTCTCACTGTGTATCCCTGGCTGGCCTGGATACAGTTGCTGTATACACTGCTGTATCCTGACTGGCCTGGAGCTTCAGTTGCTGTATAGACCAAGGTGGCCTCAAACTCACAGAGATCCGCCTGCCTTTGCCTCCCAAGTGCTAGAATTGAAGGCAGTATCACTATGCCCAACAAACTAAAAA
>NW_022196891.1:78230575-78245097 GCF_008632895.1 Mastomys coucha | reverse complement strand
TGAGTTCCAGGACAGCCAGAGCTATACAGAGAAACCCTGTCTTGAAAAAACAAAAACAAAAACAAAAATCAAAACAAAACAAAACTAAAGCTAAAACTAAAACCTAAAGTTAATAAAATTTTAAACCAAAAAGCAGGGAATAGTCTATAAGCAGTGGTCTTCACAGCTTTACCTGGCCCCACTGTCGTCATTTGCAAACCATCAGGATCTTGAGGGACTCTGGAAAAGGTGGCAGCCTCACCCCTGCTTTCCTCCTCAGTGAGAGACGACCCTCACAGACAACCTGAGTAAGTGGATCTACACAAGACCTAGTTCTTAAGTAGTCAAACATCTCAAAATGTGCAAGAAGTACAGAGGCTTTTTCTCTTTTAAAAAAATCTTGGTTAAGTAGTAGTTATGTGAGACAAGGCATGTGAGAGGAAAGGGAGGTCTGGCGACTCTAATCTGTCACATTACAAGGGACGATGATGACAAGTACTCAGGTCTCACAAGTTAACAGGAAGTACGTAAGTTACCAACTGGATTTGAAATAGAGCTTTGTATATTGGGAACGAGAAATCTAATCCAAAGTATAAATTGCCCTTGAGATATTCGTTAATGACCGTAATAAAACAAGACATTACAAAGTACACTTGCATTATCTTTACTGAATTTTTTAATTGATACTTAAACACGTGCTTTACAATGCACATAACATATTGCTGCTATAATGGAGGTACAAAATTACATTAAATGCATGTATAACTGTCTTGAGGTCACATTCAACACTGCTTGCTGCTGACAGTGGGGAACAAAATAGGCTTGGGAGCCACTTTTCTAACCCCCTCAATGAGCCTCATCCAAATCCTCCCATTCTTGCCAGGGACACTTTTTGGCTCACATCTTCAGTGGGGAAAAAAGGAAAATGGTTTAAAAGAATAATCTTAAGCAAAAAGAAGACAGCTAGAGGACACCTATGACATGACTCTAAAACATATTCCTAAGCTAACACAATCTAAACAGCCTGGTACTGGCACACAGAAATGGTGACAGTGTCTTACTCGGGGTTTCTATTCCTGCACAAAACATCATGACCAAGAAGCAAGTTGGGGAGGAAAGGGTTTATTCAGCTTACACTTCCACAGTGCTGTTCATCATCAAAGGAAGTCAGGACTGGAACTCAAGCAGGTCAGGAAGCAGGAGCTGATGCAGAGGCCATGGAGGGATGTTCCTTACTGGCTTGCTTCCCTGGCTTGCTCAGCCTGCTTTCTTATAGAACCCAGACTATCAGCCCAGGGATGGCACCACCCACAATGGTTCCTCCTACCCTTGATCACTAATTGAGAAAATGCCTTACAGCTGGATCTCATGGAGGCATTTCCTCAATCGAGGCTCCTTTCTCTATGATAACTCCAGCTTGTGTCAAGTTGGCACACAAAACCAGCCAGTACAGATGGAATGTAGGAAAAACCTAGAAATAAAGCACACATGGCCAAATAATTTCTAATTTCTAACAAAGGTGCCAAGGACATACTCTTTGGTGTTTTTTTTTTTTTTTTTTTTTTTTTGGTTGGGTGGTTAGTTGGTTGGTTGCTTGGTTGGTTATTTTTTGAGACAGGGTTTCTCTATGTAGCCTCTGGCTGTCTTGGAGCTAACTCTGAGGACCAGGCTAGGACTATGTGTCACTACCACCTGGCTCAAAAATCTAATTGATAGGTTGGGGATGCAGCTCAGTGGTAAAATGTTTGCCTAACATGTGCAAAGCCCTGGGTTCCACCCCAGCACAATAAAGAGGAACTCAAAATGGAGTCAGTTTTAAATATAAAACCCCCAAGTCATTAAAAAGAAAATAGGGCCAATGGTAGTCTGGGCAAGTATTTTTGTTAAGCAGGGAAATAAAAACACAGGTGTCAAACCAAAACTAGACAAATGGGATGATGTCACAGTGAATGCCTCTGCACAGAAGCGGTGACTTACAGAATGGAGCTCTGGGAACTAGCCAGCCAACAAGGGGTGAACACCAGAGCATGCAAAGACTCGGAAACAGTAAGAAATAACAGTCAACCCAAGTGGTAATATAGCTCTCTGGTAGAGATTTTGCCTAGCAGCACAAGGCCCTGGGCTCAAACACAGTACCAGTAGATAGATAGATAGATAGATAGATAGATAGATAGATAGATAGATAAGGAGGTAGGTAGATAGATAGATAGATAGATAGATAGATAAGGAGGTAGATAGATAGATAGATAGATAGATAGATAGACACACAGACAGACAGACAAATGGGCATACGTACATAGAGGAAACTATCAGAATGGACATTTCTCATAGAAGATGTGTGGCATGTTCCTCCCTTTTCCCACACATGCACACATTTGCATTCACACCCAGGGTGGGATAACGATTCAGCTATAGAAAGGGATCTGGCCATCATGTGGTCGACACAGATGGACCTGAGGATCATAATAGTCAGTGAGCTAACTACAGAAAGCCAAGGACACCGAGCACTTGGGAGGCAGAAGCAGGCAGATTTCTGAGTTCGAGGCTAGCCTGGTCTACAGAGTGAGTTCCAGGACAGCCAGGGCTATACAAAGAAACCCTGTCTTGGAAAACCAAAAAGAAAGAAAGAGAGAGAGAAAGAGAGAGAGAGAGAGAGAAGCCAGGACAGAAAGACGAACACTGCATCTTTCGCTCCACTAAAAATGCTGAACTCACAGAAGTAGAAACTAGAATAGTGACTGGGAAGAGACCCAGGCACTGGGGGCCCGGGGAGGAGGGCAATAAAAAGACTGGCCAGTAGATACAAAATCTCAGCCAGACAGGAGGAAGAGGTTCTGTTATTTTATTACACAGGACAATATTCATAGCACTATTCTATTGTATAATTCAAAGTAGTTAGAAGAGATCTTTCATTCCTTATCACAAAAAAATCATAAGAAACATAAATATCCTGAGAGATCAAACACACACCGTAAAGATGGAGCATCAGCGTCTGTCCAAACACACGGTCGCTGCCAGCACTGTAAATGAACGGCTACTTCACAACCCCGTAAAGAGCTGCTAGTTTAACTAGACTTTTAGTCTGTTGGAGTCGTGAAGACCCCAGCTCTGTGACTCACTGAGATGTGGGAGAACTAGAGACAGCTCAGTTCTCCAGCCTGTGCAGACACGTGGAAATAAAGCTGAGGGGCGGGGAGTGCAGAAGAGGGGTGCAGGGGGAGGCCTCGGGGAGCGCTTCTATGTTGATGTTAATTAAGATGTGTTTAAATTATGTGCAAAGTAGGGCAGGCATGTGCACACGAGTGCAGGTGCCTGTGACGATCCAAGGATTCAGATAAGCCCCAAGCTGAAGTTGCAGACAGCTGGGAGCTGCTCCTCGTGGGAGCTCAGCACAGGCTCTTAAGGGCTGAGCCGTCTCCTCGGCCCCGATGTTAATTCTTTGCCTTAATATATAATTTTCAAAAATATTAATGTTGCATTTGGATAGTTGGCGTCTTTATGTAGCTTTTACAAACATGGGTGTTAAAATACTAAGTCAAGGGGCTGGTGAGATGGCTCAGCGGTTAAGAGCACTGACTGCTCTTCCAGGGGTCATGAGTTCAAATCCCGGCAACCACATGGTGGCTCACAACCACCCATAATGAAATCTGACGCCCCCTTCTGATGCATCTGAAGATAGCTACAGTGTACTCATTTAAAAAAAAAAAATACTAAGTCAATATAAGATGGCTAGATTTATGTGTCGGCTACTGGGGAGGTGGAGTTTCAGAAATGTGCTTAGGCTAAGGGACAGCCTGGGCTAAAAGGCCTTAAATGCTCATGTCCAAACTCCGCAGCTACTCCCAGCTTGTGCACAAATGAAAACATTGGGAAGCCTCTGAAACAACTGCAGGACTTGGACCAGCATGCCTCAGCCCTGGAGCATCACCCCTGGGGGTCCTAGGCTCTGGCCCTACTCTAAGAACTAACACGAATCTAAGATGATGCGATGGTTCCGTCTGCTACTCTGTGGAGGCGAGGCCTGGGGCGGGGGGAGGGCTAGGAGGGGCTGTTTGTTCTTTTACCCAAAGAGTGCTCTCTACTGTGTCCCTGTGGGAAATCTATATGAAGTGTCCAGTTACCAGGGAAAAGGGGAGAATCCAGGCAGGGTCCGTCGGCCAACTGTGCGGGTTTGGCGCCCCCTACTGTCCCTGGCCAGAGACGGACATCTGTGCCCGCTAGGTTAGAGCTGGATTTTGCACAAAGGCACCTTGCCGGAAGACAGTTACAGGCTGAGCTGAGAATGCATCTGAGACTGTCAGGCTCCAGCCCGAGCAGAGCTAAGGCAGCATCTCTCCACGTGCTGGGCTGCACTAGCTTAGGGTGCAGTGCGCCAAGATGCCAGGCTCACCCCCCGCCCCCAGCCTCGGTGAAGATGTCTCCTTCCATAGACAAACGGAGATCTTCTTCGGGAACGGCCATGTCCTCTGGCCCTTCATCTTACATGCCCAGCCAGGCTTATAGAAAATGCTGGGTTTGCGGTGGCATAAAACAGCCGTTTTTTCTGTGACCGCTTCGGGGTGAGATCAGGAAGAGGAGCCACCTATTTGCATGAGGACACTCGTGGGAATTTGTGGGGCGCCCTGTCAGAGACCCCCTAATCCACAGTCCCACAAGTGTCTGTGGCCTTTAGTTGTACAGGCCCGGAATCCAGTCTTTAAAAAAATTTTAAAGAGTTATTTATTATATATAAGTACACTGTAGCTGTCTTCAGACACACCAGAAGAGGGCATCAGATCTCATTACCGATGGTTGTGAGCCACCATGTGGTTGCTGGGATTTGAACTCAGGACCTCCGGAAGAGCAGTCAGTGCTCTTAACAGCTGAGCCATCTCTCCAACCCCAGTCTTAAATTCTTATCTATCCACCAGCGGCATCAAGGCCAAGGACTGGCGAGGACAGGAAGTGCCGATTGTCCTCCCCTGACCTTGCTTCTCAGTCTCACCGGCACAGCTCTCGACAGACCTCATTTTATTATAGCGCCCATGGGAACGCTGCTCCCGTCCTGCCCCACCCTGGCTCCTCACCCCCAGAAGGAAGGGCAAGGTGCATATGCCTTTAACTCCACCTCACAGGGAGGCGGAGGAGGGCAGAGTTCCTTGAGTTTGCCACCAACCTGGTCTACGCAGAGAATCTCAATCCAGCAGCCAGGTCTATGCAGTGAAATCGTATCTCCAAGGAAAAAGAAAGAAGAAGAGAAAACCACTTCCGAATTCCAATTAAGACACATTTAGAGTATAAAAATCCAACTGTGCTAGCTCAAATACTTTGCTCTTCACTGGAAGAGCTCCCTCTTGTAAATGCCGAAAGCACTCACGGCCCTGCAAGGTTGCGAGTTTGAAGAGGCTCACATCTGGCTTTAATGACCATCGTCTGGGAAAACAACGTGTCCACAGATTCAGAGAGAAAGGTGTCGGCCTGACAGGAAAGAGGAGAGAGGTATGCTTTCTCTCCAGCCTTGACGCTTCTGTTCGAGAAACTTCCTCACTGCCAAGCATACTTCAAGCCTGGATTCACAGAGTACCAGAAGACCAGAGCTGAGGAGGGAGACGCCTCTCCTTTGCTGCTGGGTGTGGCCAAGGACCCTCTCCCAGATAGGAAAGAGAGAGACTCAGGCTCTCAGAGAGAACGGCTTGTAAAACGACAAGGAGTCATCCTGGATCTGCAGACGTGCTCAACCCTGGCAGCATCCAGTTCACTGAAGAACAGCCTTCCTAAGCAGGGACTGAGTCTGGCTCGCTGTCCGGTCACCACAGGACCACGCAGAGAGTAATGCTGTTGAATGGGAGAGCTTGCAGAACCCACCTAATAAGAAATCATAACTCGTTTCTTGCTCTTTGATTTGGTGTCGGTTTGGTGGGGTTTGTAGAAAGACAGCCTCACTTTGGAGCCCAGGCTAGCTTTGAACTTGAGATCCTCCTACCTCAGCTTCCTAGAGTGCTGGGATTACAGGTCTATGTAAGTATAAGGTGTAACTGTCAATCGGTCTCCTTCCATGGGAATTCTATCTTTCTGAATATCAGTAGGGCCTACCACAGAATAAAATACCAGCTACCCCTTTTTGTCACTGTCCCGTTACAGAACTGGGATGAGGGTGAATTTCTAGGATTAAGTGTTAGCATTTTGTCTAAGCTCTGCCCCACAGTTACCTGGCAACAGCCAGGTAGATATGCCTGACTTACTATATAAGAGGCTGCTCGTCCCCCCTCCTTGCTCTCTTGCTCTTCCTCTTCCCTTCCTGATCCCTTTCTCTCCATGTGCTCATGGCCCACCTCTACTTCTCTTCTCCTCTCTCTCTCTCTCTCTCTCTCTCTCTCTCTCTCTCTCTCTCTCTCTCTCTCTCTCTGCCTTTCTCTGCCTTACTACCTTCTTGGCTCCCCTCCCTATGCCCTGAATAAACTCCCGTCCATACTCTGCGTCCTGTGGCTGGTCCCTCAGGGGGAAGGGGATGCCTCAGCACAGGCTCACCAAGGCATCCCCTTCCCCATATTTCACCACACATCCACCAAAACATATTCCTCCTCTCTTTTTACAAACACATCATTAGAAGTTGGGGAGGAATCCGCATGGATAAAGCACTTACTGCATAAAGAGGAGAGCCTGCGTTCAGATCTCCAGGACCCATGTGAAAAGCCAGGCCCAGGGGCAAACTCTGTGATCTGGGCACTGGGGCGGCAGAGACAGAGTGATCCCTGTAGCTTAGTGGTCAGCCAGTCCATGAAACAATGAGCTGAGGGCTCAGTGGAAACATGACTAGGGTCACAGGGAATGACAAAAGGACAGACATACACACACACACACACAGAGAGAGAGAGAGAGAGAGAGAGAGAGAGAGACTGAGATTGGATGGACTGTGCTCATTCTGAAGAAGAAACTCAATGCATTTTATTATGACAGGCAACCCCAGGAGGAAGAAGAGTCAGCTAGCTTTGGTGGGAGGTCTCTGTAGGGGAGAAGTCTCGGATCAGATCGCAGTCACCAGGGAAGAGGAAGCTGCAAAGAATGTTAGTTTCCACATACACCGCCAACATCGCACACAGACCGGAGGGAGGCTTTGCCAATTCCCATGGTTCTGAGGCGCTAAGGTCCTTGATAAGGCCATGCCCAAGTCAACAACACACATTCTCTTAGGACTCCATCTGGTCCCCACAGGACAGCCACAGAGGGAGACACTCGAGACCAACCTCCAGCCTCCGCACACAGCATCTAGTGTCAAGATATTCTGATGTGTACATTATATATCAGAGAATTTGTTGTGGCCTAGGCACCACTTTGTCTCATAAATGTTACTCAGTGCTCATGGCAAGCCCCGTGCGATTCTCACACCACCCTCACTTGCAGTTGGGAAGACTGGGGACACAGACAGAATGCTTGACTTGCCCAAGGTCACTGTCATAGAGTGACGGACTGAAGATCTGCAGCTGATCTGCCTAGCCGCATAGACCCGTGTTCTGGGTTGTTACACCAGTTCTCTACTCGGCCTGGTAGTAGCACATTTGCTTGTTATATTTTTGCTACCTGGTACTTCCCTTGTCTATGCAAAAGAGGACTTCCTGTTTAGATATTGAGCGATATGAGGATTCAATTGTGACCGTTTTCCTCTCTGGTCCAGTGATGGGCCTAATCTGATTAGTGAACCTGTATAAAAGTTCAATACAGAAAAGGATCTTACCATTGTAAAACAACCAAGTTCATTTGCTAAGGGCATCGGCTCCACACAGGCTGCTTGGGTCCCCCAAAAGGATCAATCAGAGCTCATTAGAAATCATGCTCTCTTCGTCCTGTATCAGTCCCCCACCTGCAAACCACAGGGTCACACTGGGTGCTGTACCCCACTCCCCAGGACAGCAGAGCTGACAGCTCAGGGCAGACCCTCTATCGCTACGGCCAGCAGGGCATTACAGAGAGGAGGCCCAGGGGCTGGCAGAGCAAAGGCTGGCTGCACGGCAGAAGTAGGGAGATCACAGGAACTGTGTTGGCTTGCTCAGTGCCTGGAGTCTTAAACAGAGAGATGATACTGTGTGTACCAGTACATGTGTGCACGGCCCTCAGAGTGTGGACTCTGGCTGATACACTACCTCATAGGCCATTATCTTTAACACCGGCTGCCTTTGTTATAAATGAATACATCCCTTAAAGATGCACTAGCCCTGAGAGGTTCATTCCGTAATCAAGAGCCCTTGAAAGAGAGGAAACCTGCCTGTGGGCCTTTACTGCCAACCTATGGGGGAGTAAAGAGGAGTAATGCTTTCCAAGTAACAAGTGAGATTAAACCCTGAAGCTGATCATTTCAAGAGAATAACCATGCAGGCGGTGGTGGCGCCTTTAATCCCAGCACTTGGGAGGCAGAGGCAGACGGATTTCTGAGTTCGAGGCCAGCCTGGTCTACAGAGTGAGTTCCAGGACAGCCAGGGCTACACAGAGAAACCCTGTCTCAAAGAAAAGAGAGAGAGAGAGAGAGAGAGAGAGAGAGAGAGAGAGAGAGAATAACCAGACCTCTAAAGCTTTGGCCTCTTCAAAGTCCTTTGCACCTAGAGACCGTTATAAAAATCAATTATCAGCTTATCAACTTTACTGACCAACAGTGGTGTCTGTGGTGTCACTAGAAACACACACACACACACACACACAAAGAGGGTACCTATAATCTGATTTGAAAGGCAAATACAATATAAACTAAAAAAGAAACAAAATCTTAGAGACAGATCAACCCGAGCTAGAATCCCAGTTCGCTCAGCACCCATGACCTGGTCAACCTCCTTGAACTCCAGTCAGTGTTCGCTGTGATCAGGTGGATACTTAGATCCGCCCCCGGGATTTGAGGCTCTTGTGCAAGTTGATTGAGATAACAGGGAAAGGGCCAGGTGTCTACCAAGCTCCCTCTTACCCCTGCAGAAACATCAGGCAAGTTGTTATAGTTACATAGTATCCTGCCCATTTGCAGAGAGCCATGATTAAGGGGATGATGTCACATCTTACTGAGTATCCAAGGCATGCGCACCAGGATACAAAAGAAGCCATGCCCAGCGGGGCAGTGGTGGCGCACGCCTTTAATCCCAGCACTTGGGAGGCAGAGGCAGGTGGATTTCTGAGTTCGAGGCCAGCCTGGTCTACAGAGTGAGTTCCAGGACAGCCAGGGCTATACAGAGAAACCTTGTCTTGAAAAAAACAAACAAACAAACAAAAAGAAGCCGTGCCATTTCAAAGAGCTCGTACTCTGCCCGGGGAGGTAAGATATTCATGTAAAGCATCCAGCAGCATTCGGACTGTACCTAACCTTAAGGTGTACTGTGCCAGGCACTATGCTTCCGCTGGTACCTCACCCTTCACATCACCTCTTCAAAAGCAGTCTCCTCTAATTCCTTCTAGCAGAGCAGTGAAACATCTCCTGCTGATTCCCATCTTCCAGAGGATAAAAACTGAGGCTTGGCAAAGCTGTTAACACTACAAAGCTCTAGACAAACTTGGGTCTCTATTTAGTTTTGTGGTTTGTTTTGCTTTGAGACAGGGTCTCCCTCTGTAGCTCACACTGGCCTGAAACTCAATGAATACCGCAACAGAACCCGGTCTGGCATTCGTGAGCCTCCTGGGTGAGTCGGGGCTTCCCTCATGCTGTGATTACAGGCCTTTGCCATCTAGCTTCTAAACAGACTTCAAACTCAAAAGAGTGTGATTCAGCATATGATAACTGCTCTGTCATAGGAGAACTCAGAGGAAGATTTGCATGGGATGGGCTGGTGACACCCTGCTTCTAAGAAGGATTGAGTTGGGCTCTCTAGGAAAAGCAAGATGGACCTGGTGGTCCACGATCTATTCTGAGAGAGCCCGAGGACAGGATTTCAGGATTAACATTAACGCCTACCAGAGTTCAAGAAAGGGATGTGAGCTGAAGGGGGAGGGGTGGATTGTAGAGCAGAGATCACAGGAGCAACCTCTCTCCCACCCAGAGGTCCCAGAAGTGCTGAGGAAGGTAACTTCCAGGGCGCCCAGGGCAGGGGTAGAGATGGATTTCCCTTAGAAAACGGGGCAGGAATCCAGAATTTCACCCTGTCGGCATTCGAGTAACTGCCTCCATTTCTAAAGATCACATCACAGTTTACAAATAACTTGCACAGACAACCTGTGTTGGGCAACTTATAAATCCTGCACTGAGCTGAGTTCACCGCGGGCCCAATGAGGGTGGTTCTGTTACTGTCCCTCCCAGACTGGAAAACAGAGGCCAAGGTCAGTTGTCATGTGGCAACAGTGGGGTTGGAGCCCAGATCTAATTCGGGAAGGACTCTCTTAAACCACAGTCCCCAAACAACCTAAGCAAGCAAGTTACTGTTAGCGTTTGTTTTGCAGGTGGAGAGGCTCAGAGTGAGTGTGGACCCTAGCAGGTTCACCCTGCTCTTGGTTAAACCGGGTTTCTGAATACCTTGTCCCCACTCCCAGACGCGAGTAGCACAGAGAGCCTGCAGGAGGCGACAGGCCACTGGCCGCGGGTTGACACACCCAAAGCCCCAGTCTATCTAAACTCCACAGCTGCGATACACACCGGGACAGCCTTGGGGAGAAATATTCCAGATTACCAAACCCAGCACCCCGAGGCCCTGTACAATCATCAGGTTGTGCGAAGAAAATTAGGGAAGACCCACCCCTCCGGATGGTACTGGCTAGGACTCCGGGATACCTCCTCACCCTGAACCTGGAATTAAGGGAGGCGGGTTCTGCGCTCCTACAGCCCAAACCGGAGGAAGGAAATGGAAGGGTGAGATGGTGTCAGAAGAAAGGGAAAGCAGAGAGAGGAAGGACCAAAGCCAGGTCCTTCCAGAGCAGGAGGGAAGGGGAAGCTCAATGGTCTACGCCCTCAAGGTGCACCAAGCCCCAAGACTGTGCCTAGCAAGTGCAGACTGATGGCACAGGGTCAAATACGGTGCTAAGTTAGTACACCGTGTCCTAGGTAGAGCGGAGGATTTTAGTACAGAATAAAGGCCGCCCTCCTTCCTGCCCTCCTCCCACAGAGGCGGGTGACTAGGCCCTGGCAGGTCGCCTGTCCCCGCCCCGCACCCTCCCCAGAGCCTCTTGCCCGCTGAGGTCGCCGCCCAGCAGCAAAGCCTGGGCACTCCTCCCGTGCTCGCCGCAGGTCTCGGCCCATCAGCCAAGCCTGGTCCCACCCGCCAAACCGCATACTTTCACCATCGTCTCACCCTTTCCTCCACCCTTCCCGTCTACCGAGCCCTGTCCTCGCCACTCAGATGGTTTTTTTTAAGTCTGCCGCTTCCTCTCAATGGCTAGAGGAAGGATGGAAGGCTTGTGTTTGCCAGTGTTTAAGTTACTTCAGAAAACACCCCGTGGCAAAAAGACAACAAAAGGGAACAGTTTCTTCGATCGCTTGGGCCGGGAAGGGGGAGGGGTGGCCGATAGCCTCCACCCGCCCGCCCGCCCGCCAGCTGTCTTCTGGGTGGACTGCACGGGGTCTTACCGCTGTCCCCTCCTCCACCTCCTCTTTTGGCAGGCTGGCAGCCTAGACCAGCTGGAAGGCTTGTCAATACCCTCTCTGAGCTAGAAGGCTTCTGAAGTTAGGCTTGCAACTCTCACGTGCCTACCCCCGAGGTCAGGACTTTTTACTAAGAGTATTGCTCAGAGTAAGAGTGTTGCTTAAACCGGGCGGTGGTGGCGCACGCCTTTATTCCCAGCGCTTGGGGAGGCAGAGGCAGGTGGATTTCTGAGTTCGAGGCCAGCCTGATCTACAGAGTGAGTTCCAGGACAGCCAGGGCTATACAGAGAAAACTTGTCTCGAAAAACAAGCTAGAGTAAAGATATGTTCAAGCTTCTAAGTGACTGTCTGCTAAAGACGTGACCTTGGGCAAGTCACTTAATCATGCTAAACTCCCTGTTCCTCGACTGTGAATTTATCATCTTATGCCTGCTGCCCGTTCGAAGGGAGAGTGAATCCAGCCTGCTCACCCTCTACCTATTACAGATGGAGCGCAGGGCATCACACATGCAGCTGGCCGGAGACACACCTCCACTCTGGTCGCTGAAGCAGCCAGAACTCCTCAGCTGCCACTCAAGTGGAAAGGTGGGAATCTGGATTTCACTGCAGAGAGAAATTTTAGGGTGAGCCAGTATGACACATAGTTGGGGCTTATTAAGACAGCATGCCAGCTTGAAGAAAAAGAGGGGCCCAGGTTCGAGATAGTGCACACCAGGTCTACAGGTATGTGGGCCACTCAAGGAGGAGTCCCCCTGCAGTGTCTTAGTGGTAGCCACAAATACAATTTTGGTAGCTCTCAAGTTACATCTCACAGCATCACTACGAAGACACCCCCCCCCCGTCCCCTCTTTTTCAATAAATGAGGTTAAAGTGTGGCTTCATCAGCACCTGGACAGGATTGCTAGCTGAGAAAGAAGATAAAACCATGAGCCACAGGGGTTGTGCAAGGGGTTAAGGCCTGTCTCTTACTATAAATGGTGTTTCTGGTAAGATTCCTCAAGAACTGCAGGTTTACAGTTGGGAGGAGAAAGGCTGAACCCGCTTCTGTCCGAAGCATGGTCATCGCTGCTTCAACTCCTCTATGTAAGATGAATGTTGTCTCTCTGGAGTTCACCTCGCCAGCAGTTTTGTTTTGTTTTCTTTTCTTTTCTTTTCTTTTTTCGAGGCAGGGTTTCTCTGTGTAGCCCTAGCTGTCCTGGAACTCACTCTGTAGACCAGGCTGGCCTCGAATTCAGAAATCCGCCTGCCTCTGCCTCCCAAGTGCTGGGATTAAAGGCGTACGCCACCACTGTCCGGCAAGAACAGAGTCAGCAGTTTTGTTAACTGCACTGGAACTACTAATTCTTAGCCGGTAAGAAACTTCTTCTATCCTTCTCTTTCCTTTCCTTCCTTCCTTTCTTTCTTTGTTTGTTTGCTTCTTTCTTTCTTTCTTTCTTTCTTTCTTTCTTTCTTTCTTTCTTTTTTATTTCTCTGTATAGCCCTGGCTCTCGTGGAACTCACTCTGTAGACCAGGCTAGCCTCAGACTCAGAAATCCACCTGTCTCTGCCTCCTGGGTGCTGGCGTCAAAGATGCACCACTATGCCCAGCCCCAAAGCAGAATTCTTATCAAAGTGCTTTTCACACAACTGTCAAATAATGGGTGCCTGCAATCATTTAGACAACATTCCTGGGCCCCTACAATGACCAAGTATGAATCCCCCTGCCTCAAGAGTCTTTCTGTTCAAAGAACAGTCGAGAATATACTAACAACTAGGCATAAAGAGAGACAGAATCAGGCTGATATCAGTCTATGGTTCAGTGGGAGAACGGAGCCTCTGAGTTCATCCCCAGCACCAATGAAAGACTGGGAGACTTAGAAATTTGGGAAAAAGCATGTTAATGAAAAGTAATGTACTAGTAGAGATATAACAAGCCAGAAATATAAAATAGCCAGTTCCAGGAACTCAGAGCCTCAGGGCTCTGGTTCCCGAAACCTGCCCCTCTTGACTGATCCACAATGAGGGCAGAACTAGGAATGAAGGTCTACTGGTTTATGAGACTCTCCACTCTGCCAACCGATAGATAAAGATTACATTCCTAAAAGGAATATGTTCCCCTCCCTAACTGAGTACCTTGGGTTGGGTCTCTCTGAAATTTTCCACTGTTTCTTTTTTTTTTTTCGAGACAGGGTTTCTCTGTATAGCCCTGGCTGTCCTGGAACTCACTCTGTAGACCAGGATGGCCTCGAACTCAGAAATCTGCCTGCCTCTGCCTCCCAAGTGCTGGGACTAAAGGCGTGCGCCACCACCGCCCGGCCCATTTTCCACTGTTTTTGTCATGTTTCCTTGGTAACCCTCTCCCCGCCCCCAGCTTGTAGGTTTCTCTTTTAAATACCCGACACTTCTTGTGTTGGGCATCGAACTCCTCTGGCCAACAAGGTCACGAGATCGACCCCGGTACCGGTATCCCCAATAAACCTCATGTGATTGCAGCAAGTTCAGTCTCTCATGAGTCATTAGGTGGTCGTGTCGTCCCGAGACTTGAGTAAGGATCTCCCCAGTTCTGCGGGTCTTTCACCATCAGAAAAGAAAACCAGAAGGAACAAGCACCATTACAGAGAGAAAGACAGGGGCTGCTTCGGGAAGTAGGAAAAGGAGAGTTGATCCTTCATTTTCTGCCAAGGGAGAATGTAAGCCTGGCCTGGCCTGGCCTGGCTGGCCCTGCAGCATCTCGGTGTTAGCTCCTGGTTTCCAACACCATAACACTTCAAAAGAACTCTGACCTCCATACCTGTGTATGTCTGAGAGAGAGACCCACACTCTCTGTCTCTGTCTCTGTCTCACACAAATAGACAAGCAAACGAAGAGTTGCAGTACTGGGCTTCAGCGCAGCGTCTGGGAGTGATGTGCAAAAGTGGTGAGTGTTGGCTTACAAGAACTGAGTTTATAAGCTGTTTATTAAATG
Organism: Mastomys coucha; assembly: GCF_008632895.1. NCBI lineage: Eukaryota > Metazoa > Chordata > Mammalia > Rodentia > Muridae > Mastomys > Mastomys coucha. The sequence continues at coordinate 78,230,656 of NW_022196891.1, read as the reverse complement.
TGGTCATTACTATTGGGCGGTGGTGGCACACACCTTTAATCCCAGCACTTGGGAGGCAGAGGCAGGCAGATTTCTGAGTTC
>NW_022196891.1:78226692-78230189 GCF_008632895.1 Mastomys coucha | reverse complement strand
GCCGTGACTTTCAAAGCATAGCTCATCCCTGCTTGCACGAGTATATCCTGCTACATGTATAATTAGAGATAAAAAGAAAAGGGCTGTTCCCCTGAGCCAGTGAGACACAGAACATGAGTCACGTGTCAAATCTGTTCTCTTAGCTGTCGGAAGTTGACTTTTGTTTCATAAATCTTGGGCTGAGCGGTCTGCTTTCATGAAATCACCTGTCCGCTAGGAGTTGGGGGTCCTTGCCCAGGTGCCTCTTAAGATTGTCAGGTGTGCGTGATATGGCATCCGTCCTTGGGAGCCGGCCTTCGTCCTGAGGTTGTCAGCACACACTTGCCAAACCTCCTGCTTCCCCTGTTGGGTTTTCCTTAAAAGGTAGCTGTTCTTTTCTGAGGGTACACTCTTCAGTCACATCGGAGCGGGGAAGCAGACATCTATTGTCAGTAAAGTGGAATCGCTTCAGGTATTTATAACATAATAACCAGCCATGTGAGAATGGTGGTGAGCCAGGTCCTTGAGTCCGGAGAAGCACAGGCAGGGTTTCAGTAGGATGCCTGTGGTGGTTCCTAGGAGACCCTGGAGCTGACAAAGAGCTGGTGAGGCGGAGGCCTCCAATTAGAACAGAAAGCCTTACACAGGAGTGTAAGTGCCTGTGCTGCCAGTGCCTGGCTGCGTCTGGGCTGAGCGGTCGGGCAGCTTCTCTGTGAGAACAGTGAGTGAGGCAGGTTTTCAAGAGACAGACTCTTGCTTCCATCTGTGTGAGTAGAACATGTTTATAGCTGCTCTAATTTTTTTAAAAAGATTTATGTGTTGATTTATTATGTATACGAGTACACACTGTAGCTGTACAGATAGTTGTGAGCCTTCATCTGGTTGTTGGGAATTGACTTTTAGGACCTCTGATCGCTCCGGTTAGCCCTGCTTGCTCTGGCCCAAAGATTTATTATTATAAATACACTGTAGCTGTCTTCAGACAGCTAGGATTGTGGTTTGCTGGGATATGAACTCAGGACCTTTGGAAGAGCAGTTCGTGCTCTTACCCACTGAGCCATCTCACCAGGTCCCAGCTGTTCTACTTTTAACTTGGAGCTGCATGTGAATCCTGGGTCTCCATTTATGTCTGTCTGCCGTGGACCCACAAACTGGTATGGTCCCTGTTGGGGACCCTTCTCAGCATCTAGGTGGGCCCAGGCTTTCCCATAATATGGGGATTTAGTTTAATGCCCCCCCTGGAGACTGAGGGCACTGACCCCAAGCCCCTTAAGCATCTCCTAAAATCTAGTTTTGCTTGTTAACAGTTGACAAGGAAGTCAGAAGAGGGTGCTAGATCCCCTGAAACTGGAGTTAAGGATCGTTACAAGCCACCGTGTGTTGCGGGAAATATTTAAAAAATAGAACTGTCTTGTTCCCATGCTTGTGTTATCAACTGATGGGCCATGCACTGTCGGACAAGGGCCAACCTGTTTTTATCTCGTGTAGACCCTCGGCCCAGAGCTCCTGAACTGTCTCCACACAGCTTGCTAAGTTCCCACTGGCGGGTCATTACCATGCCAACCCCGACCTTCTTTGTTTTGGTTTGGTTTGGTTTTTCGAGACAGGGTTTCTCTGTGTAGCCCTGGCTGTCCTGGAACTCACTCTCTGTAGACCAGGCTGACCTCGAACTCAGAAATCTGCCTGCCTCTGCCTCCCAAGTGCTGGGATTAAAGATGTGCGCCACCACTGCTGGCTCCAACCTTCAAAAACCACCACGACCTTTGTGGTGTACCTCAGGCAAACTAGCCATTGCATGGAGGAAAACACCACACAAACTTAGTTCAGAAATAATCGTAACTCAATCACTGAGCGCAGCAACTTAAATCCTATCTTGTAAGCCCTATTAATCTGATTCCTCCAGTGGTGAGTCCTGACAGATCGGCCATTAAAACCAGGAGACACTCGTAATTACATCTTGTCCTCACACTACCCTTGTCCAAAAGGCCTAACTCTCGCCTGCTTCCTCTCTTCTCGCTCCAATCCAGAAGTCCTGCCTTCTGGCCCAATGATTGGCTCCTTTATTTATTAGGGGATTAGTTTACAAGAAGTCACCTGAGTATGACTCACTCCTTGTCTGCAGCCCCTCCCTGGAGAGAGGAATTAGCATCAACATACAAAACAGCACCAGGCCCATTTATGACAGCCTTGTGGGTTTTGGGACTCAAACCCAAAGAACCCAGGTCCTCTGAAAGAGCAGCAAGTGCTCTTAACCACTGATCCAACTCTCCAGCTGTGGAGCGCTGCTGCGCCTTAAAGATGGTGCCTGCCATTCTTCTGCTAAGGAGTAAACAAGTTCTTATTTGGCAAGAGGGTTGCACCTGCCAATGGCTGTAGCCAATGATGGCGCAAAACGTGGTATGGGCTCATGGGCAGTCCTAAGAAGAGTATTTAAGCAGCACTAGGGGACCATTCGGGGGCACACCTATCACTATGAGGTAACTACAAACTCATGAGTAAACTGTTGCCGGAAGGAACTGGTGTGCTAGTCTTTCTTCCCTGTTGGTCAGGGTGATCCAGCACGGCACATCCAGCCTTCCTCAATTTTTGTGTTTTTGAGACAGGCTCCCTCTATGTATCTTTGGCTCTATAGAACAGTGTGGCCTTGAACTCATAGAGAGCCATCTGTTTCTGCCTCCAGTGACAGTATAAACACAAGTGCTGCTACACCAGGTCCCTTAGGGTTATTTATTTATTTATTTATTTATTTATTTATTTATTTATTTTAGGAATCATTTTACTAAAAAGTATTTATCTAACTTTTGTTTATAAATTTGATGTGGTAGGTAACAAAGAGGTTATTAGACATGCAACTGATTTATGTGATAAATACCCTGAGACATTTTTACTTGTTGAACATATAACGATTTGCAGGCCACCTATATTTCCAATACCTGCCTTGCCTGTGCTCTTCTGGATGCAGTCACATTGCTATTATTTCTGGACCCGAGCTGATAATTGTCCAACTTTTAAAATAGACTTTATTACAGTATTATAATTTGCATTTTAGCTTTAAATATTAGTTTATGGACTTAACCTCTCTATATAAAATTATGTCTATAAGTGTGCCTAGATGAATTTATGGTCACCACCTGTGTGTAGCTTCTTGAGGAGCCCAGAGAAGGGCTTAGATTCTCTGGAGTTACAGGTGGTTGGGAGCTACCTGATATGGATGCTGGGAACTGAACCTAGGTCCTCTGCAAGAGCAGTAAGGTCTCTTAACTGCTGAGTCATCTCCCTCGCCCCCTCACTTAATAAAGTTTGGAAGATAAAATGAAACATGATTTACTTACATCTCGTTTGTCATTTTATTAAATTCTACTCTGGCGGGTTGGTGAGATGGCTTGGCAGGTAAGAGCACTGACTGCTCTTCCAAAGGTCCTGAGTTCAAATCCCAGCAACCACATGGTGGTTCACAACCACCCATAATGAGATCTGACGCCCTCTTCTGGAGTGTCTGAAGACAGCTACAGTGTACT
>NW_022196891.1:78196692-78221692 GCF_008632895.1 Mastomys coucha | reverse complement strand
GCATTCACAAAACCTAAAGGTGAAAGCAACTCAAGTGGGCATTGGTAGATGGCAGATAAAATATAGGGTAGCCCCAGGCTGGAATACTATGCAGCCACAAAGAGGAATGGAGCACCAGGACATGCTACAGCATGGATGGATCTTAAAACAATCCTCAGAAACGTAAACTAGATTCATGGTTGTCAGGAGAGGGAGGAACTGAAAGACGTCTCATAGGTACAGAATTTCTCTCTGAGGAATGTATATGAATACACCAAAGCTCCTTCACTGTGGTGAATTTCAAGTCGTGAGAATAATATTTAAAATTATAAAGACTAGCAGTTACTCATGCTATGATAGAATATAATACCTTAGCTCCAAAACCTTGGGTCAGAATTCCCTGAGGGTCCTGTGAGGGGCACTGAGAGCATGAAGAAAGGACACAGGCTTGTACAGTGCAGCTAGAGTCAGGTGTGGTTCTCCAACACTCCAGCTGCCTCCACAACCCAGTAGGTAAAGCATAGCTAGTCCCTCAGAGGAGGAAGCTACAGGTGCTAGTCAGAATATATTGATCAATCATTCATAAATACTTAGACTCGGTGATCTTCTCGATTCTCAACTTGGCTTCATTTGGTCAACTCAGCTTCATTTGGTCCAGTAACTAAAACCCAAGTAGCTGAATACACCTGTGAGGGATTTTTGTTAATTAAATTATTTTAAAAGGGAAGACTCACCTTTAATCTAGATTTGTTTTGTTTTGTTTTGTTTTGTGGAGATAGGGTTTCTCTGGGTAGCCCTGGCTGTCCCGGAACTAGCTCTGTAGAACAGGCTAGCCTTGAACTCACAGAAGAAATTCACCTGCCTCTGCCTCCCAAATGCTGGGACAAAAGGCATGCAGCACCACTGCCTGGCTAACCCAGATCTTTTGAGGCAGGATGACATACTTCAAATCAAGGGCATAGTTCGTAGTCTGGATCCCTATGTAAAGGAAGAAGGAAGCTCTTGCTCTTTGCCGGCGTGCCCTCATTCTCCTTAGCAAGTCCACTCCTTCCCTTGCCTTAGAGACTACTTCTTTGGGATTCCAGCATATACTGTAGACCAGCTGAGACATTCAGCCTCGTGGACTGAGCAACCACTGGCTTCTTGGACTGTCTGTTGGTAGCCAGCCATTGTTGGACTAGCTGGACCACAGCCTGTGATCTACTCTGGTACATTCTCTATTAGTCTGCTCATCTAGAGAACCCTAACTAAATACAGGCTGCCTAGCTGGGCGGTGGTGGCACATGCCTTTAATCCCAGCACTTGGGAGGCAGAAGCAGGTGGATTTCTGAGTTTGAGGCTAGCCTGGTCTACAGAGTGAGTTCCAGGATAGCCAGGGCTACACAGAGAAATCCTGTCTCAAACAAAACAAAACAAAATTTGTTTTGCCAGGCGGTGGTGGCGCTTGCCTTTAATCCCAGCACTTGGGAGGCAGAGGCAGGCGGATTTCTGAGTTTGAGGCCAGCCTGGTCTACAGAGTGAGTTCCAGGACAGCCAGGCCCATACAGAGAAACCCTGTCTCAAAACAAACAAACAAATACAGGCTGCCAAGAAAAGCTTCACCATTTCTCTTGAGCCTGGTCTCTATGGAAAACAGCCTTTGCCATTTGGTCTTGGAGTCCTTAACAGGCTATGTCTGTGTCAAAACACATACACACTTAGGGGTCGCTCACCCATCGCTTCCTCCACTCCCTAAAGCACCTGCGGGCCACAAGGAAGCATGACAATGTCATCTGTCATGCCTGTGACATGCTGGGGACCCTGCCATCATCCCCTGGAAGCATCAACAGAGCAGATTGGGCAGTGCTGTTTGCCAGGGCTCCCACCGGGATCTTGGAATTAGAAGGCATCTCTAAGATAACCGCATAGCAAGGTGGAAAGGAATTCTCCCCCGACCCTGCTGCTGTGCTTGGGCCTGGGCCAGAAGGTAACTACTTCTCTCTGGCCCTGTAGTCTGAGGGACTGTGCCTTGGCATCCCACCCTCTCCTGTCTCTCAGATGATGAGCATTTTCCCAAATGGGTTCATCACATCGGCGTTCTAGGGCATGTGTGGCTCTTTTGCCTGTATCGGTGTCTCATGCAAAGACTCGAGGCTGCCTGGAGGGAGCTCTTCTGGCCAGAGGCAGGTGGATGCGGAGGAGGTGCCTCTGAAACTCATGGCTTCTGGTTTGGTCTCCTGCCTTCCAGGTCAACGCATCGTGTCCTGTGGTCCCTGCTGCCTGTCTGGGAGGCTCCAACTAACCGAGGAGACCAGGGCAGCTCAGCAGGAGCCATGGTGGTACCAATAGCAAGGGTGTCTTGACACTAATGAGTCACTGCTGGGCCTGCTTCTCTGTGACTCACACAGGAAGCTGGTAGCCAGTGATACCAAAAGCTTCTGTGGCCCTCTCTGGGTTGGAAACCCTTGGGTGTGTTTTAAGCTTCTATTTCTAGAAGCCAAAGGGGAAATCGACATCAGAAAGATTGGTTTACCCATATTCGGCCATGTGGAGAGACGGGACTGGGAGAGAGTGCTTGTGAGCCAGGGCTCTTGTTTCTTAGTCAAACCAAAGAATATCCTCTAGGAGTTTTCAGCTGGAGGAAAGCGACTGGAATCATCAAATGGGACAGTTTGGAGTGCCGGTGGGAGGGTGTCCTGGGATAAAGGAAGTGAGTGAGGCTGAGGGGCTGCTACAGCACAGGGCAGAGAGGGTGAGGAGCTGCACAACCCTGCCAGTGTCAGCCTGAGGAGAGGCTGGAGCAGTTGGCACAGCTACAGCAGGGAAGGCAGGCGGCCCTGAGTCAAGAGTTAAAACAAAGCAGTTTGAAGCCCTTTTATCTGATCACTTAAAGAAAGGCAGGAGAAGTCACCACGCACATTTTTAAAAAGCTGTAAGGAGCTGCTTTAAAACGTAAAACGATGAGTTTCCCGTTTCTTCAAATGTCTAAACAACTGGATCACATCTTGAGTGCTACTGAAGTTTTTAGGGCAAAAGCCTGAGCTCTGACAGCCCAGCACACAAGGCTCCAACTTCGGCTGTCCACGGAACACCAGTGAAAAAGAGTAACAGTGAGAAAGAGAGCCAGGTTTGCATAGTGGAGTCCCGCTGGGGAGAGGAACAGATAAGGGGCCCGGTGACTGGGAAGTGGGGGTGGGGACGGCTAAACAGAGGAAAAATTACCACAGGGGCAAGTGGTCTGTACAATGGAGCAATCCTGGTCAGGGTGTGGGCTGGTTGGTTAAGTCCTGGTCAGGGTGTGGACTGGTTGGTTAAGTCCTGGTCAGGGTGTGGGCTGGTTGGTTAAGTCCTGGTCAGGGTGTGGGCTGGTTGGTTATGTCCTGGTCAGGGTGTGGGCTGGTTGGTTATGTCCTGGTCAGGGTGTGGGCTGGTTGGTTAGTGTCCCCGCCCTGTCCTGCAAGGTGGTCTGAAGAAGTCCTCCCTTGAGGGGATCTGTCTAGTTCACTTCTGCCCCAGGGGCAGCCCCCACATCACGGACAGTTGTCCTCGTTGGGGGATGATCTGTCTTTCAAGGTTTTGCCGTTTCTGGTATGCAAGATGACTGCAGGTTCAGACAGTGGTTTATCTCTGTGCCTCCAGCCTTGAGGGTGACAGGATAGGTTGGAGGCTTCTGGAAACCGGCAGGACAAGCAGGTGCCAGCAAAGGCAGGGATTCCAGGCTCCTTTCCTGCTCTCAGTTGCTTTGTGCGCCTAAGTGAGCAGTCCATGCCAGTTTAGCAAAACCAGCTTCTAAGCACCGTTCTCGGCTTTCGGGGCGGCAGTGTCGGCTTTCGGCCTCTCTGCTGTGTACTACAAGGTCTCCAGGGAGAAGAGAGAAGGGCCCTTCCCACTGATAAGGTGCTGCTAAAGGAGTGGCCTGCTGGCCCCCTCCCAGCCAGCCATGTCTGGGGTGGTTTGATAAAATACCTAGAGTTGTTATTTAACCAAAACAAGTTTGGGGCCAGGAATGGTGATGCATGCCTTTACCCCAAAGCATTCAAAGAGGCAGAGACAGGTGGATGTCTGTGAGTTGGAAGTCAGCCTGGTTCACTCAGCAAGTTCCAGGCCAGTTAGGGCTATGTACTGAGACCTTGTCTCAAGACAAAACAAAACAACCACAACAATCCAAAACAAAAATGCAGTTCTTTGCTTCAAGTCCCCTCCCATCTGCCGTGCCCCGGCCATCAGAACTAACTTCCTAACACAAATTCAGGCGGGTTATTTTTATTTTAAGTTTTTGAGCAGGGCTTCCTTTTGCTGTACGAAGTTCAATATTTTGGCTGGGAGCAAAGAAAACCTTTGTTGATTTAACCCTCTAGTCACCAGTTTCAGCACTGACTGCTACACTTCACATCCCTTGCTGATTCTGAGCGGCTTCTTGAACACAAGACTGAAAAGTAGAAGCTCAAACTGACTTACAGCGTGTAGAGGGGTTTATTCATTCTTGGGGGAGGCCAGGAGGGGAAGACCTACAATCGAATCAGGCTTCAGACAAGGCTCAATCTAGCAGCTTAGCCGTTTTCCCCAAGAACCAAGTCTCCTTTTCCTGATTCTGGGTCCCAGATGGTCTCCAGAAGCTCTTGGGCTGCTCGGTCTCTGAAGAAGGGCTCTGCCTCAGCATTCCTAGTGGATCTTCAGTCTGATTACACTCGCGCCACGTCTACCCCATGTAAAGTGCTCCCTGTGGAGGTGGGATGAGGTGTACTGACTGGCTTGCTTCCCCTGAGTTCCTCCAGATGAAGAGGGTGTCCAGATGAGCACTGGGGTGTCAGAGAAGTGGTAGGAGGTTAAGGAAGCCTCTAGGCTTGGCTCCCTGTACAATCTCCCCCTTCCTGCAGCTGACTGACAGCATTCTAAGTGTTGATTTCACGAGGCCACATTAAGAACAGAGAAAGGGGCCGGTGACCTGCTCTTCCATCAAAGCCATGCTAGTAATGTCAGGGCTAGCACGGATCGAGGAGACTTCCTGGAGGAATGTTAGCCCTTTTCCTCTTCCTCCTCCTCCCTCTTTCCTTCCCCCTCCTCCTCCCTCTCTCCTTCCCCCTCCTCCTCCTCTTCTTCTTCTTTAAATTGCAGGGTTTTATGTCCTGGACAAGAAATTGGACAGAGATATTCGGGCACTAAGTAGCAAACAGGAACATTTAAGGAGTAAATTAGGAGCCTGGTGTGGTGGCACACAGCTTTAATCCCAGCACTTGGGAGGAAGAGGCACCCGGATCTCTGTGAGTTCCAGGCCAGCCTGATCTGCAGAGAGAATTCCAGGACAGCCTGAGCTGTTACACATGTTACACAGAGAAACCCTGTCAAGAAAAACAAACAAGCAAAGGGATTATATCACTGCAGGTGGAGGTGGAACAGAGGGGAGGATAGCTCCAGGCACCACGCAGTGACACAATGTGTACAAGAGATGGCTGACACACAATGACACAATGTGTACAAGAAATGGCTGACACACAATGATACAATGTGTACAAGAGATAGCTGGCACACAATGACACAATATGTGCAAGGGATGGCTGACTTTATGTTACATTTCATGGGCATTTGGGGTGATTTTCATAGCTTTTTGGTGCATGCTGTATCTGTTACACGTAGTTCTACATACAGTCTCCATGCCGGTGTGTGCGTTTTAAGAATATACTGGGGCTAGAGAGATGGCTCAGAGGTTAAAAGTACAGACTGCTCTTCTGAAGGTCCTGAGTTCAATTCCCAGCAACCACATGGTGGCTCACAACCATCTGTAATGAGATCTGATGCCTTCTTCTGGTGTGTCTGAAGACAGCTACAGAGTACTCATATACATAAAATAAATAAATAAATCAAGAGAGAGAGAGAGAGAGAGAGAGAGAGAAAGAGAGAGAGAAGAGAGAGAATATACATGCCTCTGTCCCTGTACAGGCTCCAGCAGGATGGGGCTCGGCTGTTTCTCATATGCTAATTTTGCTGTTGCTTGGGTCTAGCTTCCTGGGCCTGCCTTTCCCTCTCACTTCCCTTAGGTTTGTAGTTCTGTTCAGGAGTTGCCCGGCTGCTCTGGGTCCTCTGTTCTCCGGCTGCTCTGGGTCCTCTGTTCTCCGAAAGCACAGACCAGAAGCAAGAGGGCCCTTTTGTATTAAGTGAGCAAATAATTAAAAACCCAAACAAGATTTTGCAGCTCTTCTCATGATCACGGGAAAGGATGGGTTTATGGTCAGACAATTAACAGATCATGAAACATTTTGTGGTCAGTCAATCCTCAGAAAAATGGAAACAATTTACAACATGTAATTCACAAGATTATGGAAGAAGAACAAAATAAAAACAAACAAATAAAATAAAACCAAGGTGATCTCTAGACAAGGACATGATCAAAGTCTAACATTGTTTAACTAAAAAGAAAAATGGAGTCACCCGCCCCCTAACAGGAGACAGCTCTCTCCTACCATATGGGTTTATGGGAATCAAAGTCAAGCCACAAAGCTCTGTGGCAAGCGCCTTTACCTGCCAAGCCATCTTGCTGACCGGTTTTTGTTTTGTTTTGTTTTATGAGACTACTCTGTGATTTAATGGATATTAGCTTTGTAGGTAGTAAAGAATTTCCTTAAGCTGGACCTGGTAACACTGGTCTATGATGCCAGCACTTGGGAGGTGGAAGCAGGAGGATCAGAAGTCAAGGTCAGCCTGAGGTACGTAAGGCCTGTCAAAAACAAAACAAAGCAAAACAAAAACAAAAACAAAACAATAAAAACTTTAAGCCCCTAGCTTGTCAGGAAAGTGATAAACTCGAGGGCATCAGAGAAACAGTGTCCTTATGGGTGACGCAGAGAGCCCCCTGAAAAGGAGTTGAGTATTTCTTCCGTTTCACTCGGGACCCAATGTATACTGTTCATTATGACTGTAGAAGACTGGCGGTTAAGCCTCAAGCAGCGGCCCTGGTTTTACGAGTCTATCACAAGGATTTCTTTGTGTTCATTTCTTCTATACCTTGTGTAAATGAAAACAGCCAGGTAAGTAAACAGAAGTACAAACAGGTTGTACTGAGTCAGAAAATCTCAACATTTAGGAAATCAAGTCTACAAGCCAGAGGGATCTTGACTGGAATTGGAAGGGAAACCACGAGGAGCTGAGTCACACCCCCCCTCAGCTCACTGCAGACACCCCCCCTCAGCTCACTGCAGACACCCCCCTCAGCTCACTGTAGACATCCTCAGTGGGGATCCGGGAGCACTTAACACCCAAAGACAACATACAACACTCTTTTGGGGCTTTTTTGTTTTTGTTTTTGTTTTCGTTTTAAGAAAAGCATATTTGGGGGCTGGAGAGATGGCTCAGCAGTTAAGAGCACCGACTGCTCTTCCAAAGGTCCTGAGTTCAAATCCCAGCAACCACATGGTGGCTCACAACCATTTGTAATTCCAGTTCTGGGAGATCTGATACCCTCTTCTGGCCTCTGCAGGCACCAGACACACACAGGGCGCACATGTGTACATGCAGGCAAAACACTCATGCACATAAAGTACAACAAAAGAGTTTTAATTAAAAATTATCCAATGAGCATGACAACAAAAGTTAGTGAACTTGGATTAAAGATTATTTATCTAATCTGAAAAGCATGGAAAATAAGCTTTTTGGTTTTTGTTTTGCTTTGCTTTGCTTTGCTTTTTACCTAACAATGCTGGGACTGGAGGAGCAGCTCCATGGTTACGAGCACTCTTTGCTTTTGTAGGAGACTGGCAGGAAACTCCCAGTAGCCACAAGGTTGCTCACAGCTGTTTGTAACTTCAGCTCCAGATCGCTCAACACCCTTTTTGGGCCTCTGTGGGCACTTTGGGCACATAATACACAAACTTGCATGCAGGCAAACAAACATATAAGATATAAACAACAAATCTTTAAAAAATAAATAAAATGAACTATACTAGATAATAATTTTTGAAAAACTAACACTGTTTCAGGAACCAATTCAATCTTATCGAATGATTTTTTAATTGTTGGGTGTGGTGGTGAGCTGTTAAGAGCACTGGCTGCTCTTCCAGAGGTCCTGAGTTCAATTCCCAGCAACCACATGGTGGCTCATAACCATCTATAGTGGGATCCGATGCCCTCTCCTGGTGTGTCTGAAGACAGCGACAATCATATTCACATGTATAAAATAAATAAAATCTTTTAGAAATACATATAAGAGAAACTAAATAGAAAAAAAAATATTGTCAAACTGAGTTCAGAGTAAAAAGGCCCGTCTCATCAGTAGGCCTGTCTCAGGGTCTTCTTCCTAGAGGACCTCCCAAATGATTCTTTTTCATGGCCTGTGTTCATTCATGCAGAAGGGGAGGCCTTCTCTATACAACTTCACACAAGTATGTGCATGCGTGCGTGTATGTGTGTGTGTGTGTCTGTGCACCTATGTATGTATGTGCACCTGTGTACATGTGTGTATCTGTATATGTGTGTGTCTGGGTGTTCCTGTGTATGTGCACCTGAGTACATGTGTGTATGTGTGTGTGCATGTGTGTGTCTGTGTATGTGTGTTTACCTGTGTATATGTGTGTATGTGTATATGTGTGTGCCTGTGTGTATGTGCACCTGTATACATGTATGTATGTGTATGTGTGTGTGCATGTCTGTGTGTGTGTCTGTGTATGTGTTCATGTGTGTATGTGTGTGTGCCTGTGTGTATGTGCACCTGTATCCATATATGTATGTGTATGTGTGTGTGCATGTCTGTGTGTGTGTCTGTGTATGTGTTCACCTGTGTACATGTGTGTATGTGTGTATGTGTGTGTGCCTGTGTGTATGTGCACCTGTATACATATGTGTATATGTGTGTGTGTGTGTGTATACATGTCTGTGTGTGTATGCTCCTGCATGCACATGTACCCACATTTGTGCGCTCAGTAGGTGTACATGTGAGGACAAGAGGTCAATGTCAAGTGTCTCCCACCTTTGTCCTGCCCTTTACCTTGTAGACAGACCTCTCATTGACTCTAGGGTTTGACTGCTTCACCTGGGCTGGCTGGCCAACACGGCCCATGGGACTGCCTGTCTCTACCCTCCCTGCTCCAGCCCTGGGTTACAGGAGCATCCCCACTGTACCTGGCTTCTTCATAGGCACTGGGGATTTGAATTCAGGTCCCAATCCCCAGCTTCATTATTTTTGCTTGATATTCCCTTCACTGTCACTGTCAGATGTCTAGAGCTGATAAACTACAATTTTAGTAGGGTATGTGTGTGTGCATGCGTGCCCGTGCGCGTGCTCGGGAGTGCCTTTTCTATGTGTGCAACTGTGGGTCAGAGGACGACCTTGGTGTCTACAGTCACCTTTCACCTTGTTTGAGCCTTCTGTTGTTTACTGTTGTAAAAAAAAAAAAAAAAAAATCTAATCTCAATCAGGAGCTTCTACCCTGCCTTTGATTATTCAATTCCCAGATAAAAGATAATTCTTTTTTTTTTTTTTTTTTTTTTTTTTTTTTTTTTTTTTCTTTTTTTGTGGTTTTTCGAGACAGGGTTTCTCCATATAGCCATGGCTGTCCTGGAACTCACTCTGTAGACCAGGCTGGCCTCAAACTCAGAAATCCGCCTGCCTCTGCCTCCCAAGTGCTGGGATTAAAGGCGTGCGCCACCACCGCCCGGCTCCACCTTTAATTCTTAATAAACTTTTATCAGCACTGACCCTGCACAGACATCTACCCGCTATGTTACTGGAACCTACTTTTCTACCCAAAACGCCAAGTTATTACTCACCATGTTCCATCTGGGCTGCTCTTAACCCCAACTGGCCAGCCCTCCGTGTCTTCTCTCTCCACCTTCCTCCCTCTCCTTATGGTTTCTTCAGACACCAAGCCCAGGAACACTCACCTCACCTCCCTAGTCCCCCATCCTCCCACCCCACTATCCCATCCCACCACACCACACTCTACCCCACCTCTGCCTTTGTCTCTTTTGCCCAGCTACAGTCTGTAGGAATCTTTATTTAACTAATAGTTTTAAGTTAAGGAGCAAGGTCACATTGTAGGTGAGGAATCTCTCTCATTTCTGGAAGCAACCTGGCCAGCGTCAGGGGCCAGTATTTATCATTACAGTACATATCAAAGGATCAAACCTCAGTTTACTCCTGGTACACTGCTAGCTGGGCCAGCTAGCAGGGCCGAGAGCTTCCAGGGAGCCTCCTGTCTCTGCCTCCCATCTTGACTTAGGATGCAGGGGTTTTAGATCCTCAAGCTTTTATACTCTTGAGCTCATTCTCTGCAGTCGGTGGCATCCCGGGACAGGACGGCGACTCCCTGCCCTCAAGAGGAGGAAAGGGGGCTGATCGGCGTACCTCTAGGTAGGCCAATGCAGCAAGCACTTTACCCACTGAGACATCATCCCTGCGTGTAAAGCGGGGGTGGGGATGGGGGGGAAGAGAGAGAGAATCTAAAGACACAGAGACACATATTCACACCCAGAGAGACTCCTAATATTCCTTTTTCTGTATGAACCCTTGAGTCACTCAGTCAGCTTCCATAAGACTCTGTGGTCCTGAGAACACATCTGTCTACAAACAAACTCCACAGATCACCCTGACAGCGATGTGCTAATCTGAAAGGCTCATTTGGTATAAGCTCTTAGATTCAGGCACAGGGACCGAGACTCGATGCCTGGACCATAAATTTGCAAATCTCCCGGAAATAAGCTGCTGGGAATATGTGTTTCTGTTATAAAATAGAATTGAATCATAAAGATATATGATTATTAGGAATTAGATTTGGGTATGTTCACAGGGGCCTCAGCATCCAGGAAGTAGTATTTATGAGCTTGGCTTTGAATCTGTCACAGCTCTTTAGTGGCTTCAGTCTCCCTGGTGCGTCTGTAGCCAGCCCAGCCATGGGTGGCACTCTGCTGTCCACTGCCCAGCAGTTCTGCGTCCCCAGGGTCCTCAGGCTGTGTCTCTAATCCTAACAGCCATCTGGAAGGGAGTGTTGCTCAATTTCCAGGTGATGACACTGGATCCGAGCCTGAGCGGCCACAGCAGCTAGGAAGTGGTGGTGCCGGGATCTCTCAGTTCCCTCTCACTTACTCTGTCTCCTGTCCTGTTTATTTGTTAAGCAGAGCTGAGATATAAAGAGTGTGATGGATGATAGACTAGTAGATGATAGACAGACAGATAGATGATAGACAGCTAGATGATAGATAGATAGATAGATAGATAGATAGATAGATAGATAGATAAATAGATGGATGACAGATAATAGACAGCTAGATGATAGACAGCTAAATGATAGATGCTAGATGGATGACAGATGATAGTATAGATAATAAAGTATAGATAATAAACAGATAATAAAGTATAGATAAACTATAGATAAAAGTATAGATAATAAACAGATGATAGATGGATGACAGATGCTAGATGGATGGCAGATGATAGAAAAGTATAGATAATAAACAGATGATAGACAGATAGAGAGATGGATGACAGATAGATGATAGATGGATGACAGATAATAGATGGATGATAGATGCTAGATAGACAGATGATAGATGGATGATAGGTGCTAGATAGATGATAGGTGATAAATTGATAGACAATGATAGATGATAATAGGCAGATGATAGACATAGATGGATGATAGACAGATAGATGATAGATGGATGATAGACAAATGATAGGTGATAAATTGATAGATGATAGACAGATGATAGATGTTAAATTGATAAATAATGGTAGGTGATAAATTGATAGGTAATGATAGATAGGTTTCTGTGTGTGTCTGTACTATAGGAACTGCAGAGAGAACATAAACATTACTGAGTGTTGTAATGAGCTCAGATCATCTCAACACTAAATAACCCATACTGAAGGCTACAGGCTACACTTAAAGACCATACATAAAACATGAAGAGAAAATTTGAAAGCTTGTGGTGACTACTGGAGACCACTGGAGACTCTTCCATCTTCACACTGAATGCATCTTAATGTAGATAATAAACTGCCTCAAAGGGACAGCGGTCCGCACACACCCAGGATGGAGAGGGTCATGTGTTCCCTCCACATGACGCCTCTGTAGGAGAATGAGAAACGCAGCTTCGCACGCTCATAACTGCTGCACGGTACAGAGGAGTGGGTTGTACCAGTCAGCTTTGTGCCGCTTAAACTGTAAAAGAAAGGGCAAAGGGGGAAGAAAGAGGTATGGGGAGCCGCCTAAGACAGGAAAACGGTGATACCTGAAAACAGAAAAGTCAGGAAGAATAATCAGTCATTTCAAGAGCAGAAGACTCAGGAGGAAAGAGAGCTCTCCTTTACAGCAGAGAGTGAAGGGCAGCTCAGCAGTGTGGGCCTGCAAACTCTAGCAGCCAGAGCCTGAGATCTGCAGGGTGAGGCTAGCCTGCACTAAATGAGGCCAGCCTGAGCTACACAGAGGGACTCTGCCTCAAACCCACCCTTCTCTAATAATAATAATAACAATAACAATAATAATAATAATAATAAATCCAGAAAGGCTTTTTTGTAGACATCAACAATTTTTTAAAGATTTATTTATTTATTTATTTTTATTTATTTTATGTGTGTACATTGTAGCTGTCTTCAGACACACCAGAAGAGAGCATTGGATCCCATTACAGCATTACAGATGGTTGTGAGCATCCATGTGGTTGCTGAGAATTGAACTCAGGACCATCTGGAAGAGTAGTCAGTGCTCTTAACCGCTGAGCCATCTCTCCAGCTCCCATCAACAATCTTATTACAAAATTTATAGGGAAAAGTCATCTTTCGACCTAGAAAACGAACAATCTAGAGCCGTAACAAACGTATAAGTAACTGTGTGGGCATAGCTGCAGAAAAACTTAAGGGGCAACCAAGTGCACCCCATGAGTATAATATACAAGGTGTAACATCCTTTGGAGGCAGGCTGTGATGAGCCAGGGATAAGACTGCCTGCCCTGAGATAACCACCAAAAGAGCAAACCGAGCCACCGCCAGCAATCTGATACATAACATGGCTACATAAAATCCTTTAAAGCCTTTAATCCCAGCACTTGGGAGGCAGAGGCGGGCAGATTTCTGAGTTCGAGGCCAACCTGGTCTATAGAGTGAGTTCCAGGACAGCTAGGGCTACACAGAGAAACCCTGTCTTGAAAAACAAAAAACAAAAAAATAAAAACAAACAAAAAAAATCCTTTAAAAGGGAGCGGCAGCTGTTGGCAGGTGATGGAATAGGTGAGGCCTGGTGAGAGGCTTTGAAGTGCCTGAGTGTGCCCTTAGGGACTGGGGCCCTGGTCCCTTCACCTTCCTCTTTTTTATTTCTGGCCATGAAGTGGGTGGCTTTGTTCCACCACGTCTGGTACTGTGGTGTGCTGTGTTGCTCAAAACATCAAGGTCAACTGCCCCTGACTAGAGGCCCTAAATCTCAGGGATGGTTTCTCTGGTTGGTTGGTTTGTTCTTTTTATTTTAAAGCAAGGGCCTCCCTGTGTGGTCTAGGCTGACTTCACACTTCAACCTGCAATTCTCTAGGGCTCTGCCTTCTAAGTGCTGGGATTAGAAGCCGGTGTCACCCTTACCCAGGCCTCTGAGTTTCTGTATAGACACTGACAAGTTAATTTTAACATTTATATGATAATGCAAAGAATTTACAGAGCAGCCACAACAGCCTTGGAGAATACCACGGCCTCACTTCCAGATTTATTTAAAAGCTAAAGGAATCAAAATAGTGCTTGGTGAAAAAAAAGGGGGGGCGGCGGAGGCACATTAACAGAATAGAATAGAGAAATGGTGTTGGGGCGTGTCTCAGTGAACAGGGCTTGCCTAGTGTGAGCGAGGTCCCGGATTCAACCCTTACCACCAACCAGGAAGGCTGAAGGGAGGGCACTGGGTGGTGTAGCTGGTAAAGGAGCCCCCACCAGACCTAGCTTGTTTTCCCAAGAAATCACATGGTGGAAATAAAAAAAAAAAAGTCAACTCTCAGAAGTTATCCTCTGACCTCCACATATACATTGTGACACATGCATGCCCTATCTCAAAAAAAAAAAAAAAAAAAAATTAAAAGAGTAAAGCAAACCATCAAAATTTAAAACAGTGCGTGGTAGTACATTCCACACGGGGGGGCAGCTGAGGCAGAAGTTCTAGTTTAAGGCCAGCCTGGGCTACATAGCAAGAATCTGTCTCAAAAACAACAAACAACAGAGGATACAATAAATAAAAGATGCTGCTGAGAGAATGAGATGACAGAGGGGCCAGGAGACAATCTTCATGCACAAACACATAAGGAAGGACTTGTGTGTGAAAACGGGCCAGGGAAAATCCCTTTTGCCATCTACTTCAGATACCTCAGTTCGGGTGGCAAATACGCAAAATTAAACCACATCACAGGACTAACATTAAAAGGTCTTGCTATCTCAAATGTTGTTAAATAATACAGAGGAGGCTGCCTGTGTAGCTCAGTGGCTGTGAGCTCTAAGTATGCTCATACTTAACTTGCAAAAGGCCTGCTGCTGATCCATCCCTAGTACCTCAGAAAGCAAGCGAGCAAATGAAAAGGACTGGAAGGGGAAGCCATGCACTCGCACAGCTGGCCACTTTTCAGGAACAGCTAAGAACGGTCTTTAAAAGCTAAGCACAGGGGCTGGAGAGATGGCTCAGTGGTTAAGAGCACTGACTGCTCTTCTGAAGGTCCTGCACCCACATCGTGGCTCACAACTCAGAAATCCATCTGCCTCTGCCTCCCAAGTGCTGGGATTAAAGGCATGCACCACCACTGCCCAGCTATCAATTGTGCATTTCAAAAAGGCAGTCAGAGCAACCTGTCTCCCCGCTTGGAATCCTTATCAGCCCTCTCGGTCCTGTCCCCACGTTTTAGACAGCTACTGAAAGTCCAGCTTCACCCCACTCCCCTCCTAAGGAAGACTTCAAATCCAGTAACTGTAAGAAGGCTAGCACAGACAGATTGCACAGTGTGAGCTGGGCTCCACCAGAGGCAAGGCCCCAGCAGAGACTTCAGTCATAAGTCATTATTTCTGCTCTTTTGCAAGTGGAGATGAGAACAGAATAAACATTCAGCTACCACATTGTCTGTTAGAATCGGGTTCAGCTGCGTGCAATTGAAAAAAAAATCTAGTTGTTTACATGCAAGGATTTACTCTCCCCCCTTTACAAGGACCAGGAGTAAACAGTTAGGCGCTATTGGGTCAGCTCTTTGATGTTATCAGGGTCTCTGCCTTCTGTCTTCTCTGGCATGTGACTGCCATCTTCAAGGTCACATGATAGCCACAGAAGTTCTGTTTTGAGCCTTGGTAGGAAGCTAGGAGGCTGGTGGCTAAGGGAGGTGCCTGATCTCCCAAGGAGACACAGGCTGACTGCAAGCCAGGAGGGAGCAGAGACCCCTCCACCAGGCCTGCTGATTGGAGCCACAGACACGGCAGACTCAGAAGCAGGTAGGATCTGAAAACAGCACAGTTCCAGGAGAAGGAGGACCCCATCTTTGGATGCTAAGGCTTCTCTTTCCCTGAGGAGCTAGCTGCTGCCAAAACAGCACCTCTGCCGTGCTGTGTGTGGCCCACCCTTCAGGATGGCGGTGGAAACTGGCGCTGGGAGCCTGCACTGATTGATCTTCAGCCTCAAATGCCTTCACCTTCTCTGAACACATGCAGCAGGTGGGCTGTGAGCACACGAAGCCACGCTGTTTCTGGGCTATGGGCAGAAAAAGAAAGAAGACTTCTTATCTATGACCATGTTAATGTGGCCACACACTCACATGGGTGGGATAACATGGAGGGTGCTGGTGAGATGGTAGATGGGAGCATCTACTCAACAGTGAAGACATTCTTTTTTTTTTTTTTTTTTGATTTTCCAGACAGGGTTTCTCTGTGTAGCCCTGGTTGTCCTGGAACTCACTCTGTAGACCAGGCTGGCCTCAAACTCAGAAATCTGCCTGCCTCTGCCTCCCAAGTGTTGGGATTAAAGGCGTGCGCCACCACGTGTTGTTGCCTCTCTGAGCCCAGTCCTCTCGGAGCTGCTTTGTCCTGTTCAGCTCTGAGATCCTCTGCTGCCGTTAGTGAATGAGACCAAAGTGGGCTCAACCACAGTTTGTTCCCTTAAGGAACTCCAGAGGCTTCTGAGCACAGAACTCGGAGACCTGGAAGAAGCAATCCTAGACTTTGGGCCTGCCTCTTAGAGTCAGCTCTTAATTATAATCCCCTGCCTTTGTTTAAAATAGATGTTAGCTGGGTGCGGTTGTGCACTCTTTTAATCCCAGCACCCAGGAGGCCTAGGCAGGCAGATCTCTAAATCTGAGCCCAGCCTGGACACCCAGAGTTATGGAGAGAGACATTGTGCCAAAAATAAAACAAAACAAAACAAAAACAAACAAAAAACCCTAAAACATGGGGTCCAGAATGATGGTTCAGCAGTTAAGAGCGCTGGCTGCTCTTGCCGAGGACCCAGGGTGGATTCCCAGCACCTACACATTTGCTCACAACCAAGTGTAAGTCCAGTTCCTGGGGATCTGATGCTCTCTTCTGACTTCCATAGGCACCAGGCATGCACACGGTGCACATGACTACATGTAGACAAAACACCCACAAACATGAAATAGCATACCTAAAAGAAAGCCAGGCAGTGGTGGCGCACGCCTTTAATCCCAGCACTTGGGAGGCAGAGGCAGGCGGATTTCTGAGATCGAGGCTAGCCTGGTCTACAGAGTGAGTTCCAGGACAGCCAGGGCTACACAGAGAAACCCTGTCTTGAAAAACCAAAAGAGAAAAAAAGAAAAAGAAAAAAGAAAAAAAAAAAACCAATAAAAATGGACAATTCTTCCAGAGTGCAGTTCTTGAAACGACCACCAGGCGTCAGAGCTGCCGGTCGGAATCCCAGAGCACTGGAAAGTTACAAGAGGGACAGTGTCCATAGACCGACCGTGTGGGTGACTCCTCCCTAGGCAGCTGCTTGTGGCCCTTTGGCCCAGTGTCTCACCCGCTGGCTTAGAGGTGGTCTAGGAAAGGGATCCTTAGGAAAAACACTGGGGTGACAGGCCATGCACACACACTCGCTGGCCTCCCTTGGGTCTCCAGAGAAGCCGTTTAAAACTCTCAAACCTCCGTGAGAAATACAAACGTGGCCAGTCTTCCTGTCACTGCTAGACTGCTGTTTTAAGTAAAGACCTTTCCTGTCCAAAGCTGGGGAACAGGAGGGGACTCAGCCATACCATCCTGTTTCAGGAGGAACATCTAGTTCTGGGTAGACAGAGCTCTGTGTAAGCAGAACACCAGCTCTTACCACTTCCTAGTTGACTCAGCACACGCTTCCTGTCCAGGCCCGGGCTGCCATCTCCAGATGCTGGGAGAGAAGTGCCAACCCCTGCAGGGAGCATGGGGGCACCCCGTTCACAGCTCTCAGGCCGCTCTTCCCTGCTCCTCCTGACTGGCCAGGAGCTGCTCTATGGAGCTAACACTTTGTGGGACACAGAGAGACGCCTGGGAGCAAGCGTCCTCCTGCACCTTGCTAGACTGCCAGCATCCAGAGAGGGGCAGGACACAGAGAGGGTCCAGCTTGAGAGACCTCATCTTGGGAGGGCACAACTGCTCCTGGAGGGGAACAACAGAAATGTCTCGGAGAGGCAGGCAAATCATTCCATGGTGTCCCAGGGAGTGTTTGTCTAGGGGGTTCCTTGGTCCCCATCCCACTTCTGGACCTGGGATAATGGAGTCACACAGAACGACCCATGACGCACTGAGGCAGGACTTTCTTCTCCAGATGGAAGGGGCAGGGGCTGGTGGGATGGGAGGGAGGTTGTCAGAAGAGTCCCGCCCTTCTCAGGCGACGATCATTCCTGTCCTACTTGAGATGTGACTTCCGTGCTTCCTGACAAGCAAGTTAAAGTGACCTTTTTATGGGAGTTGAGAGTCCGTATCTGCTAAACTGGCATATCCTATATAGGCCGCATGAAGCAACCCTAATTATTTTAGTCACTACACATTTTGAAAGGTATATACATAATTTAAAATGACACATCTGTGGTGCCATACACATAGTAAAAATGCTGGTTATTATTAAAACATAGGTTCTATTCACAGTCAAATAAGATTACACAGGATGTTTGATGTCCCATACATAATGTATGAGCCAATGCTTCATGTAAGAATATAAAGGGGATGCTTGCTTTGGGATGGACAGTAATTTACCATGCAGGATAGTAGCTGTTGCCTTGATGTGGCTTACCGAGGAATGGCAACAAGGTCCCCTCCCCCTTCATGCTATCACATGTGATGTATGACGTGTGAGAGGAAGAACCTCTTGGAATGTCACCCCTACTCCCTGACAGTGGGTGCTGGGAATGTGCAATCCAGCTGTCCCCCTTGTTGGCCACTGTTTCAGCTGCTTAGTAGCCCCTGGGTAATCCTGGACCAGCTAGATGCCTGGAGCACCCTGGTCTCTCTGAAAAGCCTCACTGTCAGTCACAAGTGCTACCCTCACTGAGCCATTCAAATGACAAGGGTCCCATGGATCAAGAGAGACTTCACAGGCCCACCTGGACCTGAAACCTCCGGGCTCCCAGATCCTTTGGAAAGGGAGCAGTGGGCGCTGAAGAGGGAGGAAAGGATTCAGCTCCACCCTACTGGATCAAATACCTGCTTGCCCACCCTCTAAGTTATTCATGCTTCAGACCTGTGAATCATCCAGGAGGTGGGCGGTCATGTTGAGGTTGTCACGAGTGGCATCCTAAGGACAGCAGCCCATCCTCTGCTAATCCTTTTTCCTTAAAGGACCGCACCTTCAAGCCCCATGGCCAGCCAGGCAAAAGGCCAGCTTTGCAACCTCCAAAGTTTCCTCCGCGGGACCACGGGGCGTGTCCCTTCTAGAGAGTGAGTCAGGAAATTGCTGAGGTGAACACAACAAAACAGCACTTCCTGCATCAGACGCCAGCCTGGCACACAAGGAGGTCAGGCTAAACACTCAGGTCACGAGCATCCCTCCCACGCGGGCAGGTGGCCTTCCTCACCTACAGCCAAACAGCTGCTGAGGTGGTGACAAACCGCCCTGCAGACAACAGCGAGGGAGAAGGAAGCATTCCTGCATTTGCATTCCTCCAAGGCAGGTCTCTCCACTCAAGCTTTCCTGACCTGCCAGGAGAAAAACAAACTGACTACACGGATGGAGATGGAGAGGGTGGCTTCCCTTGCTCCTGTGTGGCTCATTATGTTTCAATTCCGTTCAATACAACGCAGGTGGATTATTTTTAACTTTACAGAGCCTCCTGGCTTTTATAAAGAGAAGTTAGTTGGAGGAGCTTGAAGGACAGAGAGAAGCAGAGATTGAGGGAGGTGGTGGTGGGGGTCCTTACCCATAAAAACTGGCCCATAAACAGCAGGATTCAGATTTGGATGGGCAAAGCAAAGAGTCTTTTATTCCAGGGGGGTGGGCTGGAGCACAATAGAGCAGCTTGAGCCGATCCTGTGCAAATTCTGATGCTTACTGCCATCTTTTGGATAGCCCTATCTATCCAGGGTCTGACTGAGCTGACCTCAGGTCTTAGCCTGGGGAGAGAGGCAGAGGAGAAGCGCCCCCACTCCCACTCCTTCCTTGTTCCGTTCCTCTTCTTCCTCCAGTGCTAGTGCTACGAGAAAAACCTCTCAAAACTTGTCAAGGCCAGCACTTGGGAGGCAGAGGCAGGCGGATTTCTGAGTTCGAGGCCAGCCTGGTCTACAGAGTGAGTTCCAGGACAGCCAGGGCTACACAGAGAAACCCTGTTCTCAGAAAACCAAAAAAAAAAAAAAAAACCTTGTCAAGGATCTCACCATGAAAATAAGTAAGTGCTCAGGTTCTCTCTTCTGGTCGTGGTGCTGTGGGTTGATGACAGTCACACCCTCCAGCACCTACAGGTTCTTGATAGCTGTACTCACACGGGTATTCTAAATACCCTATGCTGTTCTGGCCACCCAACATTGTGCTTTCCAAAACACCCATTTCTTCTTGAAATAGAGCCCACATTTAATAGAGACACAGAGATAGATCACTTTCTTCCTGCTCTAGGCCATCCGAAAAACAAAAGCGTGGCCACAAATGCCAGTTGGCGGTCACTCTGAGGGCTGGGAGGCAGCAGAGAGCAGTGGGGACTGCGGTGAATAGAAGCATACATCGCCGAAGCCTCTGCTTACATCAGTCATTTGCCTTGCAGAAATTTGTACTCAAGTCTTTGAAGAGAATAACCAGAAATCCAAATTCCTTTTTTCTTTTTTCTTTTTTTTGATAGAGAGAGATGCTCTCAAGTAGCCCACATTGGCCTCAAACTCTCTACACAGCCAAGAAGAACCTTGAACTCTTTCTCCTCCCTTATCCATCTCCCAAGTGTTGGGGCTGTAAAGTAATGAGCACACACACACACACACACACAGGCACACAAGCGCACGCAGGAGTTCCTCCGCACACTCACTCAGCATCTACATGTGGACTCCGGCTGTTTTTATCCGGTCACTACTTTGCTATGTGTCTTTACGGGCTGGCAGAGTGGAAACAGAACCACCACCCTGGAAACTAAGAGCCCAGGACTGGTAGATCCAGCTCTGATACCAGCCCACGCTTCCCCTGAGCAATGCACATCATTGTTTTGTACCTCAACTGCCTTGTCTCAGAAGGTTACAAGTCTAAAATTCCTCCCAATCCTGAATCGCTATCCAGTTTGGCTGAACAATTCTTTTAAGGACCTCAATTCCTATAAGTCAATTTGGGACCGTGGCAGAAGGGGAAACAAACAAAACCTGGACCCTGCTCCACAGCATGGACATGGCCTGGGTGTGGCAAACACTTGGTTAATAGGACCACAGGGATAGACACGCTTTCATCAGTCCAGATCTGGAGGATACCCGCCACCCATCAGGGCACACCATCGCTGAGTATAAACCTCCTTCCATGTGACAGACATGGGCATCTTGAGGCTGATTCCAAAGATTCAAAGGAGTGTGACTCAGAGCAGATCTGACCAGCAGCTCCCCCAAGCCAGGCCTCCTGGTTGGCAACTCATGCCAGTCCACCTTCAATGAGTGTTATCCTTTGTCTCTGTCACTTGGTGACTTCTGGCAGGGGCCAATTACACTAGGAAAGGAGAGGCTTGTGTGATCTGAGATTCAGACAGCTCAGGGAGGTGTGGGTATTAAGCACATGGCTTGGCCTGTACACAAGTGAAGTGGATGGAGGAAGGAAATCAAAATATTAAGACGGAGCCTTCTCACTAGAGCAGATACAATAAGCAGAACAAAAGAAAGTATTCATTTTCTCGTATCTTTATTAATCATGGATCTTAGGCAAAATAAAGGCCCAAGGAATGATGGGAACTCTCGTGAATTATAATCAGGTACCTTCTTCACCCAGGCCTTTCCGACACGATGTCGCGATGACGCGATGACTCGGCTGCAAGTGACAGGAAGAAGAGGGCGTGTGGAACACTCATTCCTGAGAGCCTTTGTGCATCAGTTAGGAACAAGGCCTTTTTATTTTGCTATTAGCAGCTTCCAGCAAAAATGCAGTGTTTTGCCGGGTGATGGTGGCGCACGCCTTTAATCCCAGCACTTGGGAGGCAGAGGCAGGTGGATTTCTGAGTTCAAGGCCAGCCTGGTCTACAGAGTGAGTTCCAGGACAGCCAGGGCTATACAGAGAAACCCTGTCTTGAAACGCCCCCCACTCCCACCCCCTCACCCCCCCACCCCGCACCCTACCCCACCCCCGTCCTCAAACCAACTGCAGTCCACTGGTTCACTTCTCGATGCCCTAGAGGCATGTTCTCACTCTATTCTGTTCCTGCCTGCCTTTCTGGTAACTAGTTATAAAGGCTGTGTTGTACGTTCTCTAAAGCCTCTGTGCAGTCTCTCCCACTCCGCCTGGCATGCTCTCTAACCTGATCTTGAGAACAGCTGCTGCAGATCTCAGCCTTCAGGATGCCGCTCAGAGAGGCCCTACCTAACCATCCAACGAAAAGCACCTCTGTGTTCTGGGGACGCAAGGTAAAGTCTCTGCTTAGCACGGTGCACCATGTGACGTATTTCCTGTTTCCTTCTTCTTTCTTCTGGGTCTTCCTTAGAAGACAGGATCTGAAATGAGCATGTACAGTGACATGAGCTTATAAAAATACAAGTTGCACAGGAACTCCATAGGAGTCTGTCTTGTTCCTCACATAGCTCCAGGGCCTAGAATAGAACCTTAGATCTGCAGCAAGTGCTTTAGACGTTGATTGGAGTTAGATGGGGAGTTGGGTGGACAGAAGAATCCATTTGGCAAATGCCTGCTAGTACCTGTGGTGGACTGAGACTGCAGAAGGCCCTCCTCAAAGGCAGACCTTAGTAGGTTAAGAGAACTGCTTCTTCCGGAGATGATTCTGAGGACAAGCTCCATGGAAAATCACAACAGATGCACAGACTATGAAAGCCCAGAGCCCCAGGAGATCCGGTGTAGCTGGTGTGAGGGACAGAGGGCCATAAAAAAAGCAGCCAACTTCTAAGTCTCTGGCATTGTGGCTTATATGTGCGGAGAACCATCCAAAGAGTTCCAAGTGACACTCCTTATGATGCATTTGGTAGCAGTGAAGGCAACTAATTAGAAAAAAAGGCACAAAGCATCTAGGAGGCTGTTGCCTAATCCAGATTAGGAAAAAAAGGCAAAATATTAATGGCAATGATGACAGGAGAGAAGAGCTGGATCAGGAACTAAAAAGGAGGCAAATCAACACAGCTCAGTGACACATGACATGCGGGAGAGAGCAAGAGGACGGGGTGAAAGAAACTTCCAGTATCCGGCTTGTGTCAGTAGGAGAAGCGCTGATGTTTTCCTCAAAATAAAAGGCTCTGAATCTCTAGGTCTATCCTGTTTGAGATGCGATGGGACTGTGCCCCTGGCTTCCATGAGCGGGTGGACACTGGCCAACTATGGCCAACTATGTGTCGAGCACAGAGCTTGTTTATCTGCTTACTAAGCGAGTTTGTGCAGCAGTCCCTCGGGTGAGGCTGTGCCAGACCTACAGAGCTGATGACTTCTGTGCTAAGGACACACATGCGGTTTCAGCTCACAGCCATTTCTGGAGGCACACACTGGTCCATCACCACAGAAGCGTGACTATTGATCTAAATATAGACATGCTTGTAACCTCAGAGAAACAAAAGACCAGAAGTCGGGCTTCCAGTTAGTTCAAGGAAATCTTAAGGTGATAGAACTGATAAATCAATGGCTGTTATACTTCTTTTGTCAATCTGAACTAACCATTAAGCTAGGATTAGCTCACCTGTGTTTCACTTCTCTTGACCTTAATGTGTAAAGTTGCTCTTAGACCTGTGTACAGTCTCAGCCCAATACAAGGTGCGAGGTGTCCCTGACAATCCACACGAGACGCACCTCACAACCGCTAGCTAAGTTCAGAGCAAGCAGAGTAGGTAGGCTGTCTGGGCAAACACACTGCAGGGATCCTTGAATACCCTCCCTTGTCCTCTGGCCTCCATCTGCAGCTACCACACAAGGTCACCTAATCTGAGCATCGCAGGCTCTGGGACCTGCCACCTCGGGCTTGAATACTGGTGTTGCCATTTATGAGTTATGTGATTTGGTTATTAGTCTTTTTAAGATGCAGTTTTTGCCTTCACTTTTTAAAAAAATGAAGAAGGGGACCTGGGGGTGATAGCTCAGTGGTTAGGAGCACTGGCTATTCCTCTAGAGAACCAGGGCGCAATTCCCAGCAACCACATGGCAGCTCACAACTGTCCACAACTTCAACTCTAGAGGATCCAACACCCTCACACAGATGCACATGCAGGCAAAACATCAATACACATAAAATAAAAAATGTTTTAAATGAAGAATATTGGGAGCTGGAGAGACTCAGTGGTTGAGGGTTCTTGATGCTTTTGAAGAATATCTGAGTTTAGTTCCCAGTATCCATGTCAGACAGCTCACAACTGTCTAGAACTTCAGCTCCAGGAGATCCAGCACCCTATTCTAGGCACTACAAAATATGTGGCATACCCACACACAGATACATACACATAATTTCTTTTCAAAGAACAGTATTTACTGGCCTACATTACAAGAGTGGGTAACTGTGATGATTAAAAGTATTAATATTCATAAAGTAGATGAAAAAAAGCACCCAGCATGTGGCACTCCATAAACATAAGTTACTGTAGTACTGCCATGGTACCTGATGGTCTTGGGACACCTCTGCTGGGTCTTGCCATAAGGCACAAAAGCTCTAGGAGTTCATCAGGAAGTAAAAGCCAATGTCCTTCTCCCTTCTGTAGTGCTATGCCAAGGGGACACTGAATGACTTATACCACTGAGACAGCTGACCTTTCACCTGCTGCCCCCACACTCCTTCTCCATGATACCCACTTCCAGAAGACTGAAGAAAGACAGAAGTCCACACACCCCCAGGCTAGGAGACAGGCACCAGTGACACACACCACAACATCCTCCCTTTCCTAAAGCTTGACCTGGGTCAATGGGTTTAGCCTGACCCCAGCTCCCTGAGGATGCACTTGGCCCATGGCGTCCTCCATCGTCCTCAGCAGACTCCAGAGTCTCTCCTCTCAACCTCGCTAAAGGGAGACTTGAGGCCAAGGCTCTAAGAAGAATCAGGCACCAGCTATACTGAAGACTGGCAGCTGGAAGCAATCACACACTGTTGAAATACACTCAGTCAAGGCTGAAAACCAGTCCTGACACAGGCCTTTAATGTATCCTAACATAATGAAGTGCCTGTCCATAGCCTAGCACTAAGGCAGGGAAAGGAAAATGAAAATCCAATGGGATACCATTTAACTAGTAAATAGGAATAAATCCAACAAAAGATGTGCAATTCCTGAATAGAAAAGCCACAAAGCATCCAGGAGAAGAGTCAGCATGGGATTGGCGGAACGGCTCAGCTGCTGACCCCCAGAGTCCAATGACCCACAGAAAGGTGGAAGAGGAGAATCGATCTGCATAAGTTGTCCTCTGACCTCCACATGTACACCTTGGCATGTAGAAGTGTGCCCCTCTTCTATACAAACAATAATAAATAAAAGAAAAAGGAAGGACTG
>NW_022196891.1:78196457-78196682 GCF_008632895.1 Mastomys coucha | reverse complement strand
AGGCAGGCATAGAGATACATACTTGAAACCTTAGTACCTGAGAGCATAACTATGTAGTAATCTAAGTCAAAAAATAAGAACAAAGAAAAATGAGGAAGACAAACAAGAGGAGGAAAAGAACAATAAAAACAGAGAAATATTCCATATTCTTTTTGTGGGCTGGTGGTGGTGATGGTAATAGTGGAGGTGGTGGAGGTGGAGGTGGAGGTGGAGGTGGTGGAGGTG
>NW_022196891.1:78191886-78196178 GCF_008632895.1 Mastomys coucha | reverse complement strand
GGAGGTGGTGGAGGTGGAGGTGGTGGAGGAGGTAGAGGTGGAGATTGAGGTAGTGGAGGTGGTAGAGGTGGTGGTGGTGGTGGGGTTTTGAAGGACAGGTTTTCTCTGTGGAGCCCTGGCTATCCTGGAACTACCTCCATAGACCAGCCTACCCTCGAACTGAACTCAGGTGGAGGTGGAGGTGGTGGAGGTAGAGGTGGAGGTGGTGATGGTAGATGTGAAGGTGGAGGTGGTAGTGGAGGTGGAGGTAGAGGTGGTGGAAGTGGTGGAGGTGGAGGTGAAGGTGATGGAGGTGGTGGAGGAGGTAGAGGTGGAGGTGGTAGTGGAGGTGAAGGTGGTAGAGGTGGTGGAGGTGGAGATGGTAGAGGTGGTGGAGGTGGTAGAGGTGGTAGTGGAGGTGGAGGTAGTAGAGGTGGTGGAGGTGGTGGAGGTGGAAGTAGTGGAGGTGGAGGTGGTGGTGGGGGTTTTGAAGGACAGTTTTCTCTGTAGAGCTCTGGCTATCCTGGAACTAGTTCCATAGACCAGCCTGCCCTCGAACTGAACTCAGAGTTCTGCCTGCTTCTGCCTCCTGAGTGCTGGTATTAAAGGCCTGTGCCATGACATTAGACTCCTATATTCTTTTTTTGTTTGTTTGTTTGTTTGTTTTTTGAGACAGGGTTTCTCTGTGTAGCCGTGGTTGTCCTGGAACTCACTCTGTAGACCAGGCTGGCCTCAAACTCAGAAATCTGCCTGCCTCTGCCTCCCAAGTGCTGGGATTAAAGGTGTGCACCACCACCGCTTGGCTGACTCCCATATTCTTAAATAAAGATTCAACATTATAAAGAAACCTGTTTACCCCAAATTGATCTATAGATGTCTCACAACTGCAATCAAATCCAAGCATGGTTTCAGATAATTTAACAAGACAATTTTGTATTTCATTGGAAACACAAAGGACTAAGAATAGCCAAGACAATCTCAAAGGAAAACCAGTGGAGGGACCCACACTACTAGGTCCAACACTTAAAACAACTGCAGCCACTGAGCCAGGATGGCCAGGGACTGCTGAGATATGTGAGTGTACCCATGAAATAAGGAAGTACTTAGAAGCATGCTCAAGCATGTGCTGGCCCCTAGTTTATGACAGTGACTGCACTGAAGGACACAGGGGCGGCGGGAAGATTTATCTAAAAGTATGATATGTTCAGCTGGAACTGTGGAGTTCCTAACTCAAACCTGCCCCCCGCCCCCCAAAAAGTCAGTCCATAAAGGCTGCAGACAAAAAAGGAGACAACGCTGAGCACAGAGGACACTATAGTAGGTTGTCCTCATGTCCCTGAGGACAAAGCAATGTCTTCTAAAACATAAAAAACATAAACCATTATAGGATCAAGAGATTAACTGAACTCATCAAGAGCCAGGCAGTGGTGGTGCACACCTTTAATCCCAGCATTTGGGAGGCAGAGGCAGGGGGAGTTCTGAGTTCAAGGCCAGCCTGGTCTACAGAGTGAGTTCCAGGACAGCCAGGGATACACAGAGAAACCCTGTCTTGAAAAAAAACAAACAACGACAACAAAAAGAATTCATCAAGAGATCACTAAAAGTGAAAGCAAGTCACACTGTGGGAGAAGAAATCTACAGAAGGACTCAATCCCAGAACATATGAAGAACTCCCGGAATCAGGGCTGTTGTCCACTTCTTCTAGTATGCAGCAGGCCCTGGGTTAGATCCCAGCACCACCCAAAACCAGAAATGGTGGCTCATGCCTGCAATTCTAGCACTGTACTCCAGTATGCAAGAAGTAGAGGCAGGCCGGGCATTGATGGCACACATCTTTAATCCCAGCACTTGGGAGGCAGAGGCAGGTGGATTTCTGAGTTCAAGGCCAGCCTGGTCTACAGAGTGAGTTCCAGGACAGCCAAGGCTACACAGAGAAACCCTGTCTCGAAAAACAAAACAAAAACCAACCAAACAAAAAGAAGTGGAGGCAGGAGGATCAGGAATTCAAAGCCGTTCTCAGTTACACTGGACATTAAAGACCAGCACAGGCTACATAAGACCTTGCTTTTAAAAAAGAAAAAGAAAGGAAAAAGAATCACACAAATCAGGGGAAGCATGCACTGCTCCTCTAGATGGCCTGGGTTGGATTCCCAGTACTGACCTGGTACCTGTCTGTAACTTCAGTCCTAGGGCATCCAGCACCCTCTTCCGTCCTTTGTGGATACCAAGCACATACGTGGTGCCCTTATATTCATGAAGACAGAACACTCATAGACATAAAATAAAAGTAATATGATTTTTTAAAAAACTTTAGGGCTGGACATGGCAGCACACCAATTTAATTGCAGCACTTGGGAGGCAAGGGCAGAAGGTCTTAGAGTTCACGGCCTAGATTACATATCAAGTTCCAAGCCAGCCAGAGCTATGTAGTGAGATCCTATCTCAAAAGAATAAAGAAGGGCTGGGCAGTGGTGGTGCACCCCTTTAATCCCAGTACTTGGGAGGCAGAGGCAGGCAGATTTCTGAGTTCGAGGCCAGCCTGGTCTACAGAGTGAGTTCCAGGTCAGCCAGGGCTACACAGAGAAGCCCTGTCTTGAAAAACCAAAAAGAAAGAAAGGAAGGAAGGAAGGAAGGAAGGAAGGAAGTGACAGACCTCCATGGGGAGACCCCACTCAAATCTCAGGAGGACATGCACCCAAGGAAACACGAGAGACTGTCTTGATGTAAACACAAGAGGCAGTTTAATTTCGGAGCTCCGGATGGACATGTATCTCATGCAAGAGACAGAGGAATCGACCACGAGGCTCAGGGGTTAGGGGTTTATATAGGAAAAAAGTCTGAGGGAACAAAGGAATCAGCATAGTTATACATGATTGGCTAATTCAAATATCAGCTATAGTACCTGCAGATCAGAGCAGGAATTCCTAAGGGTGGTGCTAATCTGAGTCAACAGAGCATCTGGCTGACCTCAGACCATATCTAAGAGGACTAGATGGAATGGTTTACAGAAGGAAGGGAGGGAGGGAGAAAGAGAAAGAGAGAGAGAGAGAGAGAGAGAGAGAGAAAGAGAGAGAGAGAGAGAGAGAGAGAGAGAGAGAGAATAAAAATAAAAAAGTGGGGTAAGGTAGGCAGTAAAAAAGAGATTTCACAAGAGAAAATGAGCATGTGCTAACAGCAAAACAAACATGCATGTTTCTGTGTGTATACACACTCAACACTAGTCATAAGAGAAGTGCCCACTGAAGCTCCAACTATTTAGTACTAGCATCTGGGTAATGCTCTGCTTCACAGCCTGGGTGATGGCTGCATTCATAGTCACTTGAAGGGGAAAAAAGCCAAGTTGTACACTTAAGGATTTATATACTCCTCTCTATATATGGTACTTTAATTAAAATCATTACTAAAAAAGACAGGGAGACTTACTACTTCAAAGAAATGTGATGTGTGGGCCTTGTTTGGATCTTGCCTCATATGAGCCAACTGTTTAAAAGAATTATGGCTGTTGGAGGAATTCTGCACATTTGATGATAATTAAGGGGCTGTTAACTGTTTCAGTGTCATAAGGAGACTGTGCCAATGGTTTCTTTTTTGTTTGTGGCAGTAATGGGAAATGAACCTACACTTTCCAACATTCTACAAAAGCAAGCTACTCGGGGCTGAAGCAGAAGACCCTCAAGTTCAAGGCTTGACTAAGCCATGAAGTGAATTCAAGGTCAGCCTGTACAAGATGGAGAGACCCTGTCTCAGAATAAAAAATAAACCTTGCCAGAGAGACAGACTTCAGTGGTAAAATACTTGCCAGGCATGTACACGGCCCTAGATCCACTTCATAGCACTGAATCTTTTAAGAAAAGAAGCCAGGGGTGGTGGGTCTTTCTTTAACCCCAGAACAGGGGAGGCAGGGGCAGGTCTATCTCTGTGACTCTATTAGCTTGAAGCCAGCCTGACCAGCCAGGGCTTCATAGTTACATGGTGATACCTTGTCTCAACAGAAAGGGAGAAAGAAAGAAAGGAAGAAAGAGAGAGAGAGAAAGAGAGAGAGAGAGAGAAAGAAAGGAAGAAAGAAGCAAGTAAGCTGGTCAGTGGTGGCACATGCTTTTAGCCCCTGTACTTGTCTACGTGAGTTCGAGGACAGCCTGGTCTACAAAGTGACTTCCAAGACAGCCAGGAAGAACCACACAGAGAAACCTTGTCTCAGAAAAACCCAAAAGTAAAAAGAAGAAAGAAAGCCGGGCGGTGGTGGCTCACGCCTTTAATCCCAGCACTTGGGAGGCAGAGGCAGGTGGATCTCTGAGTTCAAGGCCAGCCTGGTC
>NW_022196891.1:78120995-78191626 GCF_008632895.1 Mastomys coucha | reverse complement strand
AAAAAAAAAAAAAAGAAGAAAGAAAAGAAAGAGTACTTGGGAAAAAGGCCCAGAACTTGGTTCCTGGCGCCCACAAGGGAGCTAACGACTGTCTTTACCTTCAGATACTGTCTTCTGGTCTCTGAGGGTACTAGACACACACACAGTGCACATACATACTTGCAACCAAACACTCAGATACATAAACTAAAAATAAACTCTTTTTTAAAGGCATCTTTTAAAATATCTGAAATAGAAGAAAAACCAACCAAACTGCACACTGACCTACACAACAGGTCGCACAGTGCCTCTTCTTAGACAGCTCATCCAGACAGACATGACCAAAAAAAAAATTACCCTGTGCTCGCTACGGTCTGTCTGTCTGTGTTAATGTGACACAGCCAGTCATCGAGAATAACCTCAACTGAGAAAATGCCGCCATCAGACTGGACTGTGGGCAAGCTTACGTGGTGCATGTTCTTGTTGAGTGACTGATGTGGAAGGGCCCAGCCTTCTGGAGACAGTACCAGCCCAGAGCAAGTGGTCCTGGGGTGTACAAGAAATCCAACTGAGCAAACCAGTAAGAGGTATCCCTCTATGGTGTCTGCCTCAGCTCCTGCCTCTAGGCTCCTGCCCAGCCTTCCTTAATGATGGATTGGGAGCTGTACGATAAAATAAATCCTTTCTTCCTCAAGTTGCTTTTGATCACTGTCTTTATTATAGCAAGAGAAAGCCACACTAAGACAGCTACCCTCTTTGGGGTGTGCACCAATCTAGGAGCTCTGAGCAGCCTGGCTGCCCTCTCTAAAGAGCAGCTCCCACAGCTTCCTGGAGCTGGCCTAGGCTACATATCACCCCGTATATCAAGCTTATGTGAAGTAACTTCATCTCAGTCAAGTGTCTGTGACCTCCTCTGCAAGCTGACCTGGCTGAAAGTAAGAAAACAAGTATGCTAACAGTAAGAAATCAAGCATGGATTCCTGAATGAATCTAGTCTGGCTCTTTGCAGCTCCAGAATCCTCAGCCTAACCCTGGGTTTAGACATGCAGGTGCGAAGTAGACTTGGTGAAGGCATCTTGACTCTCAGGAATCTCTTCCCATTTTTCAGGAGGACATCACGTGAGAGCTTCTTACTTAGAGGGAAGGAAAATTCCTTTCCGCTCACAGTTGTCACTCTCGGGTGTACTGCCCTGGTTGGTTAAGCCTACAGGTTACATCTGGCTTTGTGTATAGTCTCTACCAGGCAGAACATCTGCATTCCAACCAGGACTCCTTGGAGAAGTGAGCTGCATCTTCAAAAACATGCTGCAGGCACTCCCTGTGGCAGCTTTTGTAGGAAGAAAAATCCTTTCAGTGTCCCTCAGTGGTACCCTGATTTACTATCAATCAGTCGGGTGAAATGGGACAGGCATCAAAGGCGAAAGACGAAGGCTTCATATACACAAAAACAACCAGGCACAAAAATTAATTTATAGGACTTGCACAATTTGTTCTTTTAACCTTGAAGGAATTAAACAATGGCTTCCTTTCATAGTCTACCAACAGCTATCTCTGAAAAGTAGCATTTCGTAGGGTTGAGTACCGAGCTCTGCCACCCACAAACTGTGTGACCTCAGATTGTCTGGCTTTCAGCTTTTCACCTGCCATATGGGGCTAGCTGTATTTCATAAGGGTGCTGGGAAGAGTGAAATCAGACAGTGTATGTATGCCACTCAGTGCCTGATCAGCAGTGTCAGCTCTTAGACTTACTTAATGATTACGGAAGCTCGCTGTGGACGGCTTTCATCACAGGAAAGAAAGGGTAAAATGGAACCAGGGGCTGGCAGGATGGCTCAGGGGATAATGGCACTTGTCACTGAGCCTGGGGACCCGTGTTCTTTTTTTTGTTTTGTTTTTGGTTATTTATTTATTTATTTATTTATTTTGGTTTTTCAAGACAGGGTTTCTCTGTATAGCCCTGGCTGTCCTGGAACTCACTCCGTAGACCAGGCTGGCCTCGAACTCAGAAATCTGCCTGCCTCTGCTTCCCAAGTGCTGGGATTAAAGGCGTGCGCCACCACCGCCCGGCGGGACCTGTGTTCTATGCCCATCATCTACGTGGTAGGAGAGGTCTGACTCTCTGAGCCTGTCTCTGACCTACACACTCCCCATCACACACAAAATAAATAAACTATAGTAATAAAAATTAGTAGAACCACTAGACACCAGAAAACAAGAATACCATCATTCAAATTCTGGATAAGCCTTACCAACACACCTATTTCTATGCCATAGTATTTGACAATGACCTATCATTAGAAGCAGATGTTGTAAGATAAGGGATTAAAGGGGTATCAGGAAATGGGCACTCTCACCTTTCAGAAATGCACACAGAAAATTTGTGGTCAGACAGTGGTGGTGATGCCTTTGATCTCAGCACTCGGGAGACAGAGGCAGGTGGCTCTCTGAGTTTGAGCCCAGCCTGGTCTACAGAGTGAGTTCCAGACAGCCAGGGCTACACTGAAAAACTGTCTTAAAACGCCAAAGCAAGCTGGGCAGTGGTGGCTCATGCCTTTAATCCCATCACTTGGGAGGCAGAGGCAGGTGGATTTCTGAGTTCTAGGCCAGCCTGGTCTACAGAGTGAGTTCCAGGACAGTGAAAGTTTGTGTTCAGAAGAGGCAACGCGCATCACTGTTAAATAGACTCTGCAGATCTCTAGTCTGACCTTGGTGGGGCTGTCTTCCACTAGTCTCAAGAGGTGTCAGGCTTGTCTTGTTCTTGTGTGGCCTGTCACTGGCATTACGGCCTCTCTCATTTTTTAAAAGACACCAGAAGATTGAAATAGGACAATACATGGAAAGCGAGTAGAACAATGTCTCATGTAGTCCAGGTGGGTTGACACTCACATGTCATTAAGCAACTGAGGACTCTGAACCTCTGACCCTGCCTCCACCTCCCAAATGCTAGGGACTATAGGCATAGCTACCACAGATGGCTTGATAGCCTCTCATTCAGCAAACTAATTTCTAAAACTTCACATTTGCCTATGTGTTTAAAAATATTTATTCTATTTCACATTTGCCTATGTGTATATGTGTATATATGTATATTATATATTAATATATATGTATGTATATGTAAATTTGTTTTGTTTTTTTGTTTTTGTTTTGTTTTTCAAGACAGGGTTTCTCTGTGTAGTCCTGGCTGTCCTGGAACTCACTCTGTAGACCAGGCTGGCCTCAAACTCAGAAATCCACCTGCCTCTGCCTACCAACTGCTGGGATTAAAGGCGTGCGCCACCACTGCCTGGCAAAACCAGTTAATATTAAAGGGCTCAGTTTGAAATCTTTATCTGGTGCGGGGTATTACATTCAAGGCATTGACTGAAACCTGCTCTACCACTTGACCCACAGCACCAGCAATCGCTTTACACTTTCATTTCATGTGTATGAATGCTTCGCTGTGTGTGTGTGAATGCTTCGCTGCATGTGTGTGAATGCTTCCCGGCATGTGTGTGAATGCTTCGCTGCATGTGTATAAATGCTTTGGTGCATGTGTGTGAATGCTTCGCTGTATTGTGTGAATTCGCTGCATGTGTATATGCTTCCTTGCATGTGTATGAAAGCTTCTCTGCATGTGTGTGAATGTTTTGCTGCATGTGAATGCTTCGCTGTGTGAATGCTTTGCTGTGTGTGAATGCTTCCCTGCATGTGTATGAATGCTTCCCTGCATGTGTGTGAATGCTTCGCTGCGTGTGTGTGAATGCCTGGTTCCCTTGCAGACTCCCCAGAAACTGCAGCAACAGTTGTAGGCCACAGCATGGGTACATGTGCTTTAAACTGCTGCGCTATCTCCCTAGACCCTTAGCAACTTTAAAATAAAAAGAATGAGCTAGAAAGTCTAGATCTTTTTTCAGTAATTTTTTGAGGCAGGTTTCACTAGGTAGCTGTGGGTGGCCTAGAATGTAGATCGGGCTTGTCTCTGACTTGAGAGAGATCTTCCTGCTTCTGCATCCTGATTGCTGAGATTAAATGAGTTCACCATGCCCCAATCAAGTTCTTAAAAACCTGCTTCAAAAATGTTCAGTTTTAAATATCTACTAGCCTAGTATCTCTATATGGACTATCTTTTTAATAATCAGAATTTACTTCTTAAGTCATAATTGTCCCTTCATTATTTATGAGCTATAATAATGCCAGAGGGATAAAGCGTGCATTTGAACCGTAAGGAAGTCTACCCACAGGGGCTGTTGTAAGGCTCTGTGCAGGGACTCCCTGGGCTATTAATTATTTATCTACTTTTCAAAGTTAATAAATAGAAATGCCTTTCTGCTCTTTATCTCCCAGATGAATTTGGTCACATGTGATGTAGTGTGTGTGTGTGTGTGTGTGTGTAGTGGGAGGGGATGACTGGATGCGTATATGGGAGACAGCAGTCTGAGAATATAGGAGAGCCAGGTTATGGAGAGAAGATTCTTAAAGAACAAATACAGAACACGTACTGCTTTATCTGTCATGTTATTTTGGTTAACTTCTCATATTGATTGTTTTTGAGTGTTCTTTTAGAATCACTAGTGTTTTTAAAGGGTAACATTAACACACACAAAAAAAAAGCCAATGTATCTATTTTCTTTATAACCCAAATAAACCCTGTTGACACTTAAAAATATATCGACAGTTAGAAAATCTAAAGTGAGGGAAGTTTCATTCAGTCCCTTCACAGAAAGCCACTGCCCACACGTGTGTCCTACAGAAATGTAAGCATGTGTGTGTGCCTTTCATTTCCCAAGAAGAGCCCTCTACAGTGTTTGTAAAGTTCCTTCTCTATGAAGTGTGGGACCTGGCCTCTGTGTCCTTCCCAGCCCTGGTGAATTCCTCTTCCTTTCAGACAGTGTGCTTCAACAAGTGTCACTGCACCCCCACGTTAGTGCTACATTGTTAAAATGTGGTGCTATGCTGGGCAGTGGTGGCGCACGCCTTCAATCCCAGCACTTGGGAGGCAGAGGCAGGTGGATTTCTGAGTTCAAGGCCAGTCTGGTCCACAGAGTGAGTTCTAGGACAGCCAGGGCTACACAGAGAAACCCTGTCTCAAAAAACCAAAAACAAACAAACAAACAAACAACGTGGTGCTACACAGGTTGGCATAGCAATTATAAAACTCCCCCAAGCAAGCTCTCACAGCTGTGTGATAGGAAAAAAAAACAAGTTGTTAATGTAGTCATTTCCTTCAGAAAACTTCCCCAGACATTTATTCCACAGGGTCTCAGAACAGCCAGGGACAGCTACAGAGGGAAGCCTAGTTTTCTCTGGGACAAAGGTGGTGCATGCTCAAGTGTGTGTTCAAAGGCGTGTACCACCACTGCCCAGCTCGACAGAAACATAATTTTTACTGGTTTAACCAACACCTGTGAAAATTGTGATTATAAACACCTTTATATTCTAATCCTCCCAACTTTGGAAAGTTGATCTTTTTGGTTTTAAGGATGAGAAACGTTGCCTTGGAATATACCAGTTACCTGTCATTTCGATTTCTTGAGTTGCCTTTTAGCCAATCAGGATTGAGGTAGATGACTGAGTCTGCCCCACCTATCCCCCTTTCTTTCTTTTTGGCTTTTTGAGTCTTTATGTGTAGCCCTGGCTGTTCTGGAACTCACTCGGTGATGAGGCTGACGGCTGCCCCCAAAGGCTGGTATTAAATGTGTGTGCCTCCACAGCTGCTGCATTATTGTGTTTGGTTTTGGTTTTAGTTTTGCAAGGCAGGGTTTCTCTGTGTAGCCCTGGCTGCCCTGGAACTCCTTCTGTAGACCAGGCTAGCCTCAAACTCAGAGATCTGCTTGCCCCTGAGTGCTGGGATCAAAGGCATGTACCACCACCGCCTGGCTGTTTTGTAAACTCTAAAACAATTGGTTTTTAGATTTACTTTTCCCCCCTTTATCTGTATGAATGTGTTGTCTGCATGTGTGTGCATCACACGCATGTCTGTTAGCCCCCTTGGATCTAAGGTTACAGATGGTTCAGGTGTTGGGAGTCCGACTTGGGTCCTCTGTGAGAGGAAAGAGTGCTCTGCTGAGCCATTTCTTCAGCCCTCAGAACCTTCTGAGAAGAGAAGTGCATTTCCTTTATAAAGCCCCAGACATGTACCTGTCACTGAAACAAAATAACCACACCACTCTCAAGTGATTTACCTAAAGATTCATGCTTGTATAATTTCCTACTTTACTTTTAAAAAAATCATCTATTATGGCTCAAGTACATTGATTTCACAAATGGGTTATGACCCATAGTTTGAAAAACACAGCCTTAAGATGAACACACAGGGATTCTGCCCTCCAGGCATCCGTCCACGTACTGTCAGCCTCAAACAAACACAGCCCCAAGAGAACCTGAAGACCGGCAAAGACCTTAGTGCCAGTTACTTCAACAACCTAGTGAGTAGCAGGCTCTGTAGCATCCCTGACAAGGTGACACAACCAAGGCTTCTGCTTCTATCGAGAGGGGGTGAAGCTCAGTGGTGCGGCGCAGCTCGGTGCACAGGGGTTAAAGCTCAGTGACACAATACAACCTGGCACACAGAAAATCCCTGCTTCCCTATCACTGCTGAACAAACAGGACAGGACGTTCCCTTCATTTTGCACCTAGAGTCCCATATGATAGTACAGAATTAAACTAAGCACCTAAACTAAATATACATGCAACTTTTTCTTAAGAGGCAACTTGACTTAGTCCTAGCCCCATCTTGGTCATTTGTAGGAGGACAGAAGAGATAAAGCCAGGAGACAGAGGTCTAGAAGTCCCCTAGTGACCTCAGGAGTGTCAGAGGGCGAGATCCTACACAATCTTCCATACTGGGGAGTCCTAACAAGTCACACTCCTAGCGAAGGTTAGAAGCTGGGAAACGCTCCCCTGAGGAGGGTCACAGGAGCTGGTCT
This sequence comes from Mastomys coucha, assembly GCF_008632895.1. NCBI lineage: Eukaryota > Metazoa > Chordata > Mammalia > Rodentia > Muridae > Mastomys > Mastomys coucha. The sequence goes on along the minus strand of NW_022196891.1, from coordinate 78,184,739 downwards.
TGACAGAGAAACCCCATACAATCAGATTGTGGGGAAGACGGGAGGGCATCAGAAGAAATAAGCCCAGCACATTGGTGACAGTGACAAAGGGTTCACAGAGATGGCAAGAGATTAAAACCTTTCCATAAAAGTACACTGTACAATCTGAAACACATAATTGATGAGCTAATTGAAAATAAAATGAAAACAAAAAGCTTTTAAAAAGAGAGCTAGCCAAAAAGAAAGACTGAGATAAGACCTGATCCACTAGGGAATGCAAGACAACTATACATTTTTTTTATATGTGGGTAACTAGGTTACTAAAGGCTTCTGAATGTGCCGAATAGTATTTCAAAATTATTCACTGGCAAGGGGAGCTGAAACCTGTCTCTAAAAAGATCTAGAGTCAGACAACAGATTCCCAGTGTTTTACTACAGATAAAAAGGTGTACATGTATATGGATTTCATCAATTCAAAAACTTTTAAGAACCGTCTCGGCTACCCGGAAGGGGGAAAAGCTGAGATGTGCACACTAAGCTTGGATGGTGATCAAGTCCTATTCGTTGCTCTTTTCGTCCTTTCCCTCTCAGTTAATGAGTGGGAGCCTGGCCTGTAGTCAAATGGTTCTTTTCTTTATAAAAGCGACAGACTTTACTCAAACTAAGCTGCAGACTTGCTCCACCTGAAGGCTCCTAGGAACCTAGTAGATTACTATAAACCATTTTGCAGAGGGTAAATTTTGCCTAAACAATAACAACCTTCATGATAATGAGATTTCTAAAGTTACTGTACAGGGATCTACGAGGGCATCACCTAGCTAGTAATTCTGGCTCTGCGGGATATACTGTCTGTGCCCTATGAACCTCAGCTAAAACGAAGGTCTGCCTCAGGTGAATACAAACACGGTATGTGAGTCACCTTCCAATTACAGCTGACACCTGAAAGCATAGTTAAAGCATGACAGCCACAAAGCTAGATCTCTGTAAGACTGCCCTGGTCCTCCTGACTCTCTCCCGAGTCTCAAGATGAACCAGAGCTTGGGATTCTTGACAAATCATAGGCTAATTTTTATCACACTTCTAAATTAAAAAGGGTTGTCCCCCAAAGACCTCAAAATTACTAACCTGTGTTGTGAGTGTTGTAAACTTTAGGGACCTAAGGTGTATTGCTTGAGGCTGTTGAGGTTTGTCTGTCTGTTTAGTCTTTTTGTTGTTATTGTCATTTTGGGGTTTTTTTTCCCCTCCCAAAGAGAAGTCACCAAGGATTTCCTACACGTCGGGGGTGGGGGGGAATTATCTGTACACACCAGGTCTACATGCTACTGACACAACCACATGTTAATGACTAGGGGCCCTGTGGACCATTTGCCACTGAGTAACATACAGCTCCGGTTCTCTGCTGCTGTGTTTCTCCACCCAAGAGAGGCGGGACCGTGATACTCGGGCCACCTGAAAAAAAATCTCAAACCGGAGTCTGAACCGGTGTCCCAGTGCCCCGTCCATCCCAGAGGCAGCAGGAACCGGGACGGAGACCTCTGACTGAGCGAGCACTTCAAGACAAAAACAAACCCAGTAAAACGCCAAAGCCAAGCGCCTCTACACACCCCCAGCCTTTGAAACCTCTTGCCCCCAGGAGCTGTGACTGTTTTTCTCTCCCAGAGGGGAAAGGCAGTTACAGACGACTTCGCCAACCCAGGGTGGAGCCTGCTCTGCTCCGCTGTCCTCTCCCCCGTCCTGGGGTGACACGGATGCAACCACTGTGTGTGGTGCTTGGCTGTGGAAGTTCCAGTGTTCCCCACCCTGAAACGAGGCAGTGGTTAGTTAAACCCAGGGTGCGGAGCCCCAAGCCTTGTGGACAAGGGGGAGCCAGCCTAGCACACCCTGGTGCTCCCAAGTTACAGCTGCAAAACCAGGCCGCCGCCGGGCCCCACCCCGGCCCGGGGCCCGTGCGTCCGCGGCCCCCTCCGCGCCGGCTGCTCGCTCCTTTTCTGGGTCACTCCGGGTGCACGGCGAGGACACGATCTCTGCCACCCACCCCTTGCGGGGCCTCGGAGGGTGGCTGCGAACTCCCTGCCGGCCGAGCTCGCACGCCTGACCCGGGGAATTAGGGCGATCTCGCCCCGGCGAGCCAGGTCGAGCAGGGTCGCATCTCACCCGGGGTCGGGACCTCCCCCGACCCCCGACCGCCCTCGCCTTCACCCCACACCGCCTTACCCCGGGCGGCCGGCCCCGCACGTGCCGGGTGACAGCCCCCTATAGGTTCCATACCTGCTGCCGGAAGTGAGCGAGGAGGGCAGTATAGGCATTTCCTGTGACGCCAGCGCCCGGACTCCATTAGGCAGCAGCTGGGGGAAGAATCAACACACCAGGGAGCGGAGCGGCGCGGAGCGAGCACCGAGGCGGCCGCTGCCTCCGCCGCCGCCGCCGCCGCCTCCTCCGCCGCCTCCGCCGCCGCCGCTGTCCCGGGCTCCAGCGTCGGGCCCGCGCCCCCCCCAGTGCCCGCGAGCCCCCGGGCCGCGCCGCGAGCGCCTCCGGAGGGGGGGGGAAGGGCCCGGTCCTCCTTCTCCCCCTCCTCCCGCCCCGCCGACCCCCGCCGCGCCCCGCCGGCCTCCCACCACGGCCTCTCTCGGCGAGGAAACTCTGGCCTCCGCTTCCTCCTCCTCCGACTCGGACGCCGGCGGAGCCTCCCCGCCCCCGCGGAAGAAGCCCCGAGCCTCGGCGGCGGAGGGAGCAGGAGAGCCCGGGGCCTCGGCCGGCCGAGCAGGCCTCCCCCCCCCGCCCTCGCCCTCGCCCTCGCCCTCGCCGGCCGCCTCCTCCTCCGTGGTGGTGGTGGTGGGACTGCCTCCGGCCGCCCCCGCCGCCCCGCAGCGGAGCAGCGGCCACAGCCTGGTCAGCGGCGGCACCATGCAGGCCAACGGGGCGGGAGGAGGCGGCGGCGGGGGCGGCGGGGGCCAGGGCCAGACCCCGGAGCTCGCCTGCCTGTCGGCGCAGAACGGGGAGTCGTCCCCGTCGGCGACGTCCGCGGGGGACCTGGCCCACGCCAACGGGCTCCTGCCTGCCGCCCCCTCCGCCGCTGGCAACAATAGCAACAGCCTGAGTGTCAATAACGGGGTTCCCGGCGGGGCCTCCGCGGCCTCCGCCGCCGCCGCCGCCCAGGCCACCCCCGAGCTGGGCAGCAGCCTCAAGAAGAAGAAGCGGCTCTCGCAGTCCGATGAGGATGTCATTAGGCTCATAGGACAGCACCTCAATGGCCTAGGGCTCAAGTAAGTGTCCGTCCTACGACTGGGGAGGGCCCAGGCCGGGGTCGAGCCACCCACCGGGTGGGTTGCGGGGACGATCCCCGGGGCCCAGGGCGCAGGAGGCCGCGGACAGGCAGCCCTGGGAGGAGCGGAGGGGGAGGTCGAGGCCAGCCGAAGCGAAGCGTCTGGGCTGGGGGTGGGGGCCAGTGCAAAGCCCAGAGCGACCCCTCCCCACGCAGCTGGCTCTGGGGCTGGGCTGGCTCGTCCGTCCGAGGAGGCGGACACACCGAGGGTGTTTATGCAGGGGGGAGGAGGGGTGGATCAGAGCGGTGGAAATAATGAACCTCGGAGGATTTGTTTTTTCGAGTGTGTCTCAGAGGCATCTTTGTGGGACACCTCCCCACCCCCACCCCTGACCGACAACAGCCCAGGCAAACTACCAATCAGGAAGGACAGTCGCCTACAAGTGTTTATGGGAACTAAGGGGCTGTCGAGTAAATCTGATGGGAATAATGAAGTCAGATGCCCGGTGGAAGTCAGGCAGAGGTTGTGTGTGTGTGTTGTGTGTGAGCGCGCTAGAGGCCTAGCTAGCACTAGTAAAAATCCCACTTCAAAACCCAGGTTTGCCTTTTTTTGAAAATGTGTTGTCTGGTCTGGTGAATCATTGCTTCTCAAACACAGTTTGGGTGGCCATTAACGTGGGGGAGACACCGGGCTCAACCAAGACTCAACTGTTGTGTACACACACAGGAAAGAAAAGCTGAGGGAGTTGAGGTAGGGTTGGTGGGAGTGTTCTGGAGCTGAATGAAGGTGGCCGAGCCAGGAGCAGACCGAATAAACACGCAACAGTTTCCTAGCGGCAAGGCGAATTTTAAATGAAACTTTAAGGCGACCAGGGTTTTTGGTGTTGTTTGGTTTTGCTTTGTGTGTGTGTGTGTGTGTGTGTGTGTGTGTGTGTGTGTGTGTGCGCGCGCGCGCTCCTGAGTGCGCCTGTGCATTCGTTGGGAAAGGAGGAGTATTGCACTTCCTCAGAGTGACAGCGGTATTTTGACTTCCAAGCTGATAATTGCACTGTTGAGCTGAAAAATGGGGAGCGCTAAAGAAAACTAAAGCCATGAACAGCTCCCAAAGAAACATCTAGAAAGATTTCACTTAGGTCCCCAAAGGAGAAAGGATACGTGTGAAAATAAATTTTGTGAATGCTAACAGAATACATTACTGAGGGAAGCAGCAAGCTGACGGCAGCGGGCGGAAATACCTCGTGACTGTTTGGAGCCTACAGCAGAGTAAATTGGCTATTTTTAGTATGAAGAGAAAGGAAAGGGTTTGGGATGCTGGATTTGTTTTAATTTTAAAGATTGACCTAGCAGGATTTCCATACCAGCAGAATATCTGGAAGGAAAGCTCTACCTAACACAGGCCATGTCACCTTTATCTTATCTTTCAAAATGCTGTGCCATAGATAATGTCTAGACCCTAGTTTTGATTTAACCCATGTGTTAGAGCACGGTTTTAGAAGTTGTATGCTCCTTTAAACTTCAGAAACGTTAAATGACAAATGTAGGGAGGACTTACTTAATTTCAGTTTCAAGAAAGGTTTTTTTTTTGTTTGTTTTTAATTTGAAATGTAGGTGGTCTTTTCAGTCATTTACTTAATGAAGGGTTTTAAAGCTATTTTTCTTCTTGTTCATGAAGTTTATTAGGAAGAGAGAAGCCCTACAGTTGGTCAGGTCTTTTTCACACTGTATCTCTCCTGCAGCCAGACTGTTGATCTCCTCATGCAAGAGTCAGGATGTCGGTTAGAGCATCCTTCTGCTACCAAATTCCGAAATCATGTCATGGAAGGAGACTGGGATAAGGTAAAGTAGGGCGTAGAGCTGTGTGACTGCGGCTGCAACTATGTGTTTGATGGGAACTTTGTGACATTCTTGTTTTTCTTTTATATCATTCTTCTTGCAGGCAGAAAATGACCTGAATGAACTAAAGCCTTTAGTACATTCTCCTCATGCTATTGTGGTAAGAGGCGCACTTGAAATCTCTCAAACGTTGTTGGGAATAATTGTGGTAAATACACTTTTGTTCTTAGTTTCACATTTATGTTTATTTTAGGTTATTGATAACTATAGGCATCTGATCTTAAGAGGCTTGAAAGTAAATTTTATATAATTTATAAATGAATTGTTTATGATTGTAAGCTATGAACTTTAACTGTTTTAAGTCATACTTAGTAAATGTCATTTGAAACAATTGGTAATTTAAGCTTTATAAAAACTTAAAGATCTACTTTTAGTGCTGTTGATAGGAGCCTTATTATTGTTAGGGTTAAGAATAAAATATACTTTTTTTGTTTAAAATACACTTTTATATCACTCAAAGTACTCACTGTGTTTGTTAAAGTGAAAATATACTTGGGTGTGTATCTACCTTACAGCCTGAAGAAGCTGATACATTGGTTTTTCTGATAGTTGGAATAATATAGTTAAATCTAAGTATTACATGGGGCAGTGGTGGTGCACGCCTTTAATCCCAGCGCTTGGGAGGCAGAGGCAGGTGGGTTTCTGACTTCGAGGCCAGCCTGGTCTACAGAGTGAGTTCCAGGACAGCCAGGGTTACACAGAGAAACCGTCTCAAAAAACCAAACCAAACAAACAAAAAAACAACAACAAAAAAGATCTAATTATTACTGTTGATGTGCCCACCTTGTTCTTTCAAATTACAGAATGACAGGTGTGAAAGTTTGCAGGATAGCCTCACCTTGGGAGGGTTAGGTGCAGACTTGGCTATTGGGCCCTGCTTACCAATCCTTATTTTCTTGGCAAGATCAGTTTAACAGTTAACCATTGTTAGTCTCTTTCATAAACCTTGACTGGTTTAGTTTTGTTTTTTTGGTTTTTGTTTTTGTTTTTGTTTTTTTCTTATGCTGGTGGGTTTTAATTCCTTAGGAAAGGTATGTTTTGTTTTGTTTTTTAAAGCATGAGTGATTAGAAAGCATAGAGTCAGCTGCTGGCTTATAAACTTGTAGCTGATTCATGTATTGTCAAAAGAAGTTTCCTGTCTGGTGGGGGAGGGACAAAGGAGGGAGTAGGAAGTGAAGTAGGCTGGCAGCTGCTTGTTAAATGCTAGAGTGTGACCATTAACACTTCCTTTTTTAAATTGGGTCAAACATTAACCCTTTTTATCTTTGTTTATAAACTTGATAGAGTCATGGCTTTTTGTTTTTTAAAAACTTCGATGCAAAATAGTTTGAAATTCATTATATAATTCTGTGCAATAGTATAATCTTAGAAAGTATGACAAACATGAAGTTAGTTAAATTCATAGATCAACTCTTTCAATAAATACCCAAAATATTAAAAAAAAATTAAACCAGTATCAAGTCAAATGATTTAACTTAAGGAATAAAGAATTTCATAGTATAATTGAAAAATAAAAATGAGCTAAAGTGGGCTGGAGAGATGGCTCAGCGGTTAAGAGCGCCGATTGCTCTTCCAAAGGTTGTGAGTTCAAATTCCAGCAACCGCATGGTGGCTCACAACCACCTGTAATGAGATCTGACACCCTCTTCTGGAGTGTCTGAAGACAGCTACAGTGTACTTACATATAATAAGTAGATAAATAAATCTTTAAAAAAAAATGAGCTAAAGTAATTGAGCACCCACATTTGAAGGGATTAAATTTTTTTCAGGAATTAGAATGTGCCCTCAATTGATATATCTCTGCTTTAAAAAATGAGTGTTTTAATTGGAAAGTTTTTCACAATTTTTGGCTCAATCTGAATGAACTAAAACAAAGAAAATAAAGTGGCCCAAATCTGAATTGGGATTGATTGGTGGCTATAAAGAAATTATTTGTGGAGTATTCTGATGTGACTTCTTTGATTTTTTTTAAGTTTATTCAAATTGTATCTGTACTCTAGTGGTAAAAAATTTAATGGACTCACTTCTTTAAAACTTGATTTATAGTGGTTTGAGACTGCCCCATTAGAGACTTGAGTAGAAGCACGTGAACTGAAGAGAGGTAGTTCTAGGAAACAAGGAGAGATCCCTTCTTCTCACAGCCTCTTCAGTCTGTAGAACATTTTAGGAGCTAATAAGAGATGAAGATTAAATCTCTGGCTGAGCCTCACACCGTCAAACTGTTTAGGTATTTATACAAAGAAAGGGTCCAACTTTGGCTCCCCCAAGCACTGATGAGTCAATTGCTATAACGATTTAGGTCAGCATTTTTTTAAACTGTTCTTCGCCTTTCTGATATTGTTTGTTCCTTCCCAACTTCATAGCTAGAAGATCACTTATTAAGCTGGAATTTGTAATATATCTTAGAAGACAACTATGTGGGTTTTTAACATAATTACTTAATTATTTACCCAGACACTTAATGACATTGTAGTGTCAAGCAGCACGCTGTTACTCTTATTTCTTGTTATGGGAATTGAAGCCTGGCCCTGTCTGGGTTGGCTAGGGCTCTGTCACTGAGCCAAATTTCTAGCATTTAGGCTGAGCTTTGTTTTCTAAGCCTGAATGTTTTTATTGATCTAGTGTATTCCCTCCCTTTCCCTGCTCCACTGTACTCAGAATAGTAGGTGTTGTGGGTTTTAGATGTTAAGGTCATGAATTAACATTTTTCAGTCAATTTTGAGTTGATATGCTCTGCCATGTCTGATAAATCTGGATAGGCATTTGAGACTAAGAACAGAAAATTGCTCTTTACAAAGTCTCTTTCCTTTTTTAAAGTAATAGAAATAATCTAGACAAAAATGGAAAAAATACTGACTTGACATATAAAAATGAACTCATAAAGTCAAGTAAGAAAGAGCTTTGAGATCCATAGCTTAAATATAATTTATTTCTCCTTTCCTTGGAATTGGGGTTGATTGGGAAAATTTGCTTTATAACATCATTTCAGAGTTAAAGCCATCACAAAGTCAGGGTCCATGTGTGTACTATTTCTGTGTTTCGTCAGTGTTAAATTTAGTCTATTAATGTGGGGAAAGAACAATGATTCAGATACTGGGCAAGATGTGGGAGGGTCCAAGAATATATTTCAATTTCAGGGTTTTAAAAGAAAGAGAGGAGGGCTAGAGAGATAGCTTAGCTGTTAAGAGCACAGATTGCTTCTTCCAGAGGTCCTGAGTTCAATTCCCAGCAATCACATGGTGGCTCACAACCATCTGTAATGGGATCTGATGCCCTCTTCTGGTATGTTAGAAGATAGCAACACTGTACTCACATAAAATAAATAAAACTTAGGAAGGAAGGAGAGAGAGGGATGAAAATATTGTTGGGCCCAAAGACATTGAAAAGTCATCGGAGATCTAAAATAGTCGTCTAGAGGTCTAACTGGAAACTGGAGATTTCCTCATTGCTCTTCATCCTCTTTTTCAAAAGTTTCTGAGTTAGAGAGAGAGAGAGACAGAGAGACAGAGAGAAGGAGAGGAAGAGGGAGAGGGAGGAGGAGGAGATACCTGTGTGAGCAAGCCTCAGGATTGCCTGGTTTTTAACTTTGTCAGGGCTGAGCATCATTTATGCATTCAAAGGTCTTTATTTTCTTGAGTGTTTTATATTTTGAGCTTTACATTTAGGGAGATAAAATGCATTTCAAATGCATTTCATTGTTGCTGTGTGCCAGATTCTTAAGCTGAGTTCCAGGCAAATAAAGGCTTTTTCCTCAGCAAGCTCTCCAGCTGCGTTGGTCCAGCACCCTGTCAGTTGGTGTACATTAGGCCAAGCTTTGCTAGCCATGAGGTGTTGGTTATCTTTTTTTTTTTTTAAAGATTTATTTATTTTATTTTATACGTATGAGTACACTAGCTGTACAGATGGCCATGAGCCATCATGTGGCTGCTGGGAATTGAACTCAGGACTGCCCCGCTCGATCAGGCCTCTCTGCTTGCTCAGGCGTAATACACTGCAGCTGTCTTCAGATACACCAGAAGAGGGCGTCAGATCTCATTACAGGTGGTCGTGAGCCACCATGTGGTTGCTGGGATCCGAACTCAGGACCTTCGGAAGAGCAGTCCGTGCTCTTACCTGCTGAGCCATCTCGCCAGCCCCCAAGGTGTTGGTTATCTTAATGTGGATGAAGTGACTCTTTGAGAGTGTCCCCTCAGTATGTGTTGAGAAGTGTGTGTTTGTTTTGTTTTTTTTAATCCTGCCCCATCTTTGCCTCAGAGACTACAGTAACATGTTCTGCCAGGATCTAGATGAGAAAGTGGGGGATCAATAGCATTGAGTGCTGTCCAGCCTTGTACACTGGATGAGGAGGAAGGAGGTCTATGGCTTTATGATTAATAAGAATTTATCAAAGACTTACCCGGAACTAAAAGGAAAAAGAATGTTTCCCAAAGTCCTAATTTCTGAGAAAATTTAGTGAGGAAATGACTAGTTGCATATGGCATTGTTTTACATTGAATTAAAAATACACTAAATTGATGAAACCTTCAATACCATGCTAATAATGTAGAAGCTTCATTTTGTGAAATTAAATTTGTTTTCAGAAGATGGTGAGAGTAGCCCTAATAACTTGAAATACAAGCCCCCTATCCATCTTTTAGATTTTAAAATTTCATTTTGGGGTTTTGTCACCTGATGAACTTCAAAATATTCTTTTATTTGACTTATAAAAATAAGCTTAATGATACACACGCACGCACACATGCTTTCTAAAGCCTCTTGGTAGTTAGTCTGTTTCTGAGTCTTTAGAATTAGGTCAACTTTATGTGTAAAATGGGTAAGTGCAATTTTCCCAGTTTCAGAAGCGGGTCTTAGTTTAAAAGGTTTTTGGTTTTTATGTTTTTTGTTTTTTGTTTTTTGGTTTTTTTTTTTTTATGTCTTTTAAAGTTTTAAGATTAAATTACCAAACATAAGTAACATGTCTCACAGTGGATGTTTTTAAAATAGTTGCTTGGTTTATATAAAAGGGTTTTTGTGTCAGGTGAGGATTTATTAAATAAACTGTTGTATTTGAGACACAGTAGAATAACTTATATCTTCAAGATACTGCTTAATATAAAAATTTTATAACGTACTTCATCATACTCTTATTGTGTTGTTACATGGTAATTTCTGCACACTATTTTGTAACAACTTAGAAAACTTTTTCAAAGTAGACTTTGACTTTCTGTGGAGGTTTTGAATGTGATGAACATTCCTGTCACTGTGCTTGCTAACGCCCAAGTGTGAGGAGGTCGTTGCACACAGCGGGCCTTGGTTACCTTTAAAGTTAAAAGCCCTCCTAGATGAACGTTACTAGATGCTGCTTCCATCTAGGGAGAACCTCGAGGACTGATCATCATCTTCACGTTCAGAGTAAGATGATGTGTGACATTAAAAATACCAAAACCAAACCTTTCCCTGTGGAAAAAATGGGAAAGTGTCTCATAACTAAAAAGTGTTTTATCCTTGTGGATAGAGAATAAATAATATTCATCCATGCCTTTTTGCTAAACATGCTAGTGAACAGATTATTACAAATATACAGAGGTACTAGGTACTGAGGCTTCCTACAGGCCATTAAATCCAGCCAAGGGAGCTTGTGTTTGCCCAGTTCAGTTACAGGATCACCAAACTTTTGCATGCCAACCTGTAGTATGTATCTTGAGAAAGCCCGTTTGGGTTCAGATAAGCCCAAGTCTGGCGAGCTGCTTCTCTCCAGTGCTGCCTTCCAGTGCTCTGAGCTCCTCCCTCCCTCATAGTGGGTCTTTTTTGTATTGTTTGGGGGTTTCTAGTGTTGTTTTTGTGGTGCTAGAATCAAATCCAGAGCTCTACGTACTCTGCATGCACTGTCCCCCGAGCTATACCCCTGCTACATCATGTCTTGCAGTGACTCTTAACTGACATTTTTTTCACCAGTCTTTTCAAAGCTTGCTGCATAAGACCAGTTCATATCTGGTCAGAAATTTCGAAAAGCAAATTTGGAATTCTTGGAGTAGTTTTAAATATTGATATATAAAATTTAAAATTCTAAGGAAATGTAAGAACAGTATTCATTTTTTTTCTTATGTTACTAATGGACATTACTCATTCATTCAGAGTTCTATTGATGTGTGACCTTGAGAAGTCATATTTAACCTACGGTGACTCGCACCCAGACTATTCTGAGTCATCATGAAGCGTTGTAAAGTTATTTTCAGAAGGCATAGTAGATGGTTTCTACTGTTCTGTTTAGGCACAAACGTTTTCTGAAACTTCCAGCGACTTTTTCCCCTGACTGCTGCTTTCTGTCATGTCAGAGGATGAAGTTTCTGCTGCTGCAGCAAAAGTACCTGGAATACCTGGAGGACGGCAAGGTGCTGGAGGCACTTCAAGTTCTACGCTGCGAACTGACGCCGCTGAAGTATAATACAGAACGCATCCATGTTCTTAGTGGGTAAGGAAGTGGAGTGCTTAGACTCCAGGCTCATGAAGGGGCTATTTTATTTATAAATATATAAAAGTTTACTGTTGGCTGAAGTTATATTTCATTAAGTTTTTTAAAGATAGTTCCTGAATATTACTAAATTCTTAGTGCTGGATAAATTTGCTTATGTGTGCACAAGCTTTCAGCTATTCATGTTAAGATTTGAGATACTTAATGGGTGAAAGGGGGAAGAAATCCGTATAGCCAATGACTGGACTATTTTCAAAATCTCAAAAAAATAAAAGAAAAGAAAAAGAAAAAGAAAACAAACGTCATGGCTTTGAATCACAGCAGCAGTGAAGGGCTTGCAGGTGTTTTGCAGACAGCAGGCACTTAACTGGCTGCATAGCCTTTATTTTTCTGTTGTGTTTATTTATGTGTGTATTTGAATTATGATCTTATTGCATAGCCTTGGCTAGCCTAAAATTCCCAAAGGAGACCAGGATGACCTAAAATTTATAAAAGATGTGCCTGCCTTTGTCCTCCCTGTGCTGGGGTAAAGATGTGTGCCATCGTGCTGGCTGCTTCTCTTTTCATTAGCTGTGCCTTTAGTACTGTATGCCTAATGGTTGGTCTTTTTTGGGGTTTGTATTGTTTTGCTATTTTTGTTGTTGTTGGGTTTGTTTGTTTGTTTGTTTGTTTTGTTTTGTTTTTTTGACTCAGGGTCTCAGTGTGGAGCCCTGGCTGTCCAGGAACTCACTGTATAGACCAGGCCGGCCTTGAACTCACAAGCTGTGCCAGGGATTCTTTATGTGCTTTATCCAGTCCCACATTTGACAGTCTCCACTTGGATTTCTAATAGGCTTATCCAGCACAGGTGTCCTGTCTTCACACCAATTGTCCTGTTTTTTTTCTTCACAGTGTTTTTTGCCATGTAATGTGGTTTCAGCATGTAGAGTGTGTCTAATGTGAGTGGCTGACATGGGTCATTTTAAAGGCTGCTAGGTTCTGTGACACTGTGGCTGACAATTTATTTCTAGTTAACTTATTCATAGATGTTTTAGTTTTCCAGCTAAAAGCCATTCACATGATGCTGCCGTTTTCTTTCCTGCTCTGGTGTAGAGAGTGCCTGTACACGCATACATACACACTCACTCGCTCTCTTGATGCTGGGTCTTACTGTGAAGCCCTGGCTATCCTGATAACTTTCTTTTTTCTTTTTTTTTTTAACTTTTATTGCATTATGATGAGAAAAGTTACATGATTTCAATTTATCTGAATTTGTTAACATTTAAAAACATATTAAGTAAATAGAATTAAATCACATTCTTGTTCCCCTCTTTTTTCTTTATTTAAAAAAAGTTTATTTATTTATTTTACATATATGAGTTCATGGTAGCTATCTTCAGCTACCAGAAGAGGGCATCAGATCCCGTTATAGATGGTTATGAGCCACCGTGGTTGCTGGGATTTGAACTCAGGACCTTTGGAAGAGCAGTCAGTGTTCTTACCCGCTGAGCCATCTCTCCAGCCCCATACCTTTCAATATAGCCCAGGCTGGCCTTGAACTCACAGAGACCATCTGCCTCTGCTTCCCAAGTGTTGGGATTAAAGGTTTCAGTGACACATGGGACCAGGACATACACTTTAGTGCATACTTTTTATTTTGAAGTGATCTTGAAAGAAAAAAATTACCTTCTGTGACTTTTCTGTTCTGCTGTATCACTTCACATAAGCACGTTTATCTGAAACCCAGAGCTTAATAATGCACATTTTTGTAAAGGGTATAGAGCATGCATAGTCCATCACTTTGGACAGTGATTGAACCTAGGATTTCATGTCTTACCAGGAAGCATCTATCACTGAGGTACACGTCCCCAGCCCCTTTCTTGCTTTTTATTTTGAGACATTCTCCCTTAGATTCCCTGTCTACCTCAGCTTTTGAAGCAGCTTGGGTTGTAGGCATGTGCAAATTTAAAAAAATAAACATTTTTCCCACTTAGCTACATTAAATTCTCCTACAACATTCCTTTCTTTTCTTTTTTTTTTTCACTTATTTTGTGTTGTATACATGCACATGTTGAGGTCAGAGGACAACTTGTGTGAGTTGGTTCCCTCCAGTGTGTGGGCTCTAGGGATCAAACTTGGATTGGAAGGTAGGCTCATATTCAAAAACCCTTGACCAGCAAAGTCCTCTCATTGGCTCCCCAAAATTAGAGACAAAATACTCATAGTACCCAGTTTCTCCACAGGCATGTTAAGTATAATTATATTTTCTAAAAAGTGTTTTCATTAACCAAAATTATACATCCACACGAAATATCAAGAAGACAGTGTGCTCTGTTTACATAGATTGATCCTGGCATCTGCCAGGCACATGGAGTCTTAGCTGTGCAGCAGGGAGCAGAGTGAGCACTCCTCTTCAGTTAGCCCTTGCTGCCTAATTGTCCTTTAGATGAGTGACAAGAAAGGCCTATCTGACAGAGCACCCAGGAAAGCTTCTCGCCAGATCTCACATCCAGGTTGAATAAAGGCCTGCACTTCTTTTGGTCAGTCCTGTTTCCTGAGGAAAGCCAGGTTGGAGATGGGCTCCCTTCAGGAGGTGGCTCTTATCTCTTCCCCAAGTTGCGATCTTGAGCATTTGTACCACTCTCTGCACATAGTGAGATAATGCTGGAGGTTCAGGCATACATCACCCTGCCTGACTTGGTGCTTGGACTCCGGTTCTTGTGTGAAGCAAGCACCATAATCCACCAAATCGCCTTCTTAGTCCCTAAGTCGTTTTGATCGTGTTTTCAGTACTTACAGTAGAGGAAGGAGCTGTGAAGTTAGCAAAGAGCAAGGTCTGCAGCTAGAACGCCTGGGTCTGTGTTCCCATACTGCCTGCCTCCCCTCAAGACAGCCTCCTAAGCCTTCTGTGTCTCGGTTTCTTCATTTATGCAGCTAGAACAATAGTGTTTGCTTCATACAGGAGAGTTACAGCATCTAATGAAGCATGTGCTGAGAGTTTGGAGCATAACCACATAGAATAAATAACAATAGCCAGGCAGTGGTGGCGCATGCCTTTAATCCCAGCATTTGGGAGGCAGAGGCAGGCGGATTTAATAGTGTTAGGTGTTTCAGTACTATCATTATCTTTTAATAATTTTTTTCCTTTTAATGATTTTATGAAGGCACCAGATTGCATTAATAAATTGAATTCACTGTAAAAATGTTTTTGTCGATTTGTGTGAACAAGAACTTGAGGGCTGGAGAGATGGCTCAGTGGTTAACAGCACTGACTGCTCTTCCGAAGGTCCCAAGTTCATCCATAATGAGATCTGATGCCCTCTTCTGGGGTGTCTGAAGACAGCTACAGTGTACTTGCATATAATAAATAAATAAAAATCTTTTAAAAAGGGCTGGAGAGACGGCTCAGCGGTTAAGAGCACTGACTGTTCTTCCAAAGGTCCTGAGTTCAAATCCCAGCAACCACGTGATGGCTCACAACCATCTGTAATGAAGTCTGATGCCCTCTTCTGGTGTGTCTGAAGACAGCTACAGTGTACTTACATATTATAATAATAAATAAATCCTTTAAAAAAAATCTTTAAAAAAAACCAAACCTGATTGTGAAAATACAGTCAACTGTTTTTCAATTTCATTCCAAGGAAAGGGGTTTGAGATTTGTTTCCTGCTCTGTTAAAGGTATCTGATGTGTAGCCATGCAGAAGACCTCCGGGCAAAAGCTGAGTGGGAAGGCAAGGGGACGGCTTCCCGGTCCAAACTGCTGGACAAGCTTCAGAGTAAGTCACTTCAGAAGTAGATACTGGAGAGCAAACAGGAAGCTTGTGCTGGGTCACTTTACTGAGTGCTTGTGGAAGAAGAGGGGGGCCCATTAAAGAGCCCCTTCAGCAGCTGTAACCTGGAGTCTGAGCAAATGCTGCTCTCAGCACTCTGCTTGGGTGGTGGTGTTTAGCGAGGCTCTCAAGGTTTCCTTTGGAAGAGGAGTCCTAGAGTCAGGACAAAATGGGAACCACAGCTTCACATCAGAGCATTTAACAGTTTTTGCTTTTTTCTTTAGAAGAGACCAGATTTCTTTTTCTATTTTCTGTTTTGGTTTTGAGACAGAGTTTCTCTCTGTAGCCCTGGCTGCCCGGAATACCTTTGTAGACCAGGCTGGCCCTGAACTCTGAGATCCACCTGCCTCTGCCTCCTGAGGCTGGGACTAAAAGCGTGCGCCACCACGCCTGGCTGGGTTCCAGGTTTCTTTAGGTAAATCGTTTTTCCCAGCTATGTTACAGCACTTTCAAGTTGAGTTGGAAATTTCATTTTTACCATATCTTTCTATTAAATACCTCCTTTCTATTCAAATCATGCTGTTCTGTCAGCCACTCTCATGTAGTGAGAGTGGAAATCTCAGGACGCAGAAAATAGACACACCATATGGCCTGGCAAATGCATGAGGATTGGAATAAGTTTGTACTGGTGTTAAACACTATTGCAGAGTTTCCACAGTACTTTGGCATTAGTAGCCACTGGAGGCAAATAGGACTTGTCCAGTTCTATCTTATTCGTTGTTGAAGTTTTTTTTTTTTTTTTTGGTTTTTCGAGACAGGGTTTCTCTGTGTAGCCCTGGCTGTCCTGGAACTCACTCTGTAAACCAGGTCAGCCTCGAACTCAGAAATCTGCCTGCCTCTGCCTCCCAAGTGCTTGGATGAAAGGCGTGCGCCACCACTGCCCGGCGAAGATTTTTTTTTTAACTGGTCATCTACTGATACATAAATATCAAGTTTTCTGTTCATCTTCCTTTCACTTTTGTGGTGTTTCCCCTAGAAGCTCTATCTACCAGACGGCTGTGTCACGGTAGCCTCTGCGTAGTGACGGCTGTGTCACGGTAGCCTCTGCGTACTGGAAGCTTCCCTCTGTCATCTCCCAATGCTGTCAGTGTAAAGGAAACAGTAACATTGAGGTGAAAGGAACAGCAGGAGGAAATGTCTTATCTCCACTTTACAGTTTATTATTATTTTTATTTCTCTTTTTTAAAATATCTTTTATTAAAGCCTATTTACCAGCATCAGTGATGCTTCCCCCACGGCGTTTACAGACTCTCCTGCGGCAGGCGGTGGAGCTACAGAGGGATCGGTGCCTATATCACAATACCAAACTTGACAACAATCTAGATTCTGTGTCTCTACTTATAGATCATGTTTGTAGTAGGTAAGAGAAAAATTTCTTATATTTTCAAATACGTTAGCGTTTTACAGGTGGATTTATGAACTTTATTAGAACACATTCTAGGGTTTCTTTGTATACCTGTTCATACCTGATTAACACTTAATTCACAGTAAAACCCAGGGCTACTATAATGAAAACTTAGTTAAAGAAAATCATAAAAAAAATTATTTTCTGTTGTATAAGTTTATGTTTATGTAGTATGCCACAGTTGGGAGCTGAAGCCCAAAAGCCAATTTTTTATGTTCTTGTCTATAGATTTTGGTCACCTGTGTTCAACAGTTTAACTATGCACCAAATTAATTCTCTGTATATAAATACCATGGAACTACTTTTCCTTAATGGAAGTTGTGTGTTTTGTAAACAAAGGGCTCCAGAAATGGTTAGAGTGGTTAGAGGGGTGGGCATTACCTCTGTGCCCATGTTCACCAGGCCAGGCACATAGCTCAGCTGGGAAGTTTGTCTTTTGGCGTTGAGTATTCTTTTAGTAAAAATGTCTTTTCTCTTTTAATGATGCTCTCCAAAATTATATCAGAACTTTACATTTAAAATACCAAGATAGAAATTATAAAAACTCTTTCAAACTCTAGAAAAGCAGGCGGCTGACAGTTTTTTTCTGCTGGCATTCATTGAAGAATGAACTTGAGTAATGAACATTACTGAAGTAATGAACTTCAGTAATGAAAGACAGAAGTGTGTATGTGAGTCAAAAAGGAACTTCTAGTAACTGTAAATATCGTGTACCCATGCCCACATCTAGATACTGGTTTAAAATAATGTTGAGGTGTGTTTAAATTAGGTGTTTCACCTTGTTTTTGGTTTGTTTTGTTTTGGTTTGTTTTTTTCATTTCATTAGTGCTGGGAAATAGAACATAAGTCCTTTCAAATACTAGTCAAAGCTGTATCGCTGAGCTGCGTCCCCAGCCCTATAATCTGCATGTGTGTACACTTGTGACATCACTCACCACACTTGGACAGAAGGAATTGTTTGTGCTATTATCCTTAAGAAATAATGCTTGCCTTGCAAGTGCTGGGTTGAGGCTTGTGTGAGCTACTGCTCTGCTAGGAAGTGGTCAGTGCTCACTCTTAGCCCCTCCACTCCTTAATACTGTTCTTTGACTTTTTGGGGAGAGTCTTAAGTAATTTTTGGTTTAAATTGGAGTCAGAGGGAAATAGTGGGCTGAAAGGCTCTGCATTCAGCCCTTTGTTTCGTAGCTCCTGTAGGTGCTTGGAGACTGTCAGAATTAAGACACTTAGAGACAAAGTCTCTGTGGCTCATTGCTGCTGGGGACACTGGAGAGTGAAAGTTGAGCCCTTCCTTTCTGAGTGGAGACAACCCATATGAAGAGGGCAATGTCTGTGGGACCAGTAGACAAATACTACCTAGTCTCCCTTCTCCGTCCTTCGTCTTGGACAGGGCTGCCCCTCAGTCCATGTGCAAAGCATTCTGAAATTCACTAGGACTGAAAAGTTCTTATTTTTCTAAAGTAGTTGTTCCTTGGATTTTCTTTATGATTTTAAAAACAAAAACATGCACACTCGTGGTATACAGGCTTGCAGGCAAAACACCCATATATACAAAAATAAATTAAAGAATAAGTAAATTAAAATACTGTGCCTCCTGTTTACCACCTACCTTCAAAAGGTAACTCCTCAAGTCATTACCAGCTGTACAATTCATTTGTCCATGTTCTCATTTTTCTTAATCAGGGCTCTATAGTATTAATGCCTACAGAGAAAACACCATAAAACTTGCTGACGTTGGTGAGGGGCAGTCTGTTGAATACGGCAGCTGCTTACTTCCCAGTTTATCTTGTGTTTTCTGTAGTATTTGAGCATGAATATTCTAAGCTCTGCATTGATGCTCTGACCCCTCCAGGGCTTGTGCCCCTGCCTGTCGCTTTAGTCCTGTGTCCAGGATTACTTCTTTCCTCCTCCTCCTCCCATAGGTTCTACTCCCCGTGAAGCTGATGACTCCTGGAAACAGCAGAGCTGCAGTTTTTCTCTCTTGAGCCTCAGACCTGAGTGCAGTTTGGCTATTGCTCTAGTTAAACATAGCAGATCCAAATAGATTTTCTCTACCTCTTACCCAGAACTGCTAAGGCTGTTTTTTTACTCTTGAAGTCTTTTTTATTACTTTTTTGTTTGTCACGTGTATGATGTATATGCTTGAGTGAATGTGTTTTCACATGTGTGGGCACTCATGTGTGGGTACACATGTGCATGTGGAGGCCCAGGGCTGGTGTTGGAAATCTTCCTCAGTTGTTGTTCCACTTTATTCTTTTGAGACAGGGTCTCGCTCAAAAATGGACTGGAGCTCAGCACTCCTAGCAAGTCTCTAGCCAGCTTGCTCCAGGCAGGGGCCCCTGCCTCCACCTTCCCAGGCTGGAGTAGCAGGCTGGTCGTCATGTCCACCTGGCACTTACATGGGGTTCGGGCGTCTGAGCTCCCGTCCTCTTGCTTGCATGTAAGAACTCCAGCTTCCAAGCCTTCTTCCCATCCCTGCATTTTCTATCTCAGGGAGAATCTACCTACCCAGTTTACCAAGCCGGAAAACCAGGAGCCATCCCCAGCTGTTCATTCTAGAGGTAGATTTAAGGACACTAAGAGATTAACACCAGGCATTAACTCAGTAAGTTGTACCCTTCATTGCCAAACTGGAAAATAGCCTCAGTTTAATTCCTTAAGTTTAGCCGGAGGTCTTCAAGAGAAAAGTTGATGATTTTTAACCAATCGGGTTTATTTTCTTCTAGAAAGTAGATTTTAGCATTGGAGCTAGAAATTCTCTGAAATTACATGTAAACATTGAAGTGACCCGTTCTTTCCTCTCTGGAGACTTGCTCATGACATTGGAAAACCCATGTAAGGTCGGAGAGGCTTATCAGTTGACATGCTCATAGCTTTGGTTAAATTTGACTAGTAAGGAACAGATATTTTAAAAAGGAGAAAGGATTTTCTGAGCTATTTTTTAACACCAGTAATTAATGAGAGTATGTTTTCGTAGGCTGTTTTATAAATGTTAATTTTTTAGTATAGGGTTATTACAAATATTTGTAGACACAATTTAAAGATTGACTTTGGTCACAATGTTACACTTAACTGTTTTCTTTCACATGGTACTGATTTTTAATATCTTAAATTTTAAATTTACTTGAAAGCAGACATCAACTATCAGTTGTGTATCTGAAAAGGGCCATTAAATTTGCACGTTACTGTTGTCTTTATTTTTAAATTTTAAAAAGATTTTATTTTATGTGTGTGAATGTCCTGCCCCGTGCACTGTGTGCATGCCTGGTGCCCATAGAGCCCAGATGGGTGTGCCAGATGTCCTAGAGCTGGAGTCACAGACAGTTGTGAGCTGCCATGTAGGTGCTGGGAACTGAGCTCGGGTCTTCTTACAAGAGCAGGATGTGCTCTTAACCATTGAACCGTCTCTCCATCCCTGCCTTAGTCTTAATAAAGATTAAATAATAATATGAAAATAACTGGCAACTGTCAATAGATAAAATGATTTATGCCCTGTAATTTTGAGTCAGTCCTTATGTAAAATGTAATTTGTTAATCTAAATGAATCTTTTTTACTGTGGTCAACTTTAGGCATCTAAACTTTTTTATTGAAATTCAGTCTTTGAAAAATATTTAAAGTTGACATTTAGAAAATTAGTGCAGTTTATCGTAGGCTCAAATTTTAGTTCCGTTACTAACAGTTTTGTGAAAATCTGGTAAGATACTTGGCTTTTTGAGTCTTGTAAAAATGGTGTTGATAAAATTTCTCTTGTCAGATTAGTTTCAAGAATACTAATTCTTGAATGGCTCAGCAGTTAAGAGAACTTGTTTTTGAGGAGGGCTCATGTTTTGTTCCCAGCACCTACATGGTTAACAGCTGTGTCTAACTCCAGTTCCAGGGTGTCCAGTGCCCTCTTGTAGCTTCTGTGGACACACTGCACACAAGGGGCACACAAACACAAATGCAGAAAAATACCCATAACATGAGACAAAAATAAAGTTTAAAACAGTATCCTTTGAAAGGTGTTTGAAAGGTGTAACATACAATACTTGGTACTGTGTATGCCAGTACTTGGTTAATAAAATACAAATATATGTAATTTCAGTTCAGAAAAATAACTTTAATATTGATGTACTTTTATTTAAATTGCCAAGTATTACCTCCTAAAGCTGAGTGTAGCCTGTCACACTGATGCGTTGACAGTGTACTTCTCTATGTACGCACCAAGACACTTTTCTTTTGAGATGGTCTTGCTGTGTTGCCCATTCTGGTCTCAAACTCTTGGGCTCAGTCAGTCTTCCTGCCAGAACTTCATAGGTGCTGGGGCCATAGGCTCATGCCAGTATCTTAGCTCCTGTTGTTTATTGATAGGAAAAAAAAAATAGAGAAGACTGTTGAAGTCTTTGGTGATCGATTTAAAAGTGTGACCTTTAGCAAAAATCATACCTGCTTGCCTATTATTAATCCAATACTTGGAAGACTGAGGCTGGAAGATGAAGAGTTTCAGATAAGACTGAGCTACAGTAGTAAGAACCAGTCTCCAAATGGAGTCGGAGGTCTGGAGAAAAGGCCAGTGGTTAAACGATCACTTGCTGTTCTGACAGCATGAGTTTGGTTCCCAGTACTCACATGGTGGCTCACAGCTGTAACTCCAGTTCCAAGGAGCCGGACACCGTCTCCTGGCTCCACAGCCACACATACGCAGGTGAAAGCACATTCCCAGCGAGGGTTGTTTTGATCATTTCATCATGTGGCCCCGGGAACTGAACCAGGTTGTCAGGCTTGACAGCGAGCACGTTGCCCATTGAGCTGTCTTGCCAGCCCCTCTCATCAGTTTTTAATGAGTGTGTGCATGCGTGTCACAGCACATATGTGGAGGCAGCAGCGTTGAGATTTAGGGATGTCAGTAGGTCAGCTGAGCAGCAGGCACTTCACCATCTCACTGCTCCCCTCCATTTTCTTTTGTCATACCAAGTCTTTTAACAATAGCTTACCGATTTTATATGCTTAAAGATGCTGCATTATTCCTTGTAGAACAACCGTCATTTATCTATAAAGTGGGTTAAACATAATTCCCAAATAATTATGAATATGAATAATTATGAATTGTCTTAAGCAGACCAAGTAGCCTTGAGAAGGTAGGAAAAAAGTAAACTTTAGGTTGAAGTAGATTTTATATTAACAGATCTTCATTAGAGTTGGCTAAAAAAAATGTACCTGCTGATTCTTGAGTTGTAAATGCACTCATATTTATATTGAGGTTTATGATATGATCTTCAAAAGTTCTCTCAGTTGTTAATGTCCTTCTCACTATTGCTGAAATATGCTTTGAAAGAATAATTATGTGCGGATTTGTCTGTTTTAGGAGGCAGTTTCCCTGTTACACTCAGCAGATACTTACAGAGCATTGTAATGAGGTGTGGTTCTGTAAATTCTCTAATGATGGCACTAAACTAGCAACAGGATCAAAGGATACCACAGTTATCATATGGCAAGTTGATCCGGTATGTATATGTATTCCTCTCTGTGTGTGTGTGTGTGTGTACATTGTTTAGATTTGTTTGTGTGTGTCAGCATCGTATGTGTGCCTTACTAGGTGTGTCTTACTTGTGTAGGCCTGAAGAATATATCTGATCCAAGTTGTACGTGGCTATAACTACTGTGTAGATTCCAGCAACTTAAACCCAGGTCCTCTGCCAGAGTGACAGTGCAGAGCTATCTCTCCAGTCCTAAAAGGGTATTTTTGAATCTTAACTCACTAGTTAGCTTTTGTTGTTATTTTCTGAGACCGGTTTCTCTGTGTAGCCCTGGCTATCCTGGAACTCACTCTGTAGACCAAACTGGCCTCAAACTCAAGAGATCCACCTGCCTCTGCCTCCTGAATACTGGGATTAAAAATGTGAGTCAGCATTGCCCAGCACGTACCTATTTAGTTTTAATACATGTACGTATAGTATAAGTAGTCTCTGCAAGTCCTTTTTGGTCATATTTGTCATTTGATTTTTTTTTTTTTTTTTTGAGACAGGTTCTTACTCAGTTCCCAAGGCTTTTGTAGCACTCCTGACTCTCCCGTCCCAGCCCTCCTTCCTGAATGCTGGGCAGATAGAGATGGATCATCATGCCTGACTATGTTAATCATTTTTTTCTAATTTTTTCCTGTTTGTGCTTTTCTTTTTTCTGTTCATAGATGAGTATGATTCCAGTTGTACATACAGTGTTAAGTACTCGAGACTGAGCCAGTTGGCACGCATTATTTAACTATCTGAATGACTCAGGTGCTGAAATGCGGTGTCTTGAATTGTGATGAGGAAACTGGGGTGAGGGTTGAGCGCTGAAGGGAATTGGTGGGATCCCATGTGCTTCCCTGGGCTCCCCCAAGATGGCATTTGAAAACTACTGCATATAGGTTTGAAGTGCTAAATTTTATCTACTCGGAATCGTCTTTTATTACTAGATAACCTACAGATATAAATAAATATGTCCATTTCTTTTAATTTGTTGAACATACATACATAGCTAACCTGTCTATTAGTCAAAACAGAATGTAATTTCAAATAGGTTATGGAACTACACTTGTTTTAGACATTCACCTAAAATCTAAGTAAATGAAACTTGGCTTAGTGCTAAATATGGCTCTTGACTCTAGGTGAATACATTGGCCTCATTTATTTTGAGTTTAACAACAGGAGTTTTAGGAGCTAACAGGACAGCTCAGGGTGAAAGCAATGCTTTGCTATCCTGGAGACTTGATTTTGTTCAGAAAGGTTTGTACATAAAGTTGGAAAGAGAGAACTGGCTCCACAAAGTTATCCTGACATGTAGGCCATGGCATGTGATCCCACATGCCATGTCTGGACGTACAACACACACAACACATACTCAGAGGCGCCCTAGAAGGAAAAATACAAATTGAGATGGACACTTGTTGGATTCTTACCTACGATGTGTTGTAATTGGTAGGCGGAAAGCAGGGCACCCTTCACTCTAAGGAGCTCTTCCCTCTTTACACTGTCTACCTAGTTAACACGCTGACCACTCTCTGCTGACTTCAAATGGTACTGCTTTAAATATACACACCAAAATACATAGCCATCCTGTCTATTTCCCCTACCTCTGTGTGCACGTACACACACATGTACACACTATAAATTACACACTAATTACTTAAGGAACCTAATTATATGAAATGTGGGCTCTCAATATAATAGAGCTACAATATATAGTACTCCTCTATTAACACTATATTTTAATAGCAGATAATGACTGCCAGCATTCTGAGCTAGTAATATTGCCGCAATTATAATATGAAATGGAAGTACTTGAAATTTCTCTATTACGGGATACTACTGCATTAATTTTGTTACCTAATATACTTCCTATATTTCTTTGTAATGTAGTATACTGTCAGTTTAAATGCATCAGTGATAACTCAGTCACAAATAGTTGATTGGCATCCTTAAGGAAGAGAAATCATAAGCACTTCCTCTTAGAGTAGTCTAACCACGCAGGAGCTCAGATTTGAGTTCTCGACTTCTCCCTGCTTCCAATGTCTGCCATCCCCTGTCTATCTGTTGTGTGACTCTGAGTCTGCCTGCCTTACTGCTCTTCTGTGAATCTGTCCCTGTGTCTATGTCTGTCCCCAACAAAGGGCTTTTTTTTTTAATGACAGATGAAAACAAGCATTGCATGGGGAAGGAATAGAAGATACTTTTACAGCCATCTTTTTTAAGAGTTAATTATTTATTTTATGTATGTGAGTACACTGTAGTTGTCTTCAGACACACCAGAAGAGGGCATCTGATCCCATTACAGATGGTTGTGAGCCACCATGTGGTTGTTGAGAATTAAACTCATGACCTCTGGAAGAGCAGTCAGTGCTCCTAACCACTGGGCCATCTCTCAAGCCCTACAGAGATCTTTTAACAGAGTTTTATACAAGAAATGAAGTCACTGATGCCAACTGACCCAGACCACAAACAAATGCTAACAAGGACTCTCCCTTTGTTACACCGATATTTCTGGTAGATATTTATGAAGCCACTGTCATCCTACTTTCAGCAACTGATTGTCATAGTACACTCACACACACATGCACGTGCGCACTGCTTTGGGTCCAGGCATGGAAGCATACATAACTTAAAAGTTGCGGCTCTGTGTTAGCTTAGGTTGTGAAAGTTGATTACCTGGGAAATAAAAGGCAAGGCAAGTAAGGTTGTAGTTTACATTGATCTCTTTTTTTGCTGTTTTTTTTTTTTTTTTTAAGATTTATTTTATTTATTTTATGTGTATGAGTACACTGTAGCTGTACAGATGGCCATGAGCTATCATGTGTGTGGTTGCTGGGAATTGAACTCTACTCGCTCCACCTTGCTTGCTCTACCCCACTCGCTCCAGTGTAATTCACTGTAGCTGTCTTCAGACGCACTAGAAGAGGGCATCAGATCTCATCCTGGGTGGTTGTGAGCCACCAAGTGGTTGCTGGGATCCGAACTCAGGACCTTTGGAAGAGCAATCAGTGCTCTTACCTGCTGAGCCATCTCACCAGCACCTGCTGTTTGTTTTTTTGAGGCAGGGTCTGTCTGTGTAACTCTGGCTCGTCTCGAACTCGGAAATCTACCTGACTTTGCCTCAGGAATGATGGGATTAAAGGCTTGTGCTACCATCCCTGGCTACATTGTTCTCTTAAAGACAGGTTAAACAAGTAGGCTGAGTGTATGTTGCAGTCATAAGGGACCTCAGGGTCTCTTATTAACTTTGCCTGTGAGGTCCAGCAGAAGTTCCAGTCCTGTAGAATATGAGACAATTTTATGATAATTTATCATCATAACAATAATATTAATAGTGTACTAAACACATTAGTAGTGTACTAATAAACTAAGTGCTACTTTGTAGTTGCCTACTTTTCAAATAGGCATATTTTTAATAATGGCAACTTGTAAATGACACGAGAGAGTTTGGAATCAACTCATGGCCTCTGAGTTCTATGGGGTTTGTTAAGCTTGTTTTTCTAGTAGCTATGTGTGAGATTCCCACTTTTATTTAGCCAGTATAAAATGCCTGTTGTGTATTGATTTTTTTTCTTTAAATCCAGACAACTGAACAAAAAATAATAAGCCCTGATTATTCCCTAAAGGATGCTGTGAGAGCTCAAAAGAGATCTTGCTATGTCTAGAAAGCTAAGGAAAGTAAGAAAGGATTTTGTGGAAAAGATAAAAGAGCTGTTTGGGCCAAACTGGTTAGGAATGGTCTAGGGTCATTTGGAAGAAGAGTTTTTAGAAGACCAGAAGATGAACCTAAGGGAGCAAATCTTTTATTTCTTTTACTGAGGAATATGCCAGTGTTTCCCAGAATGCTTTTCTGGAAACACTGCTATGTAGAATGAATAGGTATTAATTGTAAGGAGTTTTTTTCTTGGCCATATTAACTTAGGGATGCATAAGTAATACTTAGGTTCCAATGGGAAGTGTGAGGGTAATTTTCAGATGGTTGCACTATTAGAAGTTTTCTGAGGCTAGTTAACTCTTGGTATGCTGGCACTTTTCAAGAACTTTTTAGAAAAGTTGACTGTACTCTTGGGAAAACCCAGCAATGAATGTTTTGCCTGAATGTATGTCTGCAACTGATTCCTGTAGAGGCCAGAAAGTGGTTGGATCCCCTGGAACTGGTGTTAGATGGTTGTAAGCTGCCACATTGGTGCTGGGAATCAAATGGGATCCTGTACAAGCTATATCTTCATCTTTTATAGAGTTATTTTCTATCCAGGTATATAAGACAATTAGTTTTTTCTTTTTCTTCCTCTTTTGTCTTTCTCTTCTCCTCCCTCCCTTTCCTTCTGTGGTCTTTTGAGATAGGGTAGGCTACACAGTAAGCTGGAACTGTAGATCTTCCTATGTCTAACCTTCCAAGTACTGAAATAACATGCCTGAATAAAACAATTAGTTTTCTAGATAAGTAATTCTAAAGAAATCTGTTGTCAACCTAGAAGCAAATCTTTAGTTTGATTGGTTGGTTTGTTTTGTTTCGGAGACAGGGTTTCTCTGTGTAGCCCTACCTGTCCTGGAACTCACTCTGTAGACCAGGCTGGCCTTGAACTCAGAAATACGCCTGCCTCTGCCTCCCAAGTGCTGGGATTGAAGGCGTGCGCCACCACCACCCTATAAACAAGATGTTATATACTACACAAATATATGAAACTGTCACAGAATTTGCCCTGAGAAAACTTGAGACTGAAAGTAGATGCACACACCAAAAGTTGACTCTTCTTAAAGATTTAGAAAACTTCACCGACACATAAATGAATAAAATACATCCTCATATGGTACATAGTTCAACAGTTACAACTACCATTATCTAATCACATTTTTAATATCCCATCAAAAGAAATCCTGTATCTGGTAGTGATCATTTCTCTCCCTATAGTTTCCAGCAACCATTCCTTTGTTTTTATTAATTTGTCTATTCTGAATACTTCATATAATAAATTAAGCATTATATAGTCCTTTCTAGTTGGCTTCTTTCATTCACCCCAATGTCTATGATTCATTCATTCATTAGATACTAATTTTATGAATGGTACTCCATTTTAGAAACACATTTGTCATTTGGTTTCTACATTTTTTAATATTAAGAGTAAAATGGCCCAGCCTGGTCTACCTAGTGAGTTCCAGGACAGCCAGGGCTACACAGAGAAACCCTGTCTGGAAAAAAAATCGAAACTAATAACAAACAAAAAAAAGAAGGTGTGAGTAAATGTCTGTGAAGCAAGCTGCCAAGCTCAAGCGGGATTGGCACAGAAACCTGAGACTGTCAGTGTACTTAAGTTCTTGTGCTAGAGAATTGTAGCTTTTTGGGATGGGAATTAACCAAATTGTCTACTTTGTTTTTCAGGATACACACCTGTTAAAACTGCTTAAAACGTTAGAAGGACATGCGTATGGCGTCTCCTACATAGCATGGAGTCCAGATGACAGCTACCTTGTTGCTTGTGGTCCAGATGACTGCTCGGAGCTTTGGCTTTGGAATGTACAGGTGAGCAAGTGTTTTCCTTGGCTTAAGTCCAACACGCTCTTAATACATATATTTGTTAAAACTTATTCTTATCCAGCGTAGTGGCCCTGCTTTAATCTCAGCATTCAGGAGGCAGAGGCAAGCAGATCTCTGACTTTGAGGCCAGCCTGGTCTATAGAGGGAGTTCCAGGACAGCTAGGGCTCCACCAAAACTCTAAGAGAAAAACAAAACAAAACAAAAACCCCAACATTATTCTTACTTTATTCAAGAAAACCTTTTAATCTAAATTACTATAACTTTTCACCTGTAAGTTAATAGTGCTTCAAGTGTTTAGAGCCCAGGTGTTTAGATTTATAAATTTAAATATATTTAGGGCAGTAAAGCTTGTTTTGTTAAAGGATGATCATTCAGCATTTCCAACATGTTTTGCTTTACTTAATGGAATTTACACTGTTGAATCAGGAAAGATATTTATGTTTTCATCATTGCATGTAAAATATAACTTTTCGTGTGTAAAGTATCTGTTAAATATAATTTCTTTTTGTTTCCTTTGGTTTTTTGAGACGGGGTTTCTCTGTGTATCCCTGGCTGTCTTGGAACTCACTCTGTAGACCAGGCTGGCATCGAACTCAGAAATCCACCTGCCTCTGCCTCCCAAGTGCTGGGATTGAAGGCGTGCACCACCACTGCCCGGCTTAAGTATAATTTCCTATTTTGATGGCAAGCACACCCTCTCTTGGCCTAGTCTGAGCTAGCTTAGTGCCACTAAAGAATGATCTAGGAACATACTTTTATATTACTTTTTCTAACTTAAAATTTAGTTTATGATACTATCTTAGAAAAACTTGGCATTAGATTCATTCTGTTTTACATGTTTTTGGAACCCCATATTCAAAATTTAAACTCTTGAGTAAAAATGATAATCTATGGTTTGAGTATAAAAGTAGAACTTGAGCCTGGCAGTGGTGGCGCACACCTTCAATCCCAGCACTTGGGAAACAGAAGCAGGTGGATTTCTGAGTTCGAGGCCAGCCTGGTCTACAGAGTGAGTTCCAGGACAGCCAGGGCTACATAGAGAAACCCTGTCTCATAAAACCAAAAAAAAAAAAAAAAAAAAAAAAAAAAAAGAAAAGAAAAAGAAAAGAAAAGAAAATCCAAATGGATGGATGGATGAATGAATGAATAAATAAATACCAAAACAAGAGAAGTCCACAAACTGCTTGTGTTTACCATAGGTTTCTAATGAAATGACCTTATGTCTGTGCATAGCAGAAGGAAAATATTTCTACCCCAGATCTTACTGTTTTAATGTATTTGTTACACTCAATGGACTGAAGAGATGACTTAGTGGTTAAAAGCACTGACTGCTTTTTCAGTAGTCCTGAGTTTAATTCCCAGCAACCACCTGTTGGCTCACAACCACTTATAATGGGATCTGATGCCCTCTTCTGATGCTCAAGTGTATATGCAGATAGAGCACTCATATACACAAAATAAATAAGCAAACATGTAAAAGAATAGTATATACTCAAGATTTAGGTACCTTTTGTATTTAAACTTTTTAAACTGTTTTGGTCAGGTGACTAAAGCAGCAGTTGAATAGCTGAGGATAGGGAACAGTTAAGGGAAAGATTTAGATGTCGAATTGGGTTTTTTTATTTTTTTGTCTCTTGGTTCCTCTCATGTAAGGGAGACACCACATTTTCTATTGCGTGCCTCTCGTGCCTTTATTCTTTGCCCATCCCAGACCACACCCTCTGTTTTCCCTCTTTCCCTCTGAGTTCCCATTCCTCACAGGACACTTGTGCCCATGTCCTTTTTATATTCCAAAGGTAGGCTTCCCTCTCAGATCCTGTTTCTAATCCCTGAACAAAATGGAACACGACTAGATTAGATGGTGTGTGTACTGTCCCCTGAGTGGAATAATTTAGAACATGTAAGAAAAGCATGCCTGAGCTGTGAGCACTAAACAGGTTTGCTTAGGTGGAAGCACCGTAGAGGGCTGACAGTGCAGAAGTTTGTTCTTTGTTCTGCTTTATATTGAAATAAAATTATGTACTACAAAAAAGTAGTCGTCTTTTCCTATCTTCCCTGCTACATTGTTGAAAATTTGATTATGAAATTTAGTAACTAAAATTGCCCTTAGCATATTTTAAGGGCATAGTTTTACTACCCACTAATTGTCTTCTTAAAGAATTGCTAGTTGCATTAATATAGTTTCAGGATAAAAGTCATAAAGAATTTTGGACTGAGGTGGGAGATCAGAAGGATTTAAGTGTGTGACTTTGGGATTTTCATTGTCTTGATTGTGAAAAATTGTTGTTTATATATATGATCTTTTCTGTTTTGTTTTTTTGTTTTTTTGAGACAGGGATTCTCTGTGTATCCCTGGCTGTCCTAGAACTCACTCTGTAGACCAGGCTGGCCTGGAACTCAGAAATCTGCCTCCTGCCTCTGCCTCCCAAGCGCTGGGATTGAAGGCGTGCGCCACCAGTGCCTGGCTATAATTCTTTTAAGATGAAAAGTTTATTAAAATTTATTAAAGCTTATCTCATATCTTTTAGTGCTGTAGTCTGATCAGGAAAATCCTTGAGTCTACCCTCCTCTCCTTTCTCCCCCTCCTCTTCTTCTTCCCCTTCCTTTCCAGTCTTTTTCTCTCTTTACGTCTACCCCTTAGACACAAATCTCAAACATCTTATCCACAGTTTGATTTCCTTGTAGACGGGAGAATTGAGAACAAAAATGAGCCAATCTCATGAAGACAGTTTGACCAGTGTGGCCTGGAATCCAGACGGGAAACGCTTTGTGACGGGAGGTCAGCGTGGTCAGTTCTACCAGTGTGTAAGTATTAAGTGCCTCCCTGTCAGTGTCTGACTATTTAAAAGTAAATGGAATGTTTGTTTTTAATGATTTTTTAAATGTATACTTGCCAGGAATGGCAGCCATGGTATCAAGCACAGCACTTGAAAGGTGGAGGTGGACAGGGTTCGTGAGTTTTACAGCCAAGACATCTCAAAAAGAAAAAATAAAATAAAAATGGATTCACTTGACGCATTATATGAAAACCTATTTTACCTTCCTCTTAAATGAGTATTTAATAAAATATTTGTTACTTTTCTTTCTTCATATTTTTTAAAGATGTATTTATTTATTATATACAAGTACACTGTAGCTGTCTTCAGACACACCAGAAGAGGGCGTCAGATTCCATTACAGGTGGATGTGATCCACCATGTGGTTGCTGGGAATTGAACTCAGGACCTCTGGAAGAGCAGTCAGTGCTCTTAACCATTGAGGCATCTCTCCAGCCCTCTTTCCTCATATTTTTAAAAACTATTTCAGGTATTCATGAAAAGTGTAGAATTAGCTATACTCCTGGTATTTGGGAGGCAGAAGTAGATGGATCTCTTGAGTTCTAGGTCAGTCAGGACTTTGTAGACTCTGTCTCAAAAACAAAGGTACTGAATTTATAGGATTGAAAATTTCAGCAATATTTTTTTTTCTGAGTGGGTTTAGACCTCAGAACATTACTAGCCAGACATGGTGGCCCATATCTGTAATCTCTGCACTTGGGAGATTGAGATGGGAAATTTGCAGAGTTAAAGGATAGCCTGGGCTGTAGTGAATTAGATGCCAACCCAGACTATAAAGTGAGAGACCTCATCTCATGGAATAATAAACAATATTTGTTGGATGGAGATGTAGCTTCATTTATGGAGTGTGTGGCTAACATATACAGAGCTCTGAGTTGGCTTGCCAGGACCCAGTAAAGCTGGAAATGGCAGCATATACTGCAGTTCTAGCACTTGGGAAAGAGCAACAGTAGGATCCTAAGTTTAAGTCCTCCTCAGCTGCATGGTCAGCCTGGGATTTATGAGACCTTGTGTGGAACAACCACAAACCCACAAGAATGCTGATTTTGATGAATAGACAGAATAGAAATATCTGAAGGATAAAAGTAATACCAGGCTGAACGGGTAGCGCAGCATTGACCGTGTGCTACTCTAACACTCCCTGTGCAGACCAGACCATCTCCAGATTCACCACGAGCCTCCTCCATCTGCCTACACAATACTGGAATTAAAGGCATGCAATACCATGCCAGCCTAGTAAATTATTTAATTAAGCTAAGGTAAATTGTCCTGTGACACGCTGAGTGAAGTGTCCTTGTGCAGCGCAGGCTCCATCTGTCAGTCACATCACTGCCTCACGTGAGTCTCACGGGTTTTCAGAGTATTATTTTTAATTTTTTTTCCTCACTGCATCACTTTAGTTAGGTGTTTAGAAAGACTCGTAGTTGTAGTTGATCTTTGTGAATAAAACAGATGTTAATAGGCTATGTGACAGCCTCCTTTCCTTCTGGGTAGGTCATGCACTATACTTGAAGGGCAGCTCACTGGCCTTCCAGGATCCCTGGATAGCTTTGAGACTCGCTACTGTCTAGCAAGTGAAGCTTACGGGATGCATCACTGTTCATGTTCGCATTGCAAGCTATTATTGTTAGTTTTCCTTTTTCACGTCTCAGGGCTGCATGTCGTGGTGTTACAGAATAGACCTGGAGTCAAACTCTCCTCGCTCAGGTCCTAACCAGGTTGTTCTCAGAAAGCACTGCCAGGCCTTTCTGAGTGCTTTGTTGTTTTGTTTTTTCTATTTTTCTGCTAGGACCTGGACGGCAATCTTCTGGACTCCTGGGAAGGAGTGCGAGTGCAATGCCTGTGGTGCTTGAGTGACGGCAAGACTGTGCTGGCTTCGGACACGCACCAGAGAGTCCGGGGCTACAACTTTGAGGACCTGACAGATAGAAACATGTAACTATTACTTGGTTTCCATTAGAACAGGCGTAGTGGTGGCACGCGGCTTTAATCCTAGGACTTGGGAGGTAGGGACAGGCAGATCTGTGAGTTTCAGAGCAGCCAGGACTACACAGAAAAACTCTGTCTTGAAAAGAGAGAGGGAGGAAGGGAAGAGAAAGAAATGCTTTAATTTATACCAAAATGTATATTTGGGCTTTTTTAGAAAAGCAGTTTTTTGTTTGTTTTTTTATTTTGATTGGTAATCTGAATTGGCATTTAGGAAGTCCGTGTTAACTCATTCTGATGGACATACATATGACAAAATATTTAAGCTATAATATAGTTTGAAATTCTTAACTCTTCATTTGCTGATAAATTATTTCTGATTACAGAGTACAAGAAGATCATCCTATTATGTCATTTACTATTTCAAAAAATGGCCGATTAGCTTTGTTAAATGTAGCAACTCAGGTATGTTTTTTTAACAACATTTAAAAATTTTTGTTTTAGTGAAAATTTGCTTTTGTTGTTTTAGTTATAAGTGTTAATTATCTGTGTTTAGTGCTTAAATGTGTAGGGATCAGGAATAAGTTAGTTGAAATACTGACATTTTTGACAAATAGAAAATGACAATGCTCCAATAGGAAAGGAATATTCACGATTACTGTTAATTCTGTTGAGACTGGATGTGGTAGACCACAGCTTACATCCCAGAAGTGCCTGATCTCTAAGGAATTTAAGAGCAGCCTGGTGTGCATAGCAGCTCCAAGCAGCTGGGCTAGCTCAGGGGTTACAGCCTGTGCGTTACAGCCTCTCTCTGGCTGGAATGACCTCTTCATGGGGTCACCTAGCAGATAGCCTGCATATCAGATGTTTACAGTAAGATTCATAGCAGTAACAAAATTGCAGTTATGAGTAGCAACAAAATAATGTTATGGTTAGGATCAGCACACCATGAAACAGTACCCGGGTTAGGAAGCTATAGAATCGTTGAGCTAGATAGTTCCTTAAAAACAAAACAAACTGCTAAGCTCAGTGATGCTGTGTGTGCCTGTACTCAGGTGGGGTGGCAGGGGGAGGTATAGTGCTGAATGCCTGTAATCCCAGCATCAGGGCAGCAGAGGTAGGTGGATCTGTTGAGTCTGAGGCCAGCCCATTCTACAGACTGAGTTCCAGGGCTATACAGAGAAACTCTTGTATTTTTAAAAAAAAAAAAAAGGGAGTTGGGGGGAAAAGGATTTCCAGTTCCGGGGGACCTGGGGCATACAATGAGATTCACTTTAAAAAAAAAAAAAAGTCTGTCGTTCCCCCCCTCCCCCTGGACAGACAAACCTGCTAGGGCTATAGAGTGAGGCCCTGACTCAGAAAATACCAACAGAAGCTTTTTTTCCCTGCAGGGAGTTCATTTGTGGGACTTGCAAGACAGAGTTTTAGTAAGGAAGTACCAAGGTGTTACCCAAGGGTTTTATACAATTCATTCGTGCTTTGGAGGCCATAATGAAGACTTCATCGCCAGCGGCAGTGAAGGTAAAGTACTCCTGTCTCAGCAAGTTTTTTTGTTTTTTTGTTTTTTCGAGACAGGGTTTCTCCGTATAGCCCTGGCTGTCCTGGAACTCACTCTGTAGACCAGGCTGGCCTCGAACTCAGAAATCCACCTGCCTCTGCCTCCCAAGTGCTGGGATTAAAGGTGTGCGCCATCACCGCCCGGCTTAGTGTTTGTAGGACACCGTTGTTGTTTTTTTGTTGTTGTTGTTGTTGTTTTTGTTTTTTAAATTTATTTATTTATACACTGTTGCTGTCTTCAGACAGACCAGAAGAGGGCATCAGATCCTATTGCATGGTTGTGAGCCACTATGTGGTTGCTGGGAATTGAACTCAGGACCTCTGGAAGAGCAATCAGTGCTCTTAACCTCTGAGCCATCTCTCCAGCCCCGTTCTTAATGTTTTGTTACCTTTTGGAGAATGGCTTGAGTCCTTAGTTTTGTTGTTATGTTTGATTCTTTATTTTCCTTTGTATTATTGGTGATGGAACCCAGGGCCTCAAGAACTGGGTTAGATGTTAAATCAAATTAAGATTTATTTAAATCATTATACTTGTTCTTTCATGGGACTGAGAGTTTTCAAAAGTTTGTAACAATCAGCTTTGCTGGTCGGGTTGACACAACACAAGCCTTGAATCTCTGATAGTGGAGGCAGAGCTAGGCAGATCTCTTGAGTTTCAGAATAGCCAGGGCTACACAGAGAACACATCCACACCCCCCAAAAGCCAACAATATATAGAAAACCTAGGAACTGTAGAATGGCTCAGTTGGTATTGTACCTGCCAGCATACAAAGTTCTGCGTTCAGTCCCTCACACACGAGCCATACATGGTTGCTCATACCAGTAATCACGGCTCTAGAGAAACAGGCAAGAGGATCAGAAGTTCAAGGTCATCTTCTGCAACATAGTAAGTTGGAAATCTGTTTAGGTTACATGAGACTGCTACCTAGGGGGGCAAAAAAAAGACACAACTGTCTTACATAGGCGATAGGTTTTCCAGATTGATGCAGCACACAAAACACAGTCATCATAAACCATGCTTAGCTCTGACCTTGATGGCTAGAGATCCTGCTTTTGCCGCCTTGTCAGCAAATATTCCCCTTGAACTCTGGAAGCAGAGATGTATATCTGTAGTTACATTTTTCAAACCTGTGCTTTTTCATGGAAATATAGCAAAGCACCAGGTATGGTAGTATGTGCCCTGAGTCTTAGCACTCATTCACAGATTTCCACACTGGCCCCTTGATTCACCAATAGACTGTCATACTAAAGTTGGTTTATCCTTGAGTTCTGCTCTCTGATTAGAGCCATCGTCATATAATTAGCTTATCACTAAGGTGTAGTGGATTTAATTCTTTTTATGGTCTCTTCATGAGATTAGCATCTTCTAGAAACTACACATAAGGTACAGCTCTAAGTAAGGTAATCCCTAAATAGGCTTGCTACAGTTAAGAGGCTAGCTGCATTTAGACTGTAAGAACCATCTATACAGTGTGGAAGAAGCCTGGTGCCCACCTCATGGCATGGAGATGCTTTAATTACACCAAGTATTCCCAGTTGTTGCTGGTTTTCAGTTTGGATACCTTGTTTTTTTCTGTCACCTAAGGTCTCCATAGAATGTATTATCGTCTCTGTTCTGTACTTTGTTCTGAAGATCATATACCTTCATTGTAATTAGAGTTTTTCTGTTAAAAAATGCTATTATCTGTTTATGTGTGTGTGCACATATGAATGTGAGTGTGGGTACCTGCAGAGAAGTCACCTTTCGTAGGTGTGTGGGAACTAATTGAACTCTGGCCATCTCTGAGGACAGTAAACCTTCTTAACCATCTTGCCCCAGATTGTAATTATTTATTAGTCACATATGGACAACTCTTACAAATGTTTTTGTGATTTTGGAGCTTGAACAGGAAAAAGGTAACATGGCTTTCACAAAATTAATTTATTAAACTATCCATATTTTTTTCTCTTTGTAAATTGTAATATTGAAGAATCCTCATCTGTGTGTAGTAAATAGTAACTTGTGCTTAGTGATTTTGTTAGTAACACAGCTTTCTAACATTTCTCTGAATTGCTGTACATTTAGATCACAAGGTTTACATCTGGCACAAACGTAGTGAACTGCCAATTGCGGAGCTCACGGGGCACACGCGCACAGTAAATTGTGTTAGCTGGAACCCACAGATTCCATCCATGATGGCCAGTGCCTCAGACGATGGCACTGTTAGAATATGGGGACCAGCGCCTTTCATAGACCACCAGAATATTGAAGGTAAGGCCATGCAGTCCCTGTTCTTTCTAGATGAAACATTGCTCGGAGTTAATAGCACACTTGCATAGCGCTTTAAACATGGAATAGTTTTTTTTTTTTCTACCTGTCGCACTTTATAGAAAGAATTTAAGAAATGTAGGATTAGATTTTATTGTTCTTGGAGAGACAGTGAAGAACCTGAGCTAGAAGATCCCTGTGCTTTTGTGGGATGTGGGAGGTGGACACAGGACAGCCTCCAGGGGCTGTCGGGCACCTGCAGCAGCAACTTGAGACTTTGTCTTGAACTGGAAGGTTGTCCTCTGACCTCCACATGTCTTACCACCTCCTTGCATGCACATACAAATCTATTAACATGTTGTTTT
Organism: Mastomys coucha; assembly: GCF_008632895.1. Classification (NCBI taxonomy): domain Eukaryota; kingdom Metazoa; phylum Chordata; class Mammalia; order Rodentia; family Muridae; genus Mastomys; species Mastomys coucha. The sequence continues at coordinate 78,147,986 of NW_022196891.1, read as the reverse complement.
GTTCTGCTATGTAAACGTGATATTACAGGAAATTTTATATACATCTAAGAACTAACAAATATATAAGACTTGAGAATCTTGAGTTTTAATGATCATCATTTTGGGATTGTCTTAATATCTTAGCACTGTATAGAATGTGCTATACTAACATGAACTGTCTCATGGTGAGGGAAAGAAGGTAAAACTCTCTGTGCTGCCTTTGTGCCAAGTATTTGCTCTCACATATGTTCATGGTCTTGTAAGAGAAACATTTTTATTTTCATTTTATAGGGAAGGAACCAAAATATGGCAGAGCTCGTTAACTTGTTGAACGCTGCCATTTCGGCAGATCTAGGTCTGGAAGGTTCCCCACCACCTTGGTACTTGAAGATGAAGAAAGTCATAAAGCTAACAGATGAGGACAAATTCTTGATTAAATATAATAGTACTAGAGAGAAGTAATAAATTTTATGTAAATATCTTCTTTTTCCTCAAAGAGAACAAGTAAAAAGTGTCTTGTTTGGAAGGAAATGACTTCCGGATTGTTGTGTTCAGTGTGTCCCACCTATACCATTGGTGGTTGGTTTGTTTTTCTCGTGCGTGCGTGCGTCTGTGTGCCCATGCTACCTGATATGCATGCTGGGACCCGAATGCCAGTCCTCTGCTAGAGTAACAAATACTCTGAATGTCTGAAGCCATCTCTCCAGCCTCTCACCTAAATAGTTCAGTAAGAAAAATGTCTAAGTTTTAACTAATAATTTCCACTGGAGAGAAGTTAGCTTTTTTTTAATATATAAATAGAGAGATGAAGCTGGGGCGGTAGTGGCACAGGAGTATCTCTTAGTTTGAGGCCATCCCTGTCTACTCAGAGAACCCTGTCTCAAAAAACCAAAACCAAAAAAATGCACCCAGAAATGAGAGTGAAAGCATGTGAGCCGTACAAGTAAGGTTGCTGGGACTAGGGGGGCGCCTTCTAGAGGTATTCACTGTTGCCTGTCCTGCCTGGGTCCTAGGTCCTGCAAAGGCCCACTCTCGCAGAGCCTGTTCTGTAGTTTTTTGTTAGTCATTCAGAATGTGACTGGAAGAATAGGAAAGTACTGGTCATGCAGCAGCAGCCGCAGCTCCTGAGAGCGGTTGCCCCACAGTGCGCTAAGGGTTGCACTTTGTACTCCAGTACTTTAGTTAATGTGATAATTCACCTCAGTGGGTGTGGCTCAGTTGTAAGATGAGGCCCAGCTCAGCACCTTGCATTATGCTGCACCAACACAGATCTGACTGTACAAATGTGGCCTGTGGACTGTGGACTGTGGCTAGGTGGCGGTGACACATGCCTTTAATCCCAGCAGCAGCAGATGCGAGCAGATCTTTGAGTTCGAGGCCAGCCTGGTCTACTGACAGAGTTCTAAGACAGCCAGGGTTACACAAAGAAATCTTGTTTTAGTGGGGGAAATAGGAAAAGACTACTTTTGGGGTACTGTCTGCAGTCTTCCTTCCCCCACACAATAACATCATTTTTTGATTAAATTGTACCTGTTTAGAATAGGAATTTGAAAGTATAAGTGGATTAAAGGTAATATTAAAAGAGGGTGGCATCTGGTACTATATGTCATTAAATACTAAAGGTTTGTACATTTATTAACCTGTGCAGGAGGAGCTGGGTGCACTTCCTGTGCTGCGGTCAATGGACAGCTTGCTAGACTTAGTTTCCTTCCCCCACGTGGATTCTGTTGATTGAATATAGGCCTTTTAAGCTCAGCAACAAGTACTTTTTCCCATGGTGCCATCTTATTAGCCCAGGAACTTCTTAAACTTCTTAACTTCTTTGTGTTATATGTGTTTTCCAGAGGCCAGAAGAGGCCATCTGCCTCCCTGGAGTTAGAGGCTTTCCAAACCCACCATGTACATGCTAGGAATCAAACCATGGTCCTCTTTGAGGACAGCCATTGTTCTTAACTGCTGATCTATCATTGTAGCTCCTAGCCCAACAGTTTTTGTTTGTTTGTTTTTTTTAAAAGAGAAGTTGCTGCTCTTTTGTGTTAAGTTACAAAACTGGTTACTTCTGATTTTTGTTTGTGTTTTAGGGGGTTATAAAATGGAGTAGGATGAAGTATTTACACATGCTATGAACAGACGGGGTATTAACCTAGAAATCAGTAGGCTGAATGAAACATGCTAGAAATAAAATATACTAGACATAGCATGTGCTGTGGTTGCATTTATATTGAAGTGGTATAAAATTGGCCAATCCCCAGACCAGAGGAGTCGTTTTGTTTTTATGAGACTGTGTGCTTGCTCCTAGATTGAGAAGCTGGTCTAAGGTTGTTGGTACTGTGCAAGCTGTGAGTACACTGAAACAGATATTCTAGATGCGCTTATCCTATTGTATGGGAACTTTAGCATAAAAAACATCACACATACACTTTTCCCAAATGGAGCTCTGCTATGGTCGACTTGGAACAGCTGAAGGAGTTGAGTACACAGTGGGAATGTACAGCCCGCCTCATACTGCCAGAGTTTTCTCTCCATCTTTTTTGTTGTAAACTAGCAAAAAATTTTTTTACTTTTTGGTTTTTTGAGACAGGGTTTCCTCTGTGTAGCTCTGGCTGTCCTGGAACTCACTCTGTAGATCAGGCTGGCCTCGAATTCAGAAATCCTCCTACCTCTGCCTCCCAAGTGCTGGGATTAAAGGCCCAGCTGCAAAATTTTTCTTATTTTAATTATTTCAAACTTAATTTTAAAAATAGGAAATCTGTCAGGCAAAATTATGCATACCTTTAATCCCTAGCACTCAGGAGGCAAGATCTATCTCTTCAAGTTCAAGACAATTCTGGTTCACTCACCTAGTGAGTGCCAGGCTAGCCAAAGCTACACAGTGAGAGGCTGTCTCAACCCAGCCCCTTCCCTAATGATAACGCAGAAATGGGAAATTGTAATTACTCATTCCTTTTTGTCCCTTATTCAAAATAGTCACAAGGTTACAATTTAATGTATGACCTAAAACCTGGGAAAGACACTATTGTTCAATGATTATAAAAGTATCAATAATTTGCTCATTGTTACTTAATCTATTGTTATTTCTTGATATTGATTTTGAAACTGTCTAACTGGTATCTTTTTCTCTTTTTCTCTGCACATTTCATCTGGTCTTCATTCAGAGGAATGCAGTAGCATGGATAGTTGATGGCGAATTTGGAGCAGACGACTTCTGTTTAACTTAAAATTAGTCGTATTTTAATGGCTTGGGATTTGGTGCAAACAAACATGATTGATAGCTGGACAGACATGCTCGTCATGAAAAAAAAAAGAACCATTTTGAAGCCCGATTGGGGCCAAACATTTACACCTTGCTTCATAGTAACCAGTTGATGAAGCACGTCTTAGAACGTTGTTGGACACCATGTTGAATTATTCCCCATCGGTTGTGAAGGACTGTGCTACATTCAGGCTTACCCATTGAACTCAGTATATATATTTTTTCCCTCCTGCCTTTTGTCTGGTGGGACACCATTCTTGTTGCTCTTCTGTGTAATGAAGTTCAAATGCTTGTTTGGAAACTTTATTTAACAGTGTAGAAGGCTTGATAGCAAGAGCTCATTAGTCTGAAGAGTGTCCATTGGACAGGAAAGAATTTCCTTTTGTTTCTCCAAATCTTCCCGCCTTATTTAGCTTGAGATCTTTGCAGCTTGGTTCATGGATTCTAGCCTTGCCCGTTGCGCAGTATATACTGATCAGATGATAAACCAGTGAACTATGTCAAAAGCACTCTCAATATTACATTTGACAAAAAGTTTTGTACTTTTCACATAGCTTGTTGCCCCGTAAAAGGGTTAACAGCACAATTTTTTAAAAATAAATTAAGAAGTATTTATAGGATTAAAGTGACTTCATTTGTATACATTTGGAATCTAAACCAGCTTAAAAACCGTGTCCTTCCTCTGTGGCTGAGATGTGCAGGGTAACTGATGCTCTTCTGGAGTGCCACGTGACACATGGCATGGTCAGAAACAGTGTTCAGAGGGACACGGCCCAGGAAAGCCAGAGAGAGACTTTAAAGGTTTCCCCTTTTTATTTCATTCTCGGAGGGACATCAGTACCTGATACTGAAGAAATTCAAGATTCAAAAGGAAAATTTTATAAATAAACCAACACGGGAGATCAGCATCAGTCTAGGTTTTCAAGAAAGCTTGTTCCAGGTTCTTCTGAACTTGGGGAAAATGTGATCTAGCAAAAGTAGACATGAGAAAATAGACTTGGGATTTATAGTGTAGTTGAATCTTAGAGGAAGTCAGCAGGCTACAAACATGTATGTAAACTGGAACTAAAGCCTGAGGCATTTCTCCTAGTTGCCCTTAATGTCCAGCACATAGGGACACTCATTCAAAGAAGGTCCCTCTCAGCTTCTCAGATGTTGCCATAATGAACCTCATTCAAACTGGTGCTGTGCACGGTCCTTCCCTCCCCCTCCCCTTTTAGTTTACGGGAATGTTTCCTTTATGGAAAAAAAAAAGACTTGTCATTTTGAAGACCCTATATCTAACATAAGCCTGATTGATGCTCATGGTGTGTTTTCAACCTCATAATTGCTGGGTCTAACAGTCTCCCTTGAAATCCATGTTTTCCAGTAGGGGATAACCAGGGTGACCACAGCTGTTTGAAAGAGAAGTGGCATTACTCCCAATGTATCCTGGTGAACAAAAACAGATCTTATACAACTTGCCCTTGAGGCTGAGCCAAGTCCATAGCATTCACCATGCTCATCCCCCTCAGGATCCTGAGAGGAGAGAGAGGCTTGTGCTGAGGGAGCTTTCCACTGTGGGGGTCATAGGGAGGGAAGAGCCAGGAAGAGGGAGAAGGGAACACATTTGGCCTTAAGACAGTGTTCATTCTCCCAAAGCCCATAGTTAGGAGATGACAGATCGTAGTCAGCAGGTTATTAATTCAAATGGGTATGTAAAAGATTCCTTTAAGCTTCATTTTTCAGAGACCACCACTTTAGAAAATCAGAGAAATCCTGTTTTGATACTTCTTAGTTAAAGTACTATGTTACCGTTTATCTGGTACTTCATTTTCTTGACTAAAATTACTTTTCACTTTAAGCTTGAATAAAAGTTTTCATTCATAACTGTATATAACTAAGTGGCAACTCCTCTTTACCTCAGTGCAGTTAAAACCATCTTTGATTGATAGAGCCTGAAGCCATTAATCCATACACCCCAGTCTCTTCAGTAACAATCACTAACACTGTGTGGGCACAGAGCTCTCCACAGCTGTTTACAGCTGTGGTCACAGTGTACTACACGTCATGTACATAATGGTCCCTGCAGTCTGGCTCTTCCACTCTGCTAGTCCGCCCAGCTGCACCTAGATCCGAGTTTTCACAGTGCTTCTGAAGTACTGTGTTTAAAAACACCTGGAGGTCAAAGCGTGCACCGAAGGTGAGGGACGTTACCAGAGCATAACTCCTGTTAGCGCGGAGTTAAAACTATGCAAAGCTGATGATAGAAGCTAGGTGAGTGGTTCCCAGGGCTGTCCTGACTGGCAGCTTTCTCTCTAGACTGGTACTTGACTGTGCCAATTTGCTGTAAGCGTCTGTTTCATATATTTGCCATGAAGTGAGTGTGGTAGAAAGGTGGTGGAGAAAGCTAGGGTTTATGGTGAAAGGACCTGGTGGCAGGGTTATGTGAAAATCTCTGACAGTGATAAAGACTTAAGAGAGAATTCTATCAAACTTGCCACAGGATGCTAACCAATGTATAAACTGAAAAGTACCAATACTTTTTGCACATAGATCAAAAGAGTGGAGAATTTGGGCTCCAAAAATCAGGTTAGTAGGCTCAGTTCCATGTGCTTAAAATGTTTCTGTTGTTAATGCATCGATGAAGGGCTAGGGTAAGAATGGAATTAAATGTCTTTTTCCTCTAAATAACTGGTTACTAGTGGTCAAGTGTTGGATTTGGGGGTCACTGAGGTTGGTTTGTGGGTGGTGATCAAAAGAATTAGAGTGGGAGTTAGGGGAGATGACGAAGCTTCACATGTGGGGTTTGAGTTGCATTAGTATTCGTGCCAGCTCTGTGGCATTGCTCTTCCTGGCTACATAAATGTCCTGGTAACCCAGGTAAGTAGTGAAAAGAGGACATTTTATTTGGAAATGTCCCCTTAAATTGGCTCATTTTATTGGGAGGGAGAACAAAAAATGGAATTCTCTGACTATAAGTAATTAAATTAACCTGCTAGGCAAACAGAAGCAGTAATTCGGCAAAACTAGTTGTCGTTGAAGAGCGCTCTGCCTTAAGGTGCGTTCTGTGGCATTAATAGAAGATTCTTTCCCACCCCTCCCCATCTTGAAATTTTCTTTTTTAGGATGTTGGTTCCTGCAAACAAGAACTGACCCTCTGCCTCCCATGGGTACATGTCTCCCGCATCTCGAGAATGGGAGGAAAGAAGATACATTGTCTTAATAGCCATTGTTCCCATTTAGACGCCACCAACTCTCCCTTTGTGTTGCTGGCCAAAGCTTTACCACCATTTCCAAAACCATACCTGATTTCACATAAACTGATAACTTAAAGAAGTGAATTTGCATTTACACTTAGACACTTTCTAAAAACAGGGTGAAATTAACCTAAACTTTGCAGTGTTGAGTTATTGTGATTAGTAGCTGCCCTAGAGTTGCAAAAACAAGTTGTAAAAACCCATCCCCTATCTACTTAATCCAGATGCCTGGATTTAATGAAGTTAATCATATAAAAGTGTGTGTGTGTGTGTGTGTGTGTGTGTGTGTGTGTGTGTGTGTGAGAGAGAGAGAGAGAACAAACTTGATTCATAAAATATTCTAGAAACAACTTTTAGGTTGTCATTTTTACTGAATGTCTTGTCCACATGTAAAGTATCCTCTCTTGAGTTAAAGGCTTGGTTAATACTTGTTTATTTTTATAAAAATGAAAATTGTGTCCCATCTTTAACTTAGACATTTACATTATCAGGATCAACATGCTAGAATTAAATCATAACATTTGTAGGCTCAGTGAGGGTAAATGTTATTGGCCCCTGGAAAGAGAAAGAGAGACAGAGAGAGAGAGTGAGTGTGTGTGTGTGTGTGTGTGTTGAGGGAGATCCCAAAGGCATGTATATGCTTATAAACCAAGCTGTAGAGATCATGCAAAGAGCTTGGGTGTTGCTCTGGAGCTTCTGAGCTATGGATAGTGATAACGCTTTGTGGTGTGATGTCGCTAGCACAGAGCTGTTGGTATGGAGTAACAATTGACTATGGACTGATAGATGTTTCCGGAGAATTGTGTTCTTAAACTATGGGGTTTGCTTTTTTTTTTTTTTTTTAACTGCCTCTCAGATTATATTTAGTAGTTTAAATTTCTTTGTTTTATTATTTCATTAAAGTATAAAAACTTCAGGTCTCATATTTATTTTCACTTGTTCTACTAATTATTTACAAGACACCTTTTGGTTGACATTTATTTTATAAATGTGTGGTATATTAAATGTCTTTAATTTTTTGTTTTATTGAAATTACAGTAACTTTGATTTGCTTTACTGGGATTTTTAAATTTTATTTTAATTCCACCTTTTCCATGTGTGCACAGCACTTGCCCAGTCCTTTGTATTTCCTTCTGTCGATTCAATAAACAGAATGAGTAATTAAGTAGTTCTTGTTGCATTCCATCTCAACAGACTGCTGAACTGGTGGCCATAGCTTGACATAGGGCTTGTGAATGGAATCTAAAGAAACAATTTTTAGTGTACTTGAAGGCCATTGCACACCCAGTCCTGGATAAGGTAGATTCCAAACCTTAAGTAGAAGCACTTGTGAGACTCTTGACTCAGGATAGTGATGGGTTAAGATTTCAATTTGCAAATTAGAGGAAAAACGCGTTGAGATGGCTCAGGAGGTGAAGGTGGTCATTGCCAAGCCTGGTGACTGGAGCTCAATCACTAAGACCTATATGAAGTGACAACTGAATCCCGCAACAACATGCCCCCCTCCCAAGAAATGACCGCTAAAGAAATTAAAGGAGAATTGCTTTTATTTGTGTGTGTGCCTGTGCACTCCTGCTCCTACTCTGAAATCAGAGAAGGTGTGGGATCCCTGGAAATGGAACTTTAGTAGTGTAAAGCATCAGACATGGATGGCAGGGCTCTGTCCTTCCAGCCCCAGAGAATCAATTTTTGTTATTCATATCTCACATAGTTACATGGTATCAGCCTGCTACCAATCCAGTGATTGACCGTCACAAGACAGCTGTCCAGTGACGAGGGGTTGACCACTGATAATGTGGATCTACGCGGTTACCAAGCCAAACACAGACACTAACAAACTAACCCTAACCCTCAGTGCTTCAGAGTCTTCCAGCCCCTGTGCAAAAGCCACTTGATTGAAACACAGTCAGGCAGATGCTAATTCCCAGATGAGGGGAAGCAGCTATGAAGCTCAGGTTCAAGCCATACCTCTAAGCTCATGTCTATAGTCCTCCTTAGTCTGTAGTAGCTACTAATGAAAAAATTACCTTAAATTTGTTAGTCATTAAAATTAAATGATACCCTTCAAAAAACAAACAAAAAGCAGAGTGGTGGTGGTGCACGCCTTTAATCCCAGCACTTGGGAGGCAGAGGCAGAGGCAGGTAGATTTCTGAGTTGGAGGCCAGCCTGGTCTACAGAGTGAGTTCCAGGACAGCCAGGGCTACACAGAGAAACCCCGTCTCGAAAAAACCAAAAAAATAAAAAAATTAAAAATAATAATAATAAAGGCCTTCTAAGCCCAAGTTCAGTCCCAGAACTCACATAACCGTAATTACTGCAAGACTGGGAGGCCGAGCTTGGAGAATCATCAGGTAGCCAACCAGTCTTCCAGGAGTATGCTGGGCAGTGACAGGAAGGAGACATTCTACTTCAACAACATGGAAGGTGAGAACCGACTCCACAGACTCGTTCAGAGACCCACGTCCCCTCCCTGGCTGCTGGTCGGGGAAGGGGACATCTATACAGATTTGCTATGGTGGACATGCCTTCTCCCATGGAGATCTCATCAGCCATCAAAGCAGTTAATGTGTTGTCTTCAGTTAAGTGAGGTTCAACTCTAGTATATGGAATATACAGGCCCTGAGCAGATGAGTTCCAGAGACATCAAGGTCTAGGAGGAAACTACCCACAACTGGATCCATGTTCTCTTCCATTGAGAATGAGCATTTTGAAGCAACCTTTGGGAATAAACAAAACTCCTTTGTTCGGGTCTCAGTAAATGGTGTAGGGGTTAGTGAATGTAAGATGAGGTCAAGTTCCCTAAGTGGATATCACAGGTCCTGGGTAATGAGGTTTGGGGAAGAGATGTCAGGAAAGCCATGGAAGAGTGGTAAGTCAATCTTACTAGGGTTGGGTGTAGAGCTCACTGGCAGAGGACGTGCTTAGCATATATAAGTCTCTGGGTTCATTCCTTAGCACTGTAAAAAAAAAAACGAAACCTTAACCATGGCCTTCCAATTTGAGACATACAGAGGTTCTTGGGACATAGAAGTTAGGACATGCCAACTTTGGCATACTTGAGGTTTTTCTCTGTCTATGGTTTCAGTTTGGGGTTTTGAGACATGCCTGGCAGTGTAGCACAGGAAGGCTTGGAGCAGTGCTGCCTCAGCCTGCAGACACTAGAGATTATGGTGTCCCCTGGCTTTTACACCAGCCATACTTGACTAGGTTGTCATGTTTGGTGGAAACTGGCACAGAAGAGACCCAGGGCTGCAGTTGAGCAGATGTAGCAAAGCAGACTGACAAAGAGGAAAGGCCAGTCACTGTCCCAGCTTCAGGGTGTCGACGGATCACACGCCCTCTTCTGCACCCAGCCTCACCGGAGCAACTGAAATGCTATCTTTCTTACCTGAAAAGACCTTTGTAAGGGTAACTTGAGTGCAGTTAGTGCTGTTGCTTACTGTGATAATTGCAGTTGAGGCTTTGAATGACCCTGGCTAGCCTTCTGCCTTTTAAAATATTTGAGAAAAGTGGCCTAAATCCTCTAAATTGAAGCGGCTTCACTGAAAATCCTCAAGTACAGCCTTTTTTTTTTTTTTTTTGAACAGCTTTGCTAACCAGCTCTACATTTCAATCTATTCTAGTGCATGGCAAAATAGCGTGTTTGGTTTAAAGGACAAAACTTGAGATTTAGCTTGGTTTATACTGAACACCAGACCAGTTTGAGACACAAGAGAGCCTGTCTTTAAAAAACGAACAGGCGAGAGTACAGGCTGTTGTGGAGGAGGTGGGTTAGATTCTTAGTACTCACACAGTAGCTAACCATCAACTGTAACTCCATCTCCAAGGGATCTGATGCCCTCTTCTGGCTTCCACAGGCACTGCACACTTGTGCATAGACATGGCAAGCGGGCAGAACACACATACACATAATTTAAAAATGACAAAACCTCAGGTTGCTGAACCTAGAGGACAAAACATTTCCAATTGTCCCCTTCTGTGGACCTGGGGAGGGGACCTATTGTCTTGCCCGTGCCAGAAAGTTGCCCTAACACTGAGCCACTCTCCAGCTTATTCTATTTCCGCATTATTAAAACAAGTTTTTTTTTTTAAATATCAGAGAGACAATTACACCTAGCACATGATAATTCATAACTTCTAATAAAATTTACTTGTAAGCAAAATCAATTTCAGCAGTCAGAAATAAACCCAATTAATAAGTTTCTTTTATATGCCCAGATGGTTTTACAATACTTCTAGTGTTCACTGTGCTATTATTGGTCTGGTGAAATGGTTCAGAGGTTAAGAGCACCAGCTGTTCTTCCTTCCACAGAACCTTGGTTCAATTCCCAGCACCCAGAGCTTCCGACTCCAGTTGCATGGATCTGACACCCTCACACAGACTACATGCAGCCAAACACTAACACAATAAAATACAAACAAACCATTTAAGGAAGAAGAAGAAAAAAAACAATACTCCCAAAGTTAACTACCTTGAAGAAAAAGAAATGACATGGTGGGCTTCGATTATGTTGTTCCATAACTGTTTTTCTGATCTAAAGGACATTAGTCAGACTCAAGCGATATAGAATAATCAGATTAACTTGTTATTCAACAGCCGTTTATTGTGTCTGTGTGCAAGGCACTGGATTAGGCACCAGAAGGAAAAGACAACACCAATGTGATCAGAGTGGACTCTGCCCTCTAGGAGCGCACAATCTAGTTTGCATACAAGAGATGGCACATGGAAAGTGTAAGTACTTCCCACAGGAAACATTACAGAGGTTTAAAGTCAGACCAGGTCAGAAGGAAGCCTCTGGGCTCTTGCTACATTGTCTTCTTGGGCAGCGGGCATGAAAAGGGACCTGCTACATAGGACTAGAGGGGCTGTATCTTTGGTCTCACTTCCTCAGCTATAGACACACAGCACCTGCTTTAGTGAAAAGGAAAGGGAACCTGTCCCAGTGTGGCTGGCTGCAGTGCATGGCAGGACACACTCGATGGCAGGACGCACTGGCTAGGCCCTCAACATTAGAACCTTTACAGAGAGGGCAGGGAGGGAGAGGGGATAAGAGGACACTGAGCTAAACTCCCGACGGTCAGACTTTTGAGACCGCCAACAACCTCTAGGCCTCTGCTCTCTACCCTTGAGATGAAAAAGCTGGAACACAGGATCTCAGAGCTCCTCTGAACCACAGCCACTTAGGGCCAGCGCTCGCTCGCATCTTCTTTTTCAGCATGTATAAAAGCATCCTTCCTCTCTCCAAAAACATCAGGAAAATGACTCTTCCCTTTCCTGGCTTTGATACACACAAGCAGTAGGAGGCATGGAGGGTGACCGTTCTGTTTCAGAGTTAAGTTGGGTCTTTACAGACAAGGCAGCTTTCTCTTTCACTCCTCCTCTGCAGCTTAGGCCAGACAAGAAAACTGGCAGCCCAAAGGAGCTCGGCTACATGGCTTTCAGTTTAAGCTCAAACATTTTAGACAAAGGTCTTCCACTGTGTCTCTCAGTCCTATGAAGACACCAGCAGGTCTGTTTGAAAAGCTTGAATAGGGGCCTGGAGAGATGGCTCAGTGGTTAAGAGCACTGACTGCTCTTCCAAAGGTCCTGAGTTCAAGTCCCAGCAAACACATGGTGGCTCACAACCATCTGTAATGGGATCTGATGCCCTCTTCTGGTGTGTCTAAGGACAGCAGCAGTGTACTCATATATATAAATATATATAATAACATTTCAAAAAGAAAAAAGAAAACCAAAAAGAAAAGAAAAGCTTGAATAACACCGAGGGCACTGGAAGGTAGGGCAGAGCTGTTAGCAGAAGGTGCCCCAGAGGGAAACAGTATGAGAAAATATAAAGTTAATTCCTGCTTAGCCCTTTTCTAGGCAGAAACACAAGATTATTATAAGGAGGATTTCCCTGCTTTCACAGAGGCCCAGGAAACCAGGTTTCCTTTGCATGATGTCCCAACCCTTTTTTCCCCGTGTGGTCAGAGCACAGCTCCCATTCTAACAGGGAATCCAGTGCCCTGGCTATTACTTCTACCAGCTCCTCACTCAGTAAGACATGCAACATTCAAACATTTAATCTTTGGCGGAAGACTTCGTTTTGCCACCGAGGACCATGATGCCACGGTATACAGTGATGTTTCCTTACGTGTCAGTGCTTAGGACACCCATGCTAAAGTATAACTAGGCAAGAGGCCGGGTGGCCAGATTCACACACTTCCAGGGATGCTAAGCACAGAGCAGGTTAACCGCTCGCTCTCCTCCAGAGCAGCAGCTTCCAGAGTAGCTAGGCACTACCACGTGCACACAGCGGCTTGTGCTTGGCTCCCAGTCCACAAAGCTCTCAGTGTAAAACACAAGGAGAGCTCACTGGCTGTTCTCATTTTTTGTTTTTTTTTTTTTAACAATGACTGACTAGTTTCCTGATTCTAAATGACTCCTACCAAACCACTTCTCCAAATCCATTAAAATAAACTGTTAAAGAAATCAAATACAAATGGATTTTGTTAAAAAAAAAAAATCAAATACAGTTACAATGCAAAAATAAGGTCTGGCAAGAGCTGAGGTGATTAGAGGATTACAGAGGTATAAGCTTTAAAATGAAAGCTCTTCATAAAATCTTCATTTTAAAATTTAGTTTTCCTTTCTGTAATCAGGAATTACATTATACCTGGGCACATGGCTTATAAGGTTTCAAATACTGCAAATAAATATATTTTAAAATGTCATCGCTATTGAAAGACTTAGCTGAAAAGCCCCCAAGCCCTTAAGCCACATTAACATGACTTTCTTCATGTGTCCAGATTAGCTGTGTTGCTTTCTGCTCTGGCTTTTTGGACAGTCCAGCTCTATCTCCTAAGGCAGTGCTACTAAACTTTCCTAATGCTGTGACCCTTTAATACAGTTCCTCACGGCATCAACCCCCAATCACAAAACCATTTTCATTGTTATTTCATAACTGTAATTTTGCTACTGTTATGAATCACAATGCAAATATCTGTGTTTTCAATGGTCTTAGGTGACCCTTGTGAAAGTCATTTGACCCCTAAAGGGGTAGTGATCCACAGGTTGAGAACCACTGTATTAATGGCTCTTTTAGGTGGGTCCTTTCTCTCTTTGGCATGCAAAGCTGGCACACATTCCTACTTCTACCAAACAGCCACAGAGGAGACAAAACACCTTCATGTGTTGGGGTTGAGAAATCAGAAATCTACAAAAACTCAATTTATTTTTTTAAAATACTTTATGTGGTAAAAATACAGCAAAAATAGTTTTTTTGTTCAAAGACCAAAATATATACTGCTCTGGTCACATGGTTCTAAGGGTGGTTTTAGTAGTCTCTGGCTCCTCAGTTGTGCAGTGTGTAGTGTAGGTTGGCTTCAACCCGGTTTCACCAGCTTCAGTCATTTATCAAAGCTAGAATCATACTGTGGAAAGAAGAAACTGGAATTACTAATGTTTCCTTAGGGCTCCCCTGGAATCCAATACACTCAGACCTGCATGCGCAGGTTCATCAAGACACACCCACTGCAGTCACTTACTACCTAATAGGACGAGTGCTCAGATGCAGGCCTCTATGTCTTCACTAAAAGAGTAAACAGATGGAGGGGAGAGGGGAGAGGAAAGTCTAAAACCAATTTGGTTCTGTCATTAAAAAACAAATAGGGGTTGGAGAGATGGCTCAGCAGTTAAGAACACTTACTGTTCTTCCAGAAGACCATGTCCAGGTGGCTCATAAAGCTACTTGTAACTCCAGAGGGATCAATGCCGCTGGCCTCCAAGGGCAGCTGCACGCACATGCATATATCTACATGCATGAGCACACACACACACAACTAAGAATAAGTTCTTTAAAAATAAAATATGGCCGGGCAGTGGTGGCGCACGCCTTTAATCCCAGCACTTGGGAGGCAGAGGCAGGTGGATTTCTGAGTTCGAGGCCAGTCTGGTCTACAGAGTGAGTTCCGGGACAGCCAGGACTACACAGAGAAGCCGTCTCAAACAAAACAAAATAAAATAAAATAAAATATGGCCAGGCACATGCCCCTCTCTCAGCACTCAGAAGGGAGAGGCGTGTAGACCTCTGTGAGTTTAAGGCCATCCTGGTCTACACAGAGGGACTCTGTATAAATAGTAGTAGTAGTAGTAGTAGTAATAAATAAAATAAATAAATGAAAACCATGCCCAGGCCAAAACAAACAACAACAAAACAAGCCACACTAATTCCCCAGCCAGACATCTGCCTTGTGCTATTAAACCCAGTAATGCCTACTCATGGCTGGCCTCTGAAGCACTTTCTGCAGGTAGCTGACCTTAGCTCAGTGCAGTTGTGAGGTCTCCTTCCACAGCCCACCATGCTGCTATGTGGTCTGGTGTACAAGCTGGCCTTGGTCTGTGAGCTGTGAGAACAGCAAGACCCAGGCATCTCCTCCTTCACTCTCTGCACTACCACAGACTGCAACTGCCAAGATGAACACTTTGGGATCCATACTGCTCCTTCTTGTTACTTGAGGTGACACCAGGACAGGAAATACTCAAGAAAACTCACCTCAGTTAAAAAATGAAATAAAGGGGGCTGGAGAGGCCAGGCAGTGGTGGCGCACGCCTTTAATCCCAGCACTTGGGAGGCAGAGGCAGGCGTATTTCTGAGTTCGAGGCCAGCCTGGTCTACAGAGTGAGTTCCAGGATAGCCAAGGCTACACACAGAAACCCTGTCTCGAAAAATCAAAAAAAAAAAAAAAAAGGCACAGCCTTTTGGGCTGGTGAGATGGCTCAGTGGGTAAGAGCACTGACTGTTCTTCTAGAGGTCCTGAGTTCAAATCCCAGCAACCTCACGGTGGCTCATAACCATCTGTAATAGGATCTGATGCCTTCTTCTGGTGTGTCTAAAGACAACTACAGTGCACTCACATACATAAAAAAAAATTAAAAAAAAAAAAAAAAAAGCTGGGCGGTGGTGGCGCACGCCTTTAATCTCAGCGCTTAGGAGGCAAAGGCAGGCGGATTTCTGAGTTCGAGGCCAGCCTGGTCTACAGAGTGAGTTCCAAGACAGCCAGAGCCACACAGAGAAACCCTGTCTCAAAAAAACAAAAGAAAAAAAAATGGCCTGTAGAGAGATGGCTCAGTGGTTAAGAGCATCTGCTGCTCTTTCAGAGGACTAGGGTTCAATTCCCAGCACCCACATGGTAGCTCACAACTCTCTGTGACTGCAGTTCCAGGGGTTCAAACCCTTGCACAGACACACGCACAGGTAAAACACCAATGCACATAAAAAATAAAAATAAATAAAAATGATATAGCCAGGCATGATGGCACACATCTTTAATCCCAGGACCTGGGAGGTGGAGGCAGGTGGATCTCTGAGTTCAAGGCCAGTCTGAGAGTGGGTTCCAGGATAGCCAGGACTACACACAGAAACCCTGTCTTGAAAAACAATGAAAATAAACAAACAAAAAAGAGAAGTATATATATCTGCTGTGCAGGGATCAACCTTGCCCTTGTTCATCTGATCAAGATCAACCCTGACTAACAGATTAAAGTTACCGCAGTGCATGGACAAAGCCTCAGTGTACGCAGCTTCCACGAGTGTAACAGTCGGGCACATTAAGCATACAGTGGACAGCGCACTAAAGGCTGTCGCTGACAGTTTGCAGATTTTGAGTTTACTACAGATGATAAACTCAAGCACTTCAGAGCACTTAGTTGAATCCCATGAGGTAAGTTTTAGTAAGAGCCCATGTTCAGATGAAAACCCAAGGTACAGAGAGGCTAAGAAGCGCATCCCAAATCTCCCCGTAGGTAGCAGAGCCCAGATCCTACTGGGGGAGCAACTTGGGCATCAAGTCAAAGGCATGCTCCACCATTCTCTAAACAATGGGAGCATTTTCCTCAAAACTACTTCCATGTAAGGATTCCCTGAATGCCTGCTAAGTGAAAGGCACTGTAGCAGGTATGAGAGAAGCAGAAAATCCCTGAAATAAAAGCTGATAATCTGGTAATAAAATCATTTTTAAACAAAAGCATCCATCCCAACCATTTCAACTATGGATGGCATTCAGGGGGTAAGGTAACAATGATGTAGCCAAAAACAAGAGGCTGACAAAGGAAAAGGAGGATAGAAAAGGGGCGGGTACACCCACAAAGGGTGCAACAGCCCAGACTAAACAGCTCCAGAGGCTGCCGACACCCAGCCCTAGAGGCTGCCTACTGCTGCAGCTGTGAGGACCACACACAGCCCTGGCTCTAAAGTGCTACTCTCTCTATTTTGTTTTCTTGTTTTTGAGATAGGATCTTGCTGTAACTTGGGAACCATCGAACTTACCAAGTAGTCCTGGATGGTACTGAATTTGTGATTCTCCTGCCTCAGCCTCTCAAATGCTGAGATTAAAGATGTGTACCACTATGCCTGGCTAAAATAATGTTCTACAAACCAGTATCTTGGGGTGGAGACATAGCTCAGTGCTTGAGAGCACTTCTTGCTCTTGGGGAGGACCAAGTTTCAGTTCCCAGTACTTATATGGCAGTATATAACTATAACTCAAGCTCTAGGACATCCCATCTGTCTGTCTGTATACATACATACATACATACATACATACATACATATGTATGCATGTACATATTTTTCCTTCTAGCTTTTTAAAACAGAACAGTGAAACCTCTCAGCTAGATTCTATGAGTAAAGAGTAGCAATGGCAGTTTTAAGCATATTAATTACCTCAACGGCTAAGAAATAGGTGGTATAAAAAATTCTACTATAGGTCAGTGTGGTGGTTTGAATATGCTTGGCCCAGGGTGTGGCACTATTAGAAGGTGTGGCCTTGTTGGAGTAGGCATGGCACTGTGGGTGTGGGCTTTAAGACCCTCATCCTAGCTGCCTGGAAGTCAGTATTCTGCTAGCACCCTTCAGATGAAGATGTAGAACTCTCAGCTCCTCCTGCACCATACCTGCCTGGATGCTGCCATGTCCCCACCTTGATGATACTAGACTGAACTTCTCAACTTGTAAGCCAGCCCCAATTAAATGCTGTCTTTTATAAGACTTGCATTGGTTATGGTGTCTCTTCACAGCAGTAAAACCCTAACTAAGACAGTTAGATAGAACACTAACTTAATGATATAAATATACATTACACAGCTACAATAAACACACATAATTCCCAAAAGTGTGACAATGTTAATACAAAGTTCTCCAGTACAGTAATGCCTCGTGAACCAAAAGCAGGCATGGCATTCAGCATGCTGTGAAGACTATCCTAAACTTACCTATAAAGATACATGAAGAAACAGAGCAGGTAGAAACCAAGCTTGATCATGGCTTCTTTCATGTGTGACTTTAACTGTCCCCGGTTGTGTATTTCTGTTGGATCAAATACTCCCATGTTACCACTTGGCACCATAATGAACCTGACAAAGGGCACACACATTAAAAGGAAATCAGATCTCAGCATGAATACTGAAAAACAGTTTCAAAACAGTAGTGAACCTACAAATGTGAAGCAGGTCCTGCAGCCTCAAATCCAGACAAAATAGAGCTGTATGATGAAGTCTACCATCTGGTTTTCCTCAGAAGCTACTATTGACTTTTCATTTAATTTTCTGCCCACTGAGACAAATATAGTAGTAATACCTAATTAATACTGAGAACCTTTAACACATCTGTCTCTCTTTAGCTTTCTCATTAGATACAAGTTAAAGGAGATTCCAAAACCAAATTAATTTTATAAAGTTCTCAGAAACATCTAAGGATCTTTTTGTGTGTGGTATACATGTATACATGCATGCTATGTGTGTGTGTGTACATGTAGAGGGCAAAGGAAGAGTCAAGTGTTTTCTTCAATTGCTCTTATATATTGAAGCAGAGTTTCTTGCCCAAACCAAGAACTCCCTAATTCATCTAGTTGAGAGAGCCGGCTTGCTCCAAGGGATAACCTGCCTCCAACTGAGAGACTACAGAAGGCTCAGGTCAGCATGCCCATCTGGTGTTCATGTGGGAGCTGGGATCCGAACCCCAGTTATCATGCTTGTACTTTGTCCACTAACCCGTTTCCATAGCTTCCTTTTTGAGACAGGGTCTCATTCTGTGGCTGTCACTTTATAGTCCAGTCTAGCTTTGACTCAAGGACCACCCTTTCCCAGCCTCCTGAGTGCTGAGACTCGAGGCTTGTATCACCACACCTGGCTTTCAGAAACGTGTTTGTATGGATTGAGAAGGAAAACTATGAGAATCAATCGTTACAGCAATGACTGTACCATCTGTGTAATGCATGTCTGAACCTGGTACTGTAAATGACCCCACACACACACGTGCCTGTCCAGGCGTTGTGATTTCCTCACTCTTGCCACACACTTTCTCATATCATTTCTGTGAATTATAAAAGCCTCTTTCAGTTTCAAATGTCTTAAACTGTCCCCCAAATCCTACTGGTCTATCTGTACCCAGATAGAAGGTACTTTTACTTGAATATCCAAATAATACCTCAAAATACTCTCAAAAAGACTTACAATTCAGAACCAATGCTATCTAAGTTCCTTTGTAATCTTCAAACTTTCTTCTTATGCAATTCTTGTCTCTCTCACCTTCCTTTTTTTCTAGACAGGGTTTCTCTGTGTAGCCCTGGCTGTCCTGGAACTCACTCTGTAGACCAGGCTGGCCTCAAACTCAGAAATCCACCTGCCTCTGCCTCCCAAATGCTGGGATTAAAGGCGTGTGCCACTACTGCCTGGCAGACACATTCTTAGTATACACCTTTAATCCCAAAAAATAAAGATAAAATTAGTTTGTTGAAGGAAGCACCCATGTTTGGAAGTGACATCTAATTGAGTGGCAGACAAACTGATGAATCAGAGAAAGATATGACAGGATATACCCAACTCTCAGAGAATGGAGAAGAGAGAAGAAAAAGGATCTACTTTAGAATAATATAGGGGCTGGAGAGATGATTCAGCAGTTAAGAGCCCGCACTTGGGAGGCAGAGGCAGGTGGATTTCTGAGTTCGAGGCCAGCCTGGTCTACACAGAGTTCCAGGACAGCCAGGGCTACACAGAGAAACCCGGTCTTGAAAAACCAAAAAATCAATCAATCAATCAATCAATCAATCAATCAATAAATAAGAGCTCTGATTGCTCTTTCAAAGGTCATGAGCTCAAATTCCAGAAACCACATGGTGGCTCACAACCATCCGTAATGAGATCTGACACCCTCTTCTGGGGTATCTGAATACAGCTACAGTGTACTTCCATATAATAAATAAATAAATCTTAAAAAAAAAAAAAAAAAAAGAGTAGTGTAGAGAGAAAGAAGTAGGCAGCTCTACTGCAACAGTTGTACAGAGACAGGCTGCAGAGAGCGAATAAGCTACAGGTGAAGACAGAACAAGCCAGAGACTGAAAAGGAGCCAGAAGATCAGAAAAGATTGCTATAGTTAGTTTGAGGCCAAGCAGAGCAACTCAGGAGAAGCCAAGAAAGAAGTCAGATGGAATCAGTCAGTTTAGAAAGGAATTTGAGCCAGAACAGGAGTTGAGCCAGCTAGCAAGAGTTCGGGAAGAGCTAGAAATGGTGAGCTCATTCAGCAGTAAGCAAGTGTCACACACTGAAACATCCTAGACCTAGGTTAGAGTATAAGGAGGCTGGAAGCTTCCAGGACTAGGCTTAGGTTAGCAGACTGAGGCAGGAAGCCTCGGAGATATCAGCTCACTGGGATAAAACTTACATTTTAACATCTTTATATACGCCTTTCTAGAATCTGTAAGTCGCTCAAGTGGACAGGGCTGAGGATAGCATTAGTAAAGTGCTTTCCCAGCCTACACTGCATTTGGCCCCAGCGTTACATGAAGTGAGCATGCAGGTAGGTGTATGTCTGTTTTCTCAGGACTTAGAAGGTAGAAGTCAGAGACTCAAGAATATCACTTATCTATTGTTTTTTTTTAAAGACTTATTTATTTTTATGAATACAGTGTTGCTGTCTTCATACACACCTGAAGAAGGCATCAGATTGCATACAGATGGTTGTGAGCTACCATGTAGTTGTTGGGAATTGAACTCAGAACCTCTGGAAGAGCATTCAGTGCTTTTAACCAATGAGTCATCACTCCAGCTCCCTCCCTTATCCACCGTGCTGGTTGGTTTGTACACGACTTGATCATCTTAGTTAGGATTACTATTACTTTGATCAAATACTATAACCAAAAGCCACTTGGGTAGGAAAGAGTTTGTTTGATGTACATCTCTGTATCATAGTTCATCAAAAAAAAGAAGTTGGGGAAGGAACTCAAGCATGGCAGGAGCCTGGCTTCGGATGGCTGGCTCAGCCTGCTTACTTACAGAACCCTGGACCACCAGCCCAGGGACGTATTTACCCAAATTGGGCTGGGTCCTCCCCCATCAATCACTAATTACGGAAATGGTCTTATAGGCTTGCCTGTCTACAGCCTGATCTTTGGAGGTATTTTCTCAACTGAGGTTCCATCCTCTTAGATGACTTTAGTTTAGGTCAAATTGCCGTAAGACTAGATGGTACACTGATACAAGATGGAGTCATTTTGGAAGGAGCCACAATTAAGGAATGAGCCCACCTGACTGGCCCAGGACAAGCCGATGCTGTACTGTCTTGACTGATGATTGATGTGAGATGGTGGTCCAGGGAGAGCAAGCCAGTAAACAGTACTCCTCTGGGGCCTGTCACCATCCCTGTGGCTGTGGAAGCTGCTCAGTCACTCTACCTCTTTTCTATAGCACAACATACATCAGGGGTAGAGTGGTTGTTTACTGTTTTCCTTTTTGAACTTTCTTATTGCTCTCTCATGATTGTCCAACATTCTAATCTGAGCCTTATCCTCGGAACATAGGTTCCTTACAGTCTGGCCAGGACCAGTCCTAGGAAGACCTTGGTTTGTCTTTTTGAGACGTGAACTTGCTGTGTACCTCAGGCAGGAGGGGATGGAAGAGAGAACACATGCTTCTGTCATGAGAAAACATAAGAAGGTCAGAGAAGCAAGCATGAGGTCAAAGATCAGCTTGCTGGAATCAGTTTTGCCCTCCCATGTGGAGTGCAGGGATGGAAGCCAGGCTGTCAAGCTCGGCAGCCAACACCTCTACCAGCGCATCCCACTACCACTCCCTACCCTTTACATTTTGCTTTGTTTGAGATGTGTCCCTCCGGCTGTCCTAGAACTCTTGATATAGACCAGGCTGGCCTCAAACTCACAAAGGTCTGCCTGCCTCTGCATCCCAAGTGCTGGGATTAAAAGTGTGTGCCATCATATATGACTCATTCTTATTCTAACAGTATTTTATAACATCATACTTGACAATCAGCCAATGAGTGGGTTTTGCCCTTATAAAGGTCTAAATATAAACAAAATAAAAGCTGAGAGAGAGAGAGAGAGAGAGAGAGAGAGAGAGAGAGAGAGAGAAAGAGAGAGAGAGGCAATCTGTTAACATAAAAAAAATAATTCTAGGGCAGGAGAAATAGCTCAGTAGTTAAGAGCATTGGCTCCTTGCCTGCCCTTACATAAAACCCAGGTTTGGTTCCCAATACCACATGGCAGCTCAAAACAATCTGTACTTCCAGCTCCAGGGGATCCAATACTTTCTTCTGGCCTCCATGAGCACCCACACACATGACATATATATGCACACATATATACACACATAAGGAAATAAGTAAATATTATTTTACAATTCTTCACTAAATAACAAAACATAACAGCTTGACTATGGGTGATTTCCCTGGGCTATTTCTAAAATAAATTTCCTTAGGGGGAGGGGGGTGATGATGATGATATTTTGGTTTTGATTTTTTGAAGGGCAGGGTTTCTTTGTATAGCCCTGGATATCCTGGAACTTGCTCTGTAGATCAGGCTACCCTTGAACTCAGAGCTCAGTCTGTATAGGTCTTCTGAGTGCTGAGATAAAAGGCTCTTTCCACCATACCGCCATCGCTGCCCGGCTAGAGATCATTAATCTTGATTGTCAACATAGAAGATAAAGAAAAGCCAAATTCTGAGTGTATCTGTGAAATTTCCGGAAGCACTTAGATCATGACAACTATGGTCCAGTCAATGGATTAATTCTTCAGTGCACTCATAGTAGGAAGTCACTATTGGAAAGTGGTGAGACAGCAGGTGGGGCCTGCACAGAAGTGTGTCACTGGGGACTGTGCTGGGGCTGGGCCTCGCCCTGGTCCCTTCTATTTTCTCTGCTGTCAGCTGAGATGGAGTGAAGAAGCGCCTCCTGGCCAAGGGCTCAGGTCCAAGCAACCATCAACTGAAAACTCTGACATATAACCTAAGAAATAATTCTTCCTTCCTTTAAACTGTTTCTATAAGGCATTTTGGTCACAGCCATGAGAAAAGTGACTAATACACTTCATAAACTAAAACAAAAACAAAAACAAAAAATCCCAAATATTTATTACCAGGCAGTGATGGCGCACACCTTTAGTCCCAGCACTTGGGAGGAGGCATAGGCGGGCGGATTTCTGAGTTTGAGGCCAGCCTGGTCTACAGAGTGAGTTTCAGGACAGCCAGGGCTATACAGAGAAACCCTGTCTCAAAAAAACCAACCAAACAAAATACCCTATTTATTTATTTTATTTATTTGTGTGTGTGTGTGTGTGTGTCTGTCTGTCTGTCTGTCCGTCCGTGTACAAATGCAGAATGCTGGGCTTCTAAGTGCTAAATCTAAACTCCTACACTCATTACTGTATAGTAAGTGCTCCTAACCACTGACTATCTAGCTTCCTACTTCCTAAAATTTTTTTAAATCAAAACTTTAGTGTTAATCTTCACTAAAACAAAGACCTCAAAATAAACAAACAAAAAAAAATCCCAAACATAAATTACCTTCTTTGCAGGCACTACAGTACAATTTTGTTTGATGTACTTCCAGCACTATAGATATAAATAAATATTGTCTCAAACCTTTGACTGTTCTTAGAAGAAAATGATATTCAGGGCAATGAAAACATTTCCCAAGTCTTCAGGCTTCACGACTACACGTTAGAGGACTCTTATGCATGGGGGTTTTGTGCTTTATCCCAAGATTGAGCCATGCAAACTGCTATCTGCCCAATATACCAAAGAGAAGAATAATTCATTCTGATTTCATAAAGTATTTTGTTCTTCTTTATTTAATCACTGGGATGTTTTTGTGGGTAGAACTTGTTAATTATTTTCTTTTATCTATGGTTTTATGTAGCCTAGGATGACTTCAATTTCACTAAATGGTCAAAGCTAGACTTCAACTCCTGCTCCTGCTAACTCAACCTCCCAAATGCTGGGATTACAGACATGTACCATCACATCCAGCTGTTAAATTGTTTTTTTAAGAACTATTGTCAGAAAACAGTAAATAGACCATACTTACCTGTATATATTCCACGAGGCAACAGGTAAATTGAGAAGGAAGATGAACCAGTGCAAGGAGACAAGCATCAGCACAGTGGCAATGGTGTGGCCAACCAACTCTGGGATCACCCACTACAATCCAAGAACAGAGCATTACATCGCAACCTCTCCTGGCTGAACATGACACTCAGCCAAACTGATGAATATGCAGAGTTTTGATTTTAGACTCAGAAACCCCAGACAGGGCTATAACTTCTTGCTCTAGGCAAATATATCAGTTAACAGCTCAAAAATTGCCAGGCAGTGGTGGTACACGCCTTTAATCCCAGCACTTGGGAGGCAGAGGCAGGCAGATTTCTGAGTTCGAGGCCAGCCTGGTCTACAGAGTGAGTTCCAGGACAGCCAGGGTTACACAGAGAAACCCTGTCTCGAAACGCACCCCCCCCCCCAAAAAAAGCTCAAAAATTAAAGCAATTAAATTTCATTTTATTTCACCCTAAGCAAAGGCTTAGGCTATTTCACTAAGTAGCTCAGAATAATTAAGGAAAAAGCAGAGTATTAGTTACTTTCTATCCCAGCGTCTAGGCCAATATGCTAAAGCCTCTTGCTCTAAATGAGTATGGCACATAACCATACACACCTTTTCAATTAGAATGTCAATCTTCAAGCAACAGCTCCCCCACCCCGAAAACAATTTCCCATGTCCAGAATCCTGAGGAAGCAAATGCTATGCAGAAAGATAATTTTTTGCTGTTGTTTTGTTTTGTTTTTCGAGACAGGGTTTCTCTGTATAGCCCTGGCTGTCCTGGAACTCACTCTGTAGACCAGGCTGGCCTCGAACTCAGAAATCCGCCTGCCTCTGCCTCCCAAGTGAGAAAGATAAATTTTTAAAAATGTCCAGGTGTAGGCAGTGCCAGCAATCCCAGCACTAGGAAGGCAGGGGAATCGTGGGAAGTTCAAGGACAGCCAGGACTACCTAGTGAGACTCGGCCTCAAAACAACAAAATAAGAATAGAAATTTTAAAATATCGGGCTGGAGAGATAGTTTAGTGGTTAAGAGCACTTGTTACTCCCAGAGGAACCGAGTCTGTGTCCCCGCCAGGTGGCCCACACCTGACTGTCCTGGGGACACACTGACATCCTTTTCATCGTTTCCTAATTCATTTGTGGGAGAAAGAGTGGAAAGGGTCTTGCTGGGAAGCCCAGGCTGGCCTCAGAGCAAAACTCTTGCCTCAGCCTCCTAAATCCTGGAGTCATAGGCACTCAGGACCATGGCCAGCATTTTACCATGTAGAAAATAATACTGGGGGCTGGCAAGATGGCTCAGCGGGTAAGAGCACTGACTCCTCTTCTGAAGGTCCTGAGTTAGGATCCCAGCAACCACATGGTGGCTCACAACCACCCGTAATGAGATCTGACGCCCTCTTCTGGTGTGTCTGAAGACAGCTACAGTGAATTACACTGGAGCTAGGAGGGCCAGCAGATGTCCTGAGCTCAATTCCCAGCAGCCACACACATGATAGCTTACGGCCATCTGTACAGCTGCAGTGTACTCATACACATAAAATAAATAAAGTAATAAATCTTTAAAAAAAAAAAAGAAAATAATATTGAAGGGCTTACAGGTGTGTCTGAAAACTTAGTAATACACAAACAGAAAACTACGGAAATAAAATATATGACAACCTCCCCCGCTTCTGTTTTTGTTTTTTTTTTTTTTCTTGTTTGCTCATTTGTTTGTTTTTGAGACAGGATTTCTCTGTAGCCCTGGCTGTCCTGGAAAGTACTCTGTAGACCAGGCTGGCCTTGAACTGTAGAGATCTGCCTGCCTCTGCTTCCAGAGTGCTTGGAAGGTATACAAATCACTGCCTGGCTGAAATGTGACAATTAACACAAGGAAAGTAACGATATGGGAGAGAGGGAAGGAGGAGGTTCAGAGGAAATCTGTCTGCTCTGAGGCTCACAACAGGACACATTTTTACAAGAGTGGATCATAACAACACAAAGGCTGGAACATCAACTTACCCTGAAAAGACAAAGAGAAACTAGCACAAGCCAAGTACAGCAATGAGGAAATGGGTGTTTTCAGTGAGGGAATGCCTAACAACCAACTCCTCTTTGAACCTCTTGCTTTTCTGGTTTTTTTTCTAGTAGACTGAAGATGTGACATCACATGGAAACTGTTTTTCAACTCAAGCAAAGGCCCTTCAATATAGTTTTACACAGACTTTTATCCAGAAAGCTTCTCTGCTCATCTCATGAGATGAGGCAGGGACAAATGTTTCCCTATCTTAAACCCCCTAACTTGGAGGATTTATGGCAATATAAAGTTCTTATTATATTAACTATAAAATGGCCCTAAGACAAATTAATCAAGTCCACTTCTTTCCACAAACCACACAAGAAAGGTCTTCTTTCACTCAACAGAAGACAGACTGAACAGTTTTTCCTAGTGCGAGGTGGCACAGAAAACAAGAACAACCAGCCTCATGCACACAAGACAGCCAGGAACTTCCACAGTAGAGAAACAAAATTTAACATCAGGTCTAAGTTTATGACCTAAAATACTGTAAAACATAGCAGTTCTATCTAGGACATTACAATGAATACCAAAATGCTAAAATTAAAAAAAAATGCAAATCCTGATTATCTATAATAAAACTTAATATGAAAAGAATCAGCATCAACCAAAAATGAGCAGAGAAATGTCTTACCTTGTTTAATTTTGAGCAACATGATCTAGCGTTAATGTAATCACATTCTAAATCAGACAATGTAATGATCTGGTAATCGATAAGGAATTATATATACATGATATTGGTGTTCATAAGGTATATGTATATGCACATGTATGTACCGGAGGTCGATATTAGCGGTTTCCTATTTTTCACCTTAGGTTTCGAGACATCACCTCTAAGACTGAAACTGGCTGTCTGACTAGACTGGCTAGCTAACAGGCCCCCAGAATCTTTCTGTCCCCTCTTCCCAGGGCTGGGGCTCAGAGCTAAGTCCTCACACTTGCACAGCAGGCACTTTACCTTACTGAGCCATCTGTTAAGCCTCGGGAGTTATACTTTCTGATTATTCATGTTTCAGAACACAGTTCTAGCACTCCGGAGATGAGTGGGTTAGAAGTTCAAGCCCACCCTCCGCCACATAGGAATCTGAATTGCAAGGCTATAAT